>NC_044035.1:198572575-198872575 GCF_901765095.1 Microcaecilia unicolor
GTCTTTGGGTGTACTGGCTTCAAGTGCTTCACGGTTTTGCATTGGTGTGGGTTGGGCCTCTCTGGGTCAGTGTGCTTTTGCCTAGGTCTAGGGAGTGTGACATCATCAGGGAGGGCCTTGATAAGGAAGTGGTGTTGTTCCCTTCAGAGCCTTTGCAACAGTGGTGTTTGCTTTAGGTAGGGTGGTGCAGTGTGCACTTCTGACTTTGTGTCTAGTTTCCCTGCTTGCTTTTGCTAAGGGCCAGGTTAGTGTTAGTGCAGTGTGCACTGGTGACTGTGTGTTTAGCTTTCCTGCTTTTCCCTTATGGTTCCCCTGCTTTTCCCTCTTGGTTTTGGAAGCATTGCTATGTGTAGGGCTTTGGAAGCTCTGTTGCTGATAGAAGTACTTCAGGGTTTGGTGTTGTTAGGAACACTGCAGAGTTTGCTGTTAGAAGTACTTCTGGTATTTGTGCTATTGGGAGCATTGCAGTCTTTGCTGTTGGTGTTTGGTGATTTAGAATCACTTTTGGCTTATGTGTTAGCTTCCCTTCTTTTTCCTTGTGGCTCCCCTGTCTTCCCTTTTAGTGCTAGGAGCTCTTCTGGTTGCTTGCCAGAGTAGTGCTTGGGAAGCACCTTGTTAGTTGTATCTAGCTTGCTAGAGCAGTGCTTAGGTAGCTTGTTAGTTTTGTGTTTAGCTTATGTAAGAAATATAAAGTGGAAAGAGTTGAAAAGATCACAGCAGCAGGAAGTGCTGACAGTGAATAATGCAACCTCCCCCATGCCTGGAGAAAGAATGTGCTGAAGTATGAAGAAAAAAGGGCAAGGCGCCTGACTGTCTGTGAGAAAAGAAAAGGGAACAATGAAGGGGAACAGGCGAAGCATGTTTGCTCAAGATTAAAGGATTTGTGGTATGGTACAGCATGCACGTGATGTCAGGAGAAGATTAGTCATATAGCAAAGAAAAACAGTATATAAGCAGGGTAGAACAAATATGTAACAAGCATTCTGACTTCTTTGCCTGTACATTTCTTGCTTGTGCAGATATGCTTCCTGTATAGACCATTGATGCTATACAGTAAATTGTGAACTAAGAGGTGAATAAACATTTTATATTAAATGTAAAATTCGTCTAGCCTTTTCTTCAAAGTGGCGACTGCGGCAGGACTTATGCCGCACATGGAACGAAAGGGCGAGACGAATGACAAATTAAGTGTTTGTTGTTAACGAAATTTTTACAAGATTTTGAGAGCAAGCGTTGTCTAGCCTGACTTCTTGTGCACCACTGACGTGGGAGTGATCAACCTACTGAAGTGGACATACAGGCGACGACTCCTGTGCTTGCCAAAGAAAAATAAGAAGATGCGTGAGTAAGCTTACACTGTGGCCTTATTACCGGTATATTTGTTTAGCTTTGTGGTTTCTTTTTTTGTATATCTTCTTTGTTTAAGTGCATTAGTATATTTTTGTAGAATTGGCAATGCAGTGTGGATACCCACGCCTGACGTCACATACGGCGGATGGGGATGTATACGTAGGGAATATTAAGGCTGCTCTTTCTGCAGCTCTGCATGTGATGTATCCAACCCCGATTGATTTTTCAGCTATAACGGCAAATAAATGGGATCCTAAAACTGATTTTTCGGTGCATTTGACAAAATGTATAAATTTGTAAAAGGCTCAAACAGGGCAAGATGCGGATGTGGACCATAATGTAGCAGTATTTTTACACCTATTCATGTCCACACTGCCTGATAATATGCGTAAGAATTTAGACGCTGTCATTGCCCTGTCCTCAAAGCCGTGGCCAGAAATAAGAGAGACGTTGATGCATTTTAGTAATGTGCATCGTAAACTGATAGAGACCCCACAGAAAGAACAGGCCAAATTAACTTCTAAGTTAATGACTATGCAGTTAAAGGATTTGGAAAACAAGGAACAGGATAGAAACAAAAAACAAGAAACAATTGTGACGCCATCTGCTCCACCTCCACAGGTCATTTACTATGTACAACCGGGATATAACCGGCCGTACCAACCAAGGGGTAGAGGTCGAGGGATGCAAGGATTCGTACCAATGTGTCACATCAGGTAGGGAATAATAATGATGTTTGTGCTTTTAAAGTAGGTGATCTAGTACTACGAAAGAACTTTACACATAAAACGTGGAAGGATCCTGTGTATGTAGGGCCTTTTGCTATCACGGCCCTTACTCAGACCGCTGCCCGTCTGGAAGGTCATACTTCTTGGATACATTTATCAGATATTCGACGAACTAATAATATTGAAGTGGACAAAGAATAAACAAACACCATGTCCCTAAACATGATGGTATTGGGATGTTGTTGCTTGTTGATCTTCTCAGTAGGGTGGACAATGAACACATATGAGAATAGACTTGTTACAGCGGCCAAGATGTTGAATTTGACTGATTGTATCATATGTGCCCACCGACTGACATCATCATTGTCCTTGCCAGCTATGATGTATGGGACTACAATGATAAAGTTGGGTGGGCACCATGTCTGTTATCCCAATAATACCTGTGTAAGAGATGATGGAAACCTTCACTGGACAAATGAGACTATTTATAAGCAAGCCTTGCTTACCGACAAGTATCCACAGACATCATTTTGGTGTCTGATT
Source organism: Microcaecilia unicolor (assembly GCF_901765095.1). Classification (NCBI taxonomy): domain Eukaryota; kingdom Metazoa; phylum Chordata; class Amphibia; order Gymnophiona; family Siphonopidae; genus Microcaecilia; species Microcaecilia unicolor. The sequence goes on from NC_044035.1 coordinate 198,575,197, forward strand.
AATAGTACGACGACTGGAAACATCCCCCCGATAAAGTGCAATTACACGCACGATGTTGTAACAGGTAATTGGTCTATAGGAGGAAGTACAGTGATTATAAATGTCACAGCCACCAAAGAAAAGTGTGGCAATAAAACAAGCTGCAATAAGACTTTAACTCAATGGTATGTAACAACTGATTCAATGAATGTTAGCACCTTGGAATATGCTTTTAATTTGTGTAATTTTAATGCCACCTCAGCTAATGCAATTGGTCATTACCCTTATAATTGCTCATGTATGAAAACTAAGAACGACAGTGTATTTCCCTTTGATGAAGCTCACTGTCCATATTCAAATCTCACTTCTTTGGATCAGTTACAATTAGGAGATTATTTGTGGTGTGATTATAAGTTATATACCTCATTGCCAAGGGGATATAAAATTTGCACCTTAGTGCAACTAAATCTGTTTAATTTGATAATTCCTTTGAATAATTCAAATTTGGGGACGCGAAAGAAACGATCTGTATTATCCTATGTTGTGTACCATGCATACTAGCTTGCTTTAGAAAAATGTGTCAAGGTGCGTTCAAAATGACAATGGTAACTCAAATAAAAAATGAACAGAACTTTAATATGTCAGCAGAAAATATTGAAAGACGTATGATAAAGATGATGGAAAGACAGAGCTTGCAGGCACAGCATACCACAAATAATGAGGGGGAGGATTAGAAGAGGGGTGTGTATGAATGTCCCATTTTTTAATCTCGCAGACAAAAGGAAGCCAGTACCAGACCCAAAAGAATGAAATAAAATACTTACACGCACATAAGAGAGTGTGAGACCTGACAGCGCAGGTCTCAAGGGAGGATTGTAAGAAATATAAAGTGGAAAGAGTTGAAAAGGTCACAGCAGCAGGAAGTGCTGACAGTGAATAATGCAACCTCCCCCATGCCTGGAGAAAGAATGTGCTGAAGTATGAAGAAAAAAGGGCAAGGCGCCTGACTGTCTGTGAGAAAAGAAAAGGGAACAATGAAGGGGAACAGGCGAAGCATGTTTGCTCAAGATTAAAGGATTTGTGGTATGGTACAGCATGCACGTGATGTCAGGAGAAGATTAGTCATATAGCAAAGAAAAACAGTATATAAGCAGGGTAGAACAAATATGTAGCAAGCATTCTGACTTCTTTGCCTGTACATTTCTTGCTTGTGCAGATATGCTTCCTGTATAGACCATTGATGCTATACAGTAAATTGTGAACTAAGAGGTGAATAAACATTTTATATTAAATGTAAAATTCGTCTAGCCTTTTCTTCACTTATTAGTGTAAAGCTCTGCTTGTAGCTTGGTGCTTAGTAGCACCTGTGTTAGCTTTGTGTTTAGTTCCCTGCTCTGTTAGTTTAGGGCTTAGGAAGTCCCTTTCTTGAGCAGGGCGTAGGGGCTCCTGTTTAGTATAGGGCTTAGGAAGTCCTTTTGTCAGTTTACTGTTAGGAACACTCCTGCCGGTTTAGGGCTTGAGAGCACGTAGATCAGTTTAGGTTTAGGAGCACTTTTGTTTCCAGTCCTGGTCCCTGTGTCATCCGGTATCCAGTAAGTCCTGCCGGCTACTCGAACCCAGGAGCTCAACTTCTGGGGGGCTTAGTAGCTAAGTGCAGGTGAAGCTGTGTGGACCAGTCCGGAGTGTTCCAGTCCTGTGTCCTCTTGTTCGGGGGATTCCAGTCCATGTGTTCCGGCTCGCTGGGCGGTGCCTGCAGTCCCTGCCGGTGCCGGCGTGCTTGCCCAGCGTTGGTTGGTGGGTTTTGCCTGCTGCTGTCGCTCCTCGTCTGCAGCCCAAGGGCTCACGTTTGCTCCAGAGCCCGGCCCCGCGGGCTCTGAACCTGAGAATCTGACAGCAGGATGCGGCAAAGGAAAGCTGCTGGTGTCACTGGGGGGGGGGGGGGGTTGGGGGTTAAGACCAGATGTGGGAGAGGTGCTAGAGTCACGGGAGGAAGGGGTCTGAGGGCAGAAGTAGTGCTGGAGTCATGGGGGGGGTGACCAGATGTGGGAGAGGTGCTAGAGGGAGGAGGGGCTCAGAGCAAAAGAGGAAGAGGTCTGGGGGGCTGAAGAAGAGGGACTGTGGTAGATTTGGGGTGGGGCTAAAAGAGGAGGTGGGAAAGGTAGTGGTGCTGGATCCAAAACAGGGGAGGTAGAGGAGGGATACTGGACCTGTGGGGAAGAGAAGGAAGAGTGAAATGCTGGGGAAAAGTTGGAGCTGTCAGACTGTGGAGGGAAGGAAGGAAGAAAAAAAAAAAAAAAGAGCGAGAATAAGAGAGAGATTCTGGATTGTGGGGGATGGAGAGAAGAGAAGGAGAGAAACACTGGATCCACAGGAAATGTGACTATACAAGCCCTGATGCAATGCTTCTTCCTGGGTTGTGTATGCTGCAAACTGTGCACTGGAAGTGATAGCCTGCTAAATGCTGGTTTCCACCAAGAAAAACAAGAGTGAGAAACCCTATGGGGATAATATTCAGCCAGTAGCGGTCACCTCTAATGAAATTATACCCGGATATTCAATGCCAGGCCATATTTGGGTACTGGCATTAAATATTTGGGTATATGCAAATGGACTACACTTAACTGGTAAAGTACCGATATTCAGCCTTTAACTGGATAAGTTAAAACGGACACTCAGTTCTACATATACGCGGATGATGTGCAGCTACTCATACCCATTGAATCTGACTTACCTACAGCCTTGAATAAATTGATACCTATCTAACATCAATTAAAGAATGGGCTAAACACAACAAACTTTACCTGAACCCAAGTAAAACCGAGCTTCTCTGGGTCCTTAACACAAGTGGATACATACCTGACATCAAAATCTCTTTTGGGAAGTACGAACTTCCCTTCAAATCACAAGACAGGAACCTGGGAATACAGTTAGATTCAACACTGATTCCCCAAATCCAAGCAACCTTCAAGAGCTTCTACTATTTGTGACAGCTAGCCTGCCTTTCTCCTTACATCGAGAAGGTAAATCTTATCCTAGTTGTGCATGCCATGATAACATCAAGACTGGATTACTGCAATGCACTATACAACAGTCTGACTACAAAGGGCCTGCACCTGCTCCAATTGATTCAGAATGCTGCAGCAAGACTCACAGAAGGTTGCAAGCGACATGACCACACCACACCATTCTTGCAAAAACTTCATTGGCTACCAGTACAGTACAGGGCTAAATTTAAAACTCTATGTCTGATCTTCAAGGCCCTTAAAGGAAATGGCCGTACCAGAAGAATAGGATGATCCTCTACACATCACCACACCTCTCCAGAAGACATTACATGATGTGATACTCGCAAACGAGCCTCCTCCAGAGTAGCCCCCACACTCTGGAATGCCCTGACTGAAAGGCTCTGCTTAACACAAGACTATCTTTATTTCAGGAAGCAAGTGAAAGCTTGGCTCTTAAACCATGCCTTTAATGGAAGAAGTAACTAACTTGTTAGTCTCACTCACATACACACGAGTGACACGGGCTGCACATACTGCAGCAGAACATGTTCATCCACTCCTATCCTAGCAGGGATAATATTTAACCATCTCTCTGACATCATGTGCACTGTTCTTCAAATGAGTCACCTTATTTTCTAACTCCTCTTACTCTCTTACCTATCTATATGTTCCATCTTTGCTTATACCAGTGATGGCAAACCTTTCAGAGACCGAGTGCCCAAACAGCAACCCAAAATCTAATTATTTATCGCAAAGTGCCAACAGGGCAATTTAACAGGTGGTGCATTCCCCCTCCCTTCTGTCCCCCCCCTCCCCCTCCTGTCCCCCCTCCACCTGCCTCAGAATTCCAGGCCCCCCTCCCTCCCTTCGAGTTTCAGGGTCCCCCCTCCCTCCCTTCGAGTTCCAGGCCCCCTCCCTCCAAATTTTAAAAGTCATCTATCTTACCTCGTCGGGGTTATGGCGGCAGCAGCGGTAAAAAGCATGCAGGCTCGGCTCGGTGCTTAGTTCCGTTTTCCCTTCTCTCTCTCAGCTCTGGCCCCGCCCTTGCGGAAACAGGAAATGAGGGCGGGACCAGAGCTGAGAGAAAGAGAAGGGAAAACGGAACTAAGCACCGAGCCGAGCCTGCATGCTGCCGCCCTAACTCCGACGAGGTAAAATAGACGATTTTTAAAATTTGGAGGGAGGGGGCCTGGAACTGGAAAGGAGGAGAGAATGAACTTCCGGTGTGTGAGGCGACGGCACGCGTGCCCTCTCTGGCACGTGTGCCATAGGTTTGTCATCACTGGCTTATACCCTTCACTGTCAATTAAAAGTTTCTATTACATATTGTGTTGACATTGTAAGTGGTATACTGTGCCATACTTTGTATTATTATTTGAATATATTTACTGCTGTAATTGTCTATTGCTCATGTTTGATTTATTCTTACTGAACATAAATAAATCCTAATAAATAAATATAGGAATGCTATTTGCCCAGTTGATATTTGTTTATTTATCATTAGGATTTATTTACCGCCTTTTTGAAGGAATTCACTTGGCGGTGTACAGTAAGAACATAACTGGTTAAGTGCTGAATATTGGTTTAAGTGCTGATTCCATGCCTGGACTGCCCACACAATAGCTGATTTCAGCTTTAGCATTTAGAAGGGATGAAGCCTTCCTGGCAGTGAAAAGGACCCAGGAGCTTGCCAATGGTGCTTAGCTTGCAACAGAAATGCAACAGCTGAAGCTCCTCATATAGTTGATGCTCTAGGCTTTGTGTTTGATAGGTCTGGGCTTTATGCTTGTACCCGTCCCTAGAGCACTATACCTTTCATTTGGAAAATGGAACAAGCAAGACTGTTACAAATTTCTACATAGAAACTGTGGTGGTTATTTTAGAAGCTCTATTCTTGTTTTGGACGAATGAAAACAGGCATTTAGACATGCCTATTGAATGGACGTCCAAATCCCAATTATATAAAGCCATGATATTGTAGGGATATTTCCCTGAGATCTCACCTGAGCTGGTCTTGGCCTATACAAGCCTAATTCATCATCATACAACAAGATGGAGTATATAACCTCTGGCCTGTACATCTGTGTCAGCAAGATTCAGCTTTTCTGCTTGTGGAAAATTACTGACAGGCAAACTGCAGCCAAGGACATTCTGTGGGCAATCTCACCTGCAAAGGGAGTGAGACCTATGGCTCCACAAAATCCTGGTTAGAACCAGAGATGCAGACCAGAAAGTTACCATTTTCAAGGACATAAAACAAAGGACTCTTCTTGCCCATGTAGTGAGCTGGACAAGATCATGATTGGTCCCTGCTGTCACCTAACCAGGGAGTACTAAGAAAGCAGGGACAGAAGAAAGACAGTTGGTCAGAGTTGGGGGAGACCATCGGAGAGTTTGGACTGACAAGAAAAGGAAGAAGACCTGAAACGCCTGTGAACTGCATATCTGGTGAGAATACCTTTGGGTTCAGCTATACCAGCTCTGAAATACGGCACGGAGTGATGGACACCTGCTATCTGAAGAGGGACCCTGCACTACATCTAAGACTGACTCGCTGGGGAGACAGCTCGAGTCTAAGAAGGAACCTGCGGGGTGAGATGCAGTGATTTACTTTCTATAGTCTGGGATTTGTGATTGGGGTTTATCTTGGAAAGACTGGTTACATCATAGCTCCTGGTCAGGAGATTGCTGCTAACCTGTGTAGTTGGCATAAGAACCGTAGTTTAGGTTACAAGTCAGGCTTGTGTAATTATCCTGTAGTCCAGAAAGAATCATTATGTATAGTTTCATTCCGTAGCAATCTATTTGTTTTATTATTAGCAAGTTCTCTATATATATTTTTTTGTATTTTGCTAAGCCTTGCTACAGAGTTATTCTATATTTGTATACCTTCTTTATCTAATAAATCTAATATATATCAGCTGGCTTTAGTTTCGTCTCTCTCTCAGAAGCATTGGCTAGGTGCCAAGCCAGGTTCTATTCTTCCCTAGACAGAGTTCAGAATATTTTGCTTTAGCATAGTTCTGTAATTGGAACCTGGGCATAAGTAAGTCTGTTGGGAATTGTTTTCCTATAAGAGTTATTTATGACTACCTACAATATAAAAGTCTAACACTGCAGGATGCCCATATGGGTATGGTATGGGTATGTTTTGGATGGGGCTAAGGAGGGGCCAAAATATGAATGTCCAACTCTCATCACAGAAAGGGAAGGTACATCCATGTCTAAAATAATGGATGTTGTTATTTAGACCTGGTACTTGGCATGTCCAGGTTACAGAAAGGTGCTCTGAGCAGCTGTCCACTGAAGGGATTTAGGCACTACACCTCCTTAACTTCCCAGTGGCTGATGTTCCCCTTCCTCTCCCTCAAATGTGAAACCAGCAAGGGATAGCAGAATCTATGACAGTTTCAGGTACTATGGACATTCTTAACAGGGCAGTGTGCAGAGGAAAACTGTGAACCAAAGGACACAGGTTCAAATCCCCACTTCAGTTTTGTTTTTTTGTGAGCCCTCCAGGGACAGAAAAATACCTACTGTGCCTGAATAGATAAGGTGCCTGCAAGCCTGAAAGCTACTGAAATGGTGTACATTCAGGTAGTGTAGGTATTTTTCTGTTCCTGCAAGGCTCACAAAAATAAAATTCACAAACAGCTGAAAGGGATTTAAACCTGGGTACCCTGATTCTCAGTCCACTACTCTTAACCATTAGGCTACTCCTCAGCTCTAAATGGATGTCTGTTTGACTTTTTTATAAGATGGATGCTGCCACACAGATGCCCATACCCCTGGACATTTCAGTTTGTAAAATGGATGTTCATATTCCAGCACATGGCTGTCCATCTCACATGTATTTTAGAACAGGCTGTATCCTGTTCTACAGTACATGTGAAATGGATATCTACTTGTGACATACTGACTTGATATCCATATTCAGAGTTAGATGACCTTTCTAAAATGCCGCTCCATATGTCAGCAGTACTCTTTACTTCAGCTACATACAACATGGACAGACCTTCATCTAATACAAAATAAGAGCTTACAAAAGAAATATGCAGAAAAACATTTGAAAATGGAAACATTGAGAAGTCAGACTATATTGAGCAAAATACAAAGATGTAAGAAATGGCATATGTCAGCTTTGGGCATGCTCAATCTCTAAAAACTAAAAATATTTTTCCCCTGCAGTAGTCTGCATATTATACTTTTTAATCGAGTTGGTCCTGGTTTTCAGTCTTCTCCAAAATTTTCAAGGATCTCCTATATATTTTCTGGGTTTTTTTTCCTATCCCTTCCTATGTCTTACCCTTCATCCAGTTTACCACCCATCTTTCAGCACCTCACCAACCACATTCCTAGTTTCTCACCCCTCTACGTCATCCCCTTCTCTTTCAACTGATTCTTACCCTCTCGCCAGTCCAACAGGTCATCCATACCATTTCAACCCATCCTTTCCCTTACCTACTCTTACCAGAGAAATGTCCTCTACTCTCAGAACTTCTCACATTTCTTTTGTTTAAACATAACTAAATGGGCTATACACCCCTAATGCAGTCCATGGTTTTCTTATATTTTGTTCTTGTGATGATTTATACTGTGCCAAAACGGAAAACTATTATTTCTTCTATCTGGTCGATAATAAAAGGAGCTCACTGTGAACACTATCCATCCTTAAAAGGCTGTCTTCTGGCTATACATGAGGAATTGTGATATTGAATAAATAAGTGCATGTTTGTGTCCCTAATCATGCATCCAAAGGTTATATAATCCTTTCAAGATAGCCAGTTAATCATAAGTATATAAGTATTGCCATACTGGGACAGACTGAAGGTTCATCAAGCCCAGCATCCTGTTTCCAACAGTGGCCAATCCAGGTCACAATTACCTGGAAAGATTCCAAAAGAGTACAATACATTTTATACTGCTTATCCTAGAAATAAGCAGTGGATTTTCCCCAAGTCCATTTTAATAATGGTCTATGGACTTTTCCCTTAGGAAGCCATCCAAACATTTTTTAAACCCCGCTAAGCTAACTGCTATTACTACATTCTCTGGCAACGAATTCCAGAGTTTAATTACACATTGAGTGAAGAAAAATTTTCTCCAATTCGTTTTAAATTTACTATGTTGTAGCTTCATTGCGTGCCCCCTGGTACTAGTATTTTTGGAAAGAGTAAACAAGCAATTCACATCTATCCATTCCACTCCACTCATTATTTTATAGACCTCTATCATATCTCCCCTCAGCTGTTCTTTCTCCAAGCTGAAGAGTCCTAGCCGCTTTAGCCTTTCCTCATAGGGAAGACATCCCACCCCATTTATCATTTTCATCGCCCTTCTCTGCACCTTTTCTAATTCCACAATATCTTTTTTGAGAAGCGGGGACTAGAATTGAACACAGTATTCAATGTGCGGTCGCACCATGGAGCGATACAAAGGCATAATAACATCATCACTTCTGTTTTCCATTCCTTTCCTAATTCCTGTTTTCCATTCCTTTCCTAACCGAACATTCTATTTGATTTCTTAGCGGCCGCTGCACATACCAATGATGACACCTAGATTACTTTCCTGTTTGGTGACTCCTAATGTGGATCTTTGCATTATGTACCTATAATTCAGGTTTCTCTTTCCCACATGCATCACTTTGCACTTGCTCACATTAAACGTCATCTGCCATTTAGATGCCCAGTCTCCCAAGGTCCTCTTGTAATTTTTCACAATCCTCTTGCAATTTTAACAATTTTGAATAACTTTGTATTGTCAGCAAATTTAATTATCTCACTAGTTACTCTCATCTCTAGATCATTTATAAATATGTTAAAAAGCAGTGGCCCTACCCAGACCCCTGCGGAACCCCACTATCTACCCTTCTCCATTGAGAATACTGACTATTTAACCCTACTCTCTGTTTTCCATCTTTTAGCTAGTTTTTAATCCCATGACTCTCCAATTTCCTCTGGAGTCTTTCATAAGGTACTTTGTCAAACTCCTTCTGAAAATCCAAATACACAATATCGACCGATTCACCTTTATCCACATGTCTGTTCACCCCTTCAAAGAAATGTAATAGATTGTTGAGGTAAGATTTCCCTTCACTAAATCCATGTTGGCTTTGTCTCATTAATCTATGCTTTTGAATATGCTCTGTAATTTTGTTCTTTATAATAGTCTCTACTATTTTGCCCAGCACCAATCTCCTCTGGAACCTTTTTATTTATTTATTGCATTTGTATCCCACATATAAAATAATGAGTGGAGTGGAACAGGTGGATGTGAAGCATCTGTTCACGCTTTCCAAAAATACTAGGACTAGGGGGCATGCGATGAAACTACAGTGTAGTAAATTTAAAACAAATCGGAGAAAATTTTCTTCACCCAACGTATAATTAAACTCTGGAATTCGTTGCCGGAGAAAGTGGTGAAGGAGGTTAGCTTAGCAGAGTTTAAAAAGGGGTTGGACGGTTTCCTAAAGGACAAGTCCATAAACCGCTACTAAATGGACTTGGGAAAAATCCACAATTCCAGGAATAACATGTATAGAATGTGTGTACGTTTGGGAAGCTTGCCGGGTGCCCTTGGCCTGGATTGGCCGCTGTCGTGGACAGGATGCTGGGCTCGATGGACCCTTGGTCTTTTCCCAGTATGGCATTACTTATGTACATTTTCCCACCTATCTGCAGACTCAATGTGGCTTACAATATTACATCATGGCCGTCGTCAATCAAGCGTAAACAAACAATTGGATTACATACAAAGAAATAAGTGTAACATAATGGTATTAATCAATTCAGTAAATCAGAAAACAGTCAAAGTATCAAGAAAGTAGTGATGCATTGGAGTTTTTATTATTGATTATTATGGTAAGTCTTGTTAAAGAAAAAAGTTTTTAGTGTTTTTCAAAAGTTGATTAAGTCGTGAATAGTTTTCAGGTCAAATGGTAATGCATTCCACAGCTGAGTGCCAATGTAGGAAAAGCAGGACAAGTGTACTAGTTTGTATTTTAGACCTTTACAGCTAGGGAAATGAAGTCTCATGAATGTGCGAGCTGAACTTTTAGCATTCCTGGGTGGCAAATCAATAAGGTCTGACATGTAGGCCAGAGCATTTCCATGAATGACTTTGTAAATCAAAGAGTAAACTTTGAACATAGTACGCTCCTTAACTGGAAGCCAATGAAGCTTCTCTCTAAGGGGTTTTGCACATTCATATTTTGTCTTGCCAAATATGAGTCTAGTTCTGCAAGCTCATTTTTCAATCTTAACAGTACTTGGGGTGTATACCATCCGGTCCAGGAGATTTGCTACTTTTTAATTTGTCAAACTGAGCCATTACATCCCCCAGGTTTATAGAGATTTCATTCAGTTGCTCCGACTCGTCAGCTTGATGTTATGATCCTACTGGGACAGGCAGGGTCTCGCTCCTGATTGGTCATGTCAGGAATTGGGCTGACGTCTTAGGCAGCTGACCAGATGCCAGACCCTATTTAAGTCTGCCTCTGCCTGCATAAGATGCTCTAGCATTACTTCCTTTAGCTGTGAGCTTACCTTGCTTCTGTGCATGTGGCATAGTGTGATTTCTCCTTGTCTGTGTTTGTTCTCCGTGGCTGTAGGAGTCTGCTCCCTCTGATTGCTTTGCTGTTGTTCAGCTTCTCAGTGTGCTCGGCTGTTGATTAACTGTGTGCTGCTTCCTGGTGTGCTTTGTCATTACCCTTTCCTGCTATGTTTGCTGGGTGAGTCCGTGGGAACTTACTTCCTTCATTTGGATTTCTCTTTAACCCTTTATGTGCTGTATCTGTTGGTTGGTTTGTGAAAAGACTGCTCCTCCTCTAGCTGTGTAGCTTCAGCAGTCTCTCTGTGTAGTCTGCCTTAACCCCTTACCTGTTGTATCTGTCGTTGGTTCTATTAGATTGTAAGCTCTTTGAGCAGGGACTGTCTTTCTTCTATGTTTGTGCAGCGCTGCGTATGCCTTGTAGCGCTATAGAAATGCTAAATAGTAGTAGTAGTTCTTCTAAGGACTGCCCCTTGTCTAAGCTGTGTAGCTTGAGCAATCTCTCTGTGTGGTTTCCCCTTTTTCCTTTTGCTTGCTGTAGATCTTGTGTGGACCCTGTGGACGCTGCTCTTTGTGGTACAGCTTGGGCTGCCTCTCTGGGTCGGTTCTCTTATTCTGGTTGTTGTTAGTATGTGTTTGGTCTTGTGACCTTCCTTGGTGACTGTGTGCAGCACAGCGTGCACGGCCTGAGTGCCGGTCCCTTCCGGGATTTCTTTTTCTCTTTCCTTTTGTATGTTTGGGTTGCAGTTCGGCCTTGTGGCACGTACATTTGGACTCTGTATGTATTGGTTCTAGTTCAGCCTTGTGGACCATACGAGTCGTCTAGTTCCCTTTCTGGTGGTGCTCACTAGTCTCCCTGAGTGTGCCAGGCTTTGTAGCCCTTTGTCTCTGTATAGCATTAGCTTGGTCTACCCTAGGCCTCGGCCTAGGTCCAAGGGCTCACGATCTTCCTAACAAATTCAATTTCTGGCACTGGTATCTCTCCCAAATTTTCCTCGGTGAAGACCGAAGCAAAGAACTCATTTTATCTCTCCACTATGGCTTTCTTTTCCCTGATTGCCCCTTTTATTCCTTGGTCATCTAGCAGTCCAACTGATTCTTTTGCCAGGTTCTTGCTTTTAATATACCTAAAAGAAATGTTACTATCAGGGGCATAATCGAAAGAGGAGGATGCCCGTCTTCCGACACAAATCGGGAGATGGGCGTCCTTCTCTCAGGGTTGGCCAAATCGGCATAATCGAAAGCCGATTTTGGGCGTCCTCAACTGCTTTCCGTCGCGGGGATGACCAAAGTTCACGGGGGCGTGTTGGCACCATACCGAAGGCGGGACGGGGTGTGCTTAAGAGATGGGTGTCCTCGGCCAATAATGGAAAAAAGAAGGGCGTCCCTGACGAGCATTTGGCCGACTTTACTTGATCCAATTTTTTTCACGACCAAGTCTTGAAAAGCTGCCCAAACTGACCAGATGACCACTGGAGGGAATCGGGGATGACCTCCCCTTACTCCCCCAGTGGTCACCAACCCCCTCCCACCCAAAAAATAATTTAAAAACATTTTTTCCAGCCTCTATGCCAGCCTCCAATGTCATACCCAGCTCCATCACAGCAGTATGCAGGTCCCTGGAGCAGTTTTTAGTGGGTGCAGTGCACTTCAGGCAGGCAGACCCAGGCCCCCCCCCCCCCCCGTTACACTTGTGGTGGTAATGTGACCCCTTCAAAACCCACCCGAAACCCACAGTACCCACATGTAAGTGCCCCCCTTCACCCCTTAGGGTTATGGGAGTGTTGTACAGATGTGGGGAGTGGGTTTTGGGGGGGGGGGGGTTGAGAGGCTCAGCACCATAGGTAAGGGAGCTACGCATCTGGGAGCAATTTATGAAGTCCACTGCAGTGCCCCCTAGGGTGCCCGGTTGGTGTCCTGGCACGTGAGGGGGACCAATGCACTACAAACGCTGGCTCCTCCCACAACCAAAGTGCTTGGATTTGGTCGTTTTTTAGATGGGTGTCCTCGGTTTCCATTATCGGCGAAAACCGAGGTCGCCCATCTCTAAGGTTGACCTAAATGTTGAGATTTGGGCATCCCCGACCGTATTATTGAAACAAAAGATGGACGCCCATCTTGTTTCGATAATACGGGATGCCCCGTCCCTTTGCAGGGACATCCTCAGAGATGGGCGCCCTTACAGATGGGCATCCCCATTCGACAATGCCCCTCCACGTGTTTTTGCCTCCAACAAAATCTTGTTTTCAAAATCCCTTTTTGCCTTCCTTATCACAGTGGCGTAGCCAGACAGCCAGTTTTGGGTGGGCCTGAGCCCAAAGTGGGTGGGCACAAAATTTTCTCTGCTCCGCCCTCCCTCCACCACTATGCCCACCATTTCTCCCTCCTCTCCACCCCTATGCCTACCATTTCTCCCCCTCCCCACCTATCCCCTCTGTATGCAGCATGTGTCCCTCCCCTCCACCTCATACACAGCCAAGACTTCTCCCTTCCTCACCCCTCTGCTGCATCTCTCCCTTTTTCCCCTGCAGAGGAGAGACTTCCGGGTTAGCGCTTAGTAGCGCAAGGAGATTGAGTGGCAGCCGACACTGGCAGGCAGCGTGTGGGAATTGCTGTGACTGCGAGCACAGCCTGCGACTGGAATCACTGCCAGGAACTTTGCTGCTGGGCGGGCCCGCCTGTGGCTACGCCCCTGCCTTATCAGTGCTTTGCATTTGATTTGACATTCCTTTTGCTGTTTCTTATTATTTTCATTTGGTTCCTTCTTCCATTTTCTGAAGGATTTTCTTTTAGCTCTAAAAGCTTCCTTCATCTCACTTTTTAACCATGCCGGCTGTTTTTTGGTCTTCCTTCTTCCTTTTTTAATACACAGAATATATTTGTCTTGGGCTTCTAGGATGGTATTTTTGAACAGCATCCATGCCTAATGTAAATTTTTGACCTTCGCAGCTGCTCCTCTAAGTTTTTTTTTTCACCATACTTCTCATTTTATCATAGTCTCCTTTATGAAAGTTAAATGCTAATGTATTGGATTTCCTGTGTGTACTTACTCCAAAGCCGATATCAAATCTGATCATATTATGATCACTGTTATCAAGCGGCCCCAGCACCATTAACTCCTGCACCAGATCATGCGCTCCACTAAGGACTAGGTCTAGAATTTTTCCTTCTTTTGTTGGCTCCTGTACCAGCTGCTCCATAATTTTGTTGACGAATTTTACCTCCCTAGCATGCCCTGTTACATTTACCCAGTCAATATTGGGGTAATTGAAAATCACCCATTATTATTGTGTTGCCCAGTTTGTCAGCCTCCCTAATTTCTTTTTTTTATAACCTTTATTTAGAAGTTTTCACAAAGATACAAAACCAATATATATTTTTACAAGACGTGAACAAGCACCATATAGTACAACCAATAAACTGCCAAACACATTTAAAAACTAAAATAAAAAAATTAAACCAAAAACAATAAAGCAAACCTATCAGCAGGTTAACAAAAATAAAGTAAAACAGTATATGTGCATATTTTAATAAGGATGGATTGACCATATAAAATGATATAGAAGTATCAATTAACAAAGTTGTCTAACAATGACCATGTTTTATGAAATGACAAAATATGACCAAACTTTATGAAAGCTATTTCCTCATAGTGCCTATATGAACAAAGTAAATTCCACCATTCATGAAAGGAATCAAGCAAGTTATTTTTCCAATGCAAAACAATTAAATGAAGAGCAAGTGAAATCATCAATTTAAACAATTTTGCATGCTTTAATGGAATTGACAAACCAGGGGTGGATGCTTCAAGAATTAACACTTTAAACGTCAAAGTATCTGAAATAGCAAATACATTTTGAAAAATGTCCCATATCGATTTCCAAGTTATGACAAAGAAAAAGCATATGATCAAGAGATCCCACTGCATATCGACATGACCAGCATAAATTTGATATATTACAATGTACTTTAGCAAGCTTTGCAGGCATCCAACAGAACTTGTGAAAAATATAATAAGTGGATTGTAAAAGGGCAGCTGACATGGTTTTTGTCCAAAAAAGTTCCCATTCTTTACTGGAGAGTGAAACATCCAGTTCCTTTTCCCAGGCAGAAGAGTGGAACATATATTCAGTTTAGTCAATTATAAATTGATGCTGATTTGGGAACCATGAGGGATTGACATAAACTATTGAAGCTTGAAGTCAAAGACTGATGAGCTGACATATGATAAAGGTGATTAATAAGCTGAATCTGATGATCCCAAAAGGTTCTATTGGGAATATTATAACAAGTGCAAAAATCCTGAAAAGGAAGAATGTTAGCGCTTGACAACAAATGAACAGGCGACCAAATATTTGCAGAAAACCTAATTTTACAAAGCTTAGGACATGAGTTAACTGGAAATATAGAATTATGCCAAATGAAAATATCCATAGAGTTTGACCATTTAAAATGTGAGAGAGAACAAACAAGATTTATTGAACGCGAGGTCTGCAGCATAACAAAACTTATTCATGGTTAGAAGTAAGCTTAAAGGTAAAGGAAATATTTTTTTCTTTTTCAAAAATGACCCATCTAGGAGTATCATATGAGATAGATGATGAGTACCACTGAGAAATCTGAAAGGCTTAGTGGTAAAGCTTAAAGTCTAGTATGTTTAAGCCCCCAAGACTTTTAGGAAGCTGAAGTTTTTTTAATGGGAATACGAGGCACGGAGGATTTCCAGAGGAATCTAGAAATTAACACATTAAAGGGGTCTTTTACTAAGGCGTGCTCACGTTTTTAGAACGTGCTAAAATTGGGCACGTGGTAAACATTAGAGATGGCAATGCATTCCTATGGGTGTCTCTAACATTTAAAGTACACTAAAAACGTGAGTGCGCCTTAGTAAAAGACCCCCTAAGTTTTTATAAAATGAATCTTTAAATAATATAGGAACCATACCAAAAATGTAATTAAGCTTCGGTGCCAATACCATTTTAAGAGCTTCAATTTTACCCCACCAAGATAAATAAAGCTTAGCCCATGAATTTAAGAGATCATTAGTAATTTGTTGGATATTAGATTCATTAATTTTTTTTGAGTATCCTATGGAGGGGTGCTGTAATTTATGCATAAATACTTTAGATTATTAGATTCCCAAATAAATGGATACTGACACTGTAGATTTCAGTACAAATTTAGAAAGTGGCATAACAGCAGATTTTGATCAATTGACTTTGTATCCTGAAATTTGCGAGAATGCATTGATAAAATTAAGGATGTGGGGAATAGAATCAGTGGTTATAAACATTAAGATGCCATCAGCATAAATGGATGACTTAAATGATTCATCACATAACTTAACACCTAGTATATTTTGATTGGCACGTATGGATATTGCAAGAGGCTCTAAAGCTAGACTAAATAATAAAGGTGAGAGAGGACAACCTTGCTTAGCTCCTCTTTTAAGAAAAACGTTTGAAGAGGAAATGCCATTAGCAAAAATGAATGCTTGGGGAGAAGTATAAAGAACCTTAATCATATTCACAAAAGGATCATTAAAACCAAACCAGTGAAGAACTTTAAAGAGATAGGACCATTCAATATGGTCAAATGCTTTCTCAGCATCAAGAGACAAAGCAATCAATGGGTAATCACTATCAACAGAATGTGCAAGTATGTTACAGAATAACCTAGAATTATCTGATGGTAATCTTCCAACTGTAAAACCATTTTGGTCTCATTGTATAAGAGAGGGTAAAACCTTTTGTAAATGATTAGCTAAAATTTTGGCATAAATCTTATTAGCCATATTTATTAGAGAAATAAGACGATAGTTGGAAACATTAGCCAAATCTTTCCCCGGTTTAGGTATGACTATAATTTTAGATTCCAAAAATGAGCCCAATTCTTCATTATGTTGAATCATATCTTCATACAATGTTAGAAGTTTGGGACAAAGCACTATAAAACCATCATTGCCAGGAGATTTATTTCTAGGCAATTCCTTAATGGCAGTTAATATTTCTGACAATGTAATATTTGCATCCAGAGATGCTTTTTGTTCAGGAGAGAGAGAGGGATGAGTAAGGTTACTTTGGGGTCCTTTTACAAAGGCACGCTGAAAAATGGCTTGCGGTAGTGTACGCGCAGGTTTTGGGCGCAAGCCAAGCCATTTTTCAGCGCACTGGTAAAATTGCCGCACATCCATTTTGGGTCTGAGACCCTACCACCAGCCATAGACCTAGCGGTAAAGAATCTGAGCAGTAATGACCTATGCACATCAGATGGCACTTGGCGCGTGTCCATTACGCATGCCAGAAAATAAAAAATTGTTTTCAGATGCGCATAGCGGACGCACGCCAAAATTGAAATTACCGCAAGGGCAACGTGGTAGCCAGGCGGTAACTCCAATTTGGCGCGCATTGGCTGCGTGTAGGCGCCTATGCGGCTTAGTAAAAGGGGCCCTTAAAAGGAATGATAAAGGGGTTCGGAAGGAGTTATTTCAGAATTGTAAAGTTGCTGAAAATAATCTAAAAATTGCTGAGCAATTTTAAAATCAATATGTGTCACTCCATCAGCATTTGTAATGTGAGAGATTCTAGAGCGATTTATTTTAGTCTTGAGATATTGTGCAAGCATATGGCCTGCTTTGTTATGTTCTGTGTAATAAAAGATTTTTGCAGAAAGATAGATGACACTGCTTCCTTGCTTAGAATCGTATTAAAATTATACTTGGCTTTAAGCAGCTTCTGATAGTTATTACAATCTTGAGAAAACAAATAAGGATTTTCCAAAGATTTAATGTTCTGTTCAAGATCATCTGATTCCTTCCTTTTCTTTTTAGTTATTCCTGTAGTATAATTAATTATAATTAATTTATATAAATTAATAATATACATTATTAATTTATATTAATTATAACTCCACATATAGTGGCTTTATAGCTGTTATTATTAAAATAATCCATAGTGGATTGCTCTAATAAAGAAAGAAAGGATTCATCCCTAAGCAGAGCAGCATTAAATCACCAGGAAAAGCCCATATCTGGTGAGGTGACTCCTGAGTCATTAATAGAAATAGCAGAATGATCTGAGATCTGAGTGCCAAGAATAGAAGATTCAGTAATAAAAGGAACGAGAGACTTTGAAATTAAAAAGTAATCTATCCTGGTATGCCTAAGGTGGGGGATAGAAAAAAAGGTACAGTCCATTTCTGTTGGGTGAAATAATCTCTAAATATCTACCAATCCAAGAGTGTTTTTTAAAGAGACAAGTGCTTGGTGAGACTTAGGGGTCCTTTTACTAAGGTGTGCTGAAAAATGGCCAGCAGTAGTGCAGACGTGTGTTTTGGGCGCATGCAGAATTATTTTTTAGCGCATTTACAAAAAATGCCTTTTTAAAATATTTGCAGAAAATGGACATGTGGCAAAATGAAAATTGCCATGTATCCATTTTGGATCTGAGACCTTACTGCAAGCCACTGACCTAGCAGTAAGGTCTCACGCGGTAAGCAGGTGGTAATGTAGGAGTGGACAAGCGAACACTGTGCACGGCCTGCAGCCATCACTAGACTGGCAGGACAAGCTCTGTGCATACTACCTATGGACTTTGCTCTTTGCACACAACTTATGGACCTTGCCTTCTCTGTGGCATACTTTGTACTTGAATGTTTACTGAACATTCGCATCTCCTTGTATTGTGCCTTAACCATCAACTGTCAGCTCCTGTTAGCTAGATAGATAACTGTTTGAGACAGGATGCAGACGCATTAGATAAAGAGCGTTACACACTGTTTACTTTATCTGGACTTTTGTGGACTTTTGCACTAACAGGATTTTCTATTTGGACTTTGCATTCACACTTGCACCTTTGCTTTGTACCAAAACCTCAGCTTTCATATAATGAGCCTAGACTAAGACCTAAACCTGTGCAGTTTGGACTTTTACTAGTAGTATGTATTTGTTAACCAGCAGCTAGATAACAAGTTGTAGTAGTCAGCAATTTAGGGTTGTAGGGAAGGCAGCTGGCTCTGCCAGCGCAGTCTCGTGATCCATGCGTAGAGGCTGTATTGTGTAAATGTGCTGGAACACTGCAATAAGTTACTGTTTTGCTGAAACTGGAGTCAGGTTATACTAGAGTTAGATTTTGCTGTAAAGGACAATCTATTGTGCTTAGCTAAAAGAAGCTGTAACTTGTAACATGGCAGCCATTAACTTTGCTTTTTCTGTGAAATACATTTTCTCTCCTTCTGTGCCTTTTCTGAAATGTAAGGCTTGCAAGCTGACAGTAGCTCAGAGGAAGCAGCTGTAACCAGATAGCAGAAACCAGCTGGAACTTGTGCTGCTTATCAGTATATTGCCTTATATGGTATATGCAATGCCAAATAACTGTGAATAGACTAGAGACCAGTGTTGGAAATAGAGGGTTGTGTGCAAAGCCAAAGATAAGTTTAGTTTCCTGGGTTCTGTGTAAGATCCTCTGTCTGTAACTGCGCATGACTACTGATAAGAGTGTATAAGAACGAGTGTCAGGTGACGCTCGGGGCACAGTATCCCGAGTCTGAACTCAGTACTGTGTCAGCTAGCTAATAAAAGCTGTCATGCCTCGAACCATTTGCCTCTTGTCTCCTGTTACAGTAATGGTCTATGTGCATCAAATTCCACTTGACATGCATCAGAAAATAACAAAAATTTTGCATACGCATGCCAAAATTGAAATTACCGCAAAGGCCATGTGGTAACTGGGCGGTAACTCCAATTTGGCGTGCACTGGGTGCGAGTAGGCACCTACGCAGCTTAGTAAAAGGGCCCCCAAGTTTGGTGATACATACAATTTGACTTTCTGCCTAGGTATTGATCTAAAATTTGATTAAAATCCCCTCCAAAAAGTACATTTTGTATTATGAGAATTATTAATTTCCAATGCCAGGAGGTGAAACAATTCTGGAGCATCTCTGTTTGGAGAATACACATTTAGAAGAATATAGGCAATATCATCAACTTTTACATCCAATTTAATCCACTTGCCTTCTGAGTCTGTTGATTGTTTGAGAATATGCAAAGGAAGGGATTTATGATAAAGAATAGCTACCCCATTTTTTTTTTATTTAAAGCTGGGGAGTCACCTACAAGCATATAATTTTTATCAGGAAGACATTTTCTATCTGCTGCTAGCAGATGGGTCTCTTGAATAAAGGCTACATCAGCTTTCAAATGAGAGAGATATAGCAATAATTTTTCCTTTTAATTGGGTTATTTAACCCTTTGATGTTAATAGAAACAATTTGCATAAGACAAAATGAAGAAAATCATGTACATAGACAACTTTAGCACATTCCACATACAGGATTTAATACACACAGACTGTTTATAAGACTTTAAGGGGTTCTTTTACTAAGGTGCGCTAAAAATGGCTTGCGGTAGTGTAGGTGTGGGTTTTGGGCGTGCGTCGATCCATTTTTCAGCACGCCTGTAAAAATGCCCTTTTTAAAATGTTTGCCAAAAATGGACGTGGAGCAAAATCAAAATTGCCACGCGTCCAATTTGGGTCTGAGACCTCACCGCCAGCCACAGACCTAGTGGTAAAGTCTCACGCGGTAATTGGGTGGTAATGACCTACGTGCGCCAAATGCCACTTGGCACGTGTCCAATACGCGCATCCTTATTTTTGGCCATGTGCATCAGATATGCGCCAAAAATGAAATTAATCTTAAGAGCCACGCGGTAACTCCATTTTGGCACGCGTTGGGCGCACGTAGAGCCTTAAGCAGCTTAGTAAAAGGGCCCCTAAGTATTCAAGATGCCTGAGTGAAGGAGTGGCCTAGTGGTTAGGGTGGTGGACTTTGGTCCTGGGGAACCGAGTTCGATTCCCACTTCAGGCACAGGCAGCTCTTTGTGACTCTGGGCAAGTCACTTAACCCTCCATTGCCCCATGTAAGCTGCATTGAGCCTGCCATGAGTGGGAAAAGCGCGGGGTACAAATGTAACAAAAGTAAAATACTGACTAAAAAATTAAAAAAAAAACAGCAAAAAAGCCAGAAGTTGACAAAATGTCAAATATCGACAACATTATGAATAGGTCCAACAAGGCTAAATATAACAATAGCGCTGTAAAATATATAAGAATCATCAATACAATGTTAAATTTTAGTTGGGGAAGGGGTGGGAGAGGGGGAGATGGGTAAAATTGTTAAACTGGATGACTCAAAGATATGTGAAGGCTTGCTCAGTGTTCTGTTATTGGTATCTACATTGTACATGGTTGGAAGATTGTATTGTTTCTTGCTGGTGTGATGTCATCAATAAAAATTGTTGAATATAAAAAAATATATATAAGAATCTGAGCAGACTACATCACAAAATATCACAAACAGAGGACATAGAGGCATTATAATTCACAATATGGTCAGCAGAAGTAGATCAAACAAGAGAAGAAAGAAACAATACTGCTGCTATTCAGAACATATCTGTGCTGAATCAATGAACAGAGAGTAATAATAATATAATGAACAAAATGACACTAGAAACATTGCTACCATTTGAGAACTACATAATATGTAAGAGTAGTCATACTGGTCAGAGCATGTCCAGAAACTGCTTAAGAGCCTCTGGACCTTCAAAGATACAAGTATTATTGTGCACTGTTACTCTCATTCGAGCCGGCTATAACAAACCAAATTGTGCACCCAAAGATTTCAGATGATCTCTCTGTTGAAGAAGCTGCTTTCTCCTCTGTACTGTGAACTTACTAAGATCCGGAAAAATTAAAATTTTTGAACCATCATGAAAAAGTGGACACTTTAACTTCGCCTTTTGCAAGAGCCGGGGGTACTGAAGAATCTTAACAACCATCGGGCAAGGCAGAGCTTGTTTTGCGGGCTTAACGGAAGGTATTCTGTGAGTGCTCTCAATTTCAAATGGCTCATCAAAAATGTCAAGTAAAGCAGGGCGCAGATTCTGCATAATAGCAATAGGATCCAAACTTTCAGCACCTTCACGGATCCCTAGAACCCGGATATTGCTACGTCTGGCTCTATTAAATCCTTCAGTTCCTTCTTCAACATAACAATTTCTCTCGCATTCTTTTATCTGCGAAGATATCTCCTGTGTGTTAGCCTCACAGCATAAAGATAATGAATCTAGTCAAGACTGTGTTTGTGTCAATTGTGCTTTGATCTCCGCTACTTCCTCTTTTAACTGATTGAGAGAGTAGTTTGAATCTTGTAAGAGTCCCCAATGCAATAATAATTCTCTCATTATAGTCTGAAGGGAAACATCTTCCAGATCTACCTCTGCTGCCATAGCCTCTGAGCTGGATGGATCCCGTCTAAGCTTTTTCGAAGCAGGTAATTGCAAATGTTAATATCTGATTTTGGAAGTTTTACCAGCATCCTTTCGTAAAACAAAAAAATTCCGTTTTAACTTAACTATTCTTCCAAAGAAGACTGCAATCTGCAGGATTCTGAGTTCTCAAAACGGGAGAGACAAAGTTAGGCAGACATTTTATTTGTGCTCGCTAGCGCCCCCCCCCCCTCCCTAATTTCTGATAACATTTCTACATCTGTCTGTTCATCCTGGCCAGGTGGAAAGTAGTATTCCATATCATCAAGCTGATCAATCCATAGACTGGTGGGTTGTGTCCATCTACCAGCAGGTGGAGATAGAGAGCAAACTTTTGCCTCCCTATATGTGGTCATGTGCTGCCGGAAACTCCTCAGTATGTTCTCTATCTCAGCAGGTGGTGGTCACACACAGCAGCAGCTCTGGCTAGGCCTCCAAGCCTAATTCTTAGGTTTTGTTGAGTGCCTGGGGTTGAGGGCTCTTTTGAGCAAGTGCAAACCTGGTGGTGCCAGGTCCCTCCTTTTCTCCCCCCTCCCGCTGGCTCCGTTAAAAAAAAAAATAAAAAAATTTTTGAACGTCCTTTAAGGCGTTTATTTCGACGTTTATTTAAACGTTTATTGCAGCTACTCACTGGGACACCAGGTCGTTACAGCTCGGAGCGGCAAGCAGGTAATTTTTACCTTTTTATAGCAGGCAGGGGGTTCCCCGATTCTTCTCCTCGTGGCATATGGCGTCGGAGGGCGAGGGCGCAAAGAGTCGCTCCCCGGATCGCTTGAGCGCTTCTAGAGGGGATGCGGGGGTCTTAAAGCCTGATTCGCCCTTGTTGGGTGACAGTTTCGTGACCGATGAATGTCCCGGTCCTTCCTCCGGCGTGGCGGTTTTTCCCGCCATAAACGCCCATCCCCCGCTCCTCGCCTCCGCCATCTTGGCCGGCCACGCGGCTCGGACGGCTTCTTCTTGGGCCGCCCTTGAGGTTGGAGACATTAATGCCATGAACGCCCTTAATTTGGGCGACGGCACAAAAGCGGCTAAAGTTAAGCGCCGTTCTTCCCGCGCGGCTCCTTCGCGGAGTGTCGCGCCGGACGCCATTTTGGATGCGCAGCATGTCTCTCCCCCGCTCTTGCGAGCGCCGGTTGAGGGTGCGTCTAGGGCTGTAGCCCAGGCTGCGGAAGTGCACAGTCTGGGGGGTTTCTCCCCCGAGTTTGTTTTGCTGCTGCATCAGGCCTTCCTTATGCAAAACGCTGCCCCTGCTCCCTCGTCTGGTAAAGAGGTTGAGGTTCCCAGAGGTAAACGCCCTCGGGTTGATTCACAGGCCTTGGAGGACTTTGTCTCCTCCGATGTAGATGAGGGCAGCGTATCTGAGTTCTCCCAACGGTCCTTTGCGGATTCCTTGGAGGAGACGAATCCCCGCTCGGATGGAGCGGATGACCCCTCTGCAGCGCGGCTTTTTAGCTCAGAGGATTTGCCCAACCTGTTGATACAGGCCATGGACACTTTGAAGATTTCCTCTCCGGAGGACGTCTCTCCCTCAGCCCCTGTTGGCTCCGCCATTATGCTGGGGACGAAGCGCCCGCCTAGAACCTTCCACGTGCATGATGCCATGCACACCTTAATTTCGGCTCAATGGGATGTCCCTGAAGCGAGCCTTAAAGTGGCTAGGGCTATGTCCCGCCTCTATCCTTTGACTGAAAGTGAACGTGAGGCCTATCTGTGGCCTACCGTGGATTCTTTAATCACTGCGGTGACTAAGAAAACGGCGTTGCCGGTGGAAGGTGGCACGGCCCTAAAGGACGCCCAAGACAGAAGATTGGAGGCGGCCTTAAGGTCGTCCTTTGAGGCGGCTGCTTTAAGTTTGCAGGCCTCAGTTTGCGGCTCTTATGTGGCCAGGGCGTGCCTGACTATGGTGCAGCGGGCTTCCCCCTCGGATCATTCCTTGAGGGCTGATTGGCCGGCCCTGGAATCGGGCTTAGCCTATTTGGCAGACTTGCTGTATGATGTCTTGAGAGCCTCAGCTAAAGGCATGGCTCAGACAGTCTCTGCGCGGCGGTGGCTTTGGCTGAAACATTGGTCTGCTGACCACGCCTCTAAATCCCGCCTGGCTAGATTGCCTTTTAAAGACAAGCTGCTCTTTGGGGTCGAGCTGGACAAAATCGTGACCGATCTCGGCAAGTCTAAGGGCAAGAAGTTACCAGAGGTCAGGGCTCGGGCTAGTACTCGTCCCGGTACCTCCAGAGGACGGTTTCAGGAAGCCCGTCGGTACCGCCCGGGCAGGTCGGGTTCCTCTGCCCCCTCTTCCTTTAAGAGGAATTTCTCCCCCAAGCAGCATTTCTTTCGCAGAGACCGCCGTCCCGGAGGTGCTCCCTCCGGTCCTCCCCCAGGGTCTCGTACCCAATGACGGGGCCTTGGTCCACGCCCCAGTGCAGATTGGAGGACGGCTGCCCTCGTTTCTGGGCGAGTGGACCACAATAACTTCAGACGCTTGGGTGCTGGAAGTCATCAGAGACGGCTACAAGCTAGAGTTCTGCCGACCCTTAAGAGACGGGTTTGTACTCTCTCCCTGCAAGTCTCCGGTCAAAGCTGTGGCAGTGCAGCAGACTTTGGACAATCTGATCCGCCTGGGTGCGGTCGTTCCGGTGCCAGAAAGTCAGCTTGGCAAGGGGCGTTACTCCATTTACTTTGTGGTACCAAAGAAAGGAGGTTCTGTACGGCCTATCCTCGACCTCAAAGGGGTCAATCAGGCCTTGAAAGTTCGGCACTTTCCCATGGAGACTCTCCGCTCTGTTATAGCGGCAGTGAAGGCAGGGGAGTTCCTGGCATCCTTGGACATCAAGGAAGCGTACTTGCATATTCCCATCTGGCCTCCTCATCAACGCTTTCTGCGTTTTGCAGTCCTGGGCCGACACTTCCAGTTCAGAGCCCTCCCGTTCGGGTTGGCTACTGCTCCGCGGACCTTCTCCAAAGTAATGGTGGTCATCGCGGCCTTCCTGCGAAAGGAAGGAGTACAAGTCCATCCTTATCTGGACGACTAGTTGATCCGAGCCCCCTCTTATGCAGAGTGCGGCAAGGCTGTGGACCGGGTGATTGCTCTTTTGAGCTCCCTGGGGTGGATCATCAACTTGGAGAAAAGCCAGCTGCGCCCGACTCAGTCCCTGGAGTATCTGGGAGTTCGATTCGACACCCAAGTGGGCAGAGTGTTCCTGCCGGACAATCGGATTGTCAAACTTCAGGCTCAGGTGGACCAGTTCCTAGTAGCCTCTCAGCTTCGGGCTTGGGACTATGTGCAGCTGTTGGGCTCTATGACGGCCACGATGGAAGTAGTGCCCTGGGCCAGGGCTCATATGAGACCACTACAACAATCTCTGCTGCAGCGCTGGACTCCGATGTCGGAGGATTATGCTGTGCGCCTTCCCTTGGACCCAGCAGTGCGCAAGGCGCTGAGCTGGTGGATGCAGACAGACAAGTTGTCTGCGGGAATGCCTCTGGTGACCCCGGAGTGGATTGTCGTCACGAAGGACGCCTCTTTGTCGGGCTGGGGAGCCCACTGCTTGGGAAGGACAGCGCAGGGGCTCTGGTCTCCTGCAGAGACAAAGTGGTCTATCAACCTCCTGGAACTCAGAGCCATTCGGTTGGCGCTTTGGAGTTCATCCCGGTACTGGTGTTGAAGCCGGTACGGGTCCTGTCGGACAATGCCACGGCTGTGGCCTATGTCAACCGCCAGGGAGGTACCAAGAGCGCCCCTCTAGCCAAGGAGGCTATGAATCTATGCCAGTGGGCAGAAGCGAACCTGGAGCAGCTGTCAGCGGCCCACATTGCCGGAGTCATGAATGTCAAGGCGGACTTTCTCAGTCGCCATACCTTGGAGCCCGGAGAGTGGCAGCTATCTGCTCAGGCGTTCTTGGACATCACGAAGCGCTGGGGCCAGCCGAGCCTAGATCTGATGGCGTCATCGGCCAATTGCCGCGCTTTTTCAGCAGAGGACGGGACCCTCGATCCCTGGGAGTAGATGCTCTTCTCCAACAGTGGCCGACTCAAGAGCTTCTCTATGTGTTCCCGCCCTGGCCCATGTTGGGCAGGGTGCTAGACCGGGTGGCAAAGCATCCCGGCAGGGTAATCCTGGTGGGTCCGGATTGGCCCAGACGTCCCTGGTATGCGGACTTGATCAGGCTCTCAGTCGACGATCCTCTGCGGCTGCCAGTGGAGCAGGGCCTGATACATCAGGGTCCCGTGGTGATGGAGGATCCCTCCCCCTTTGGTCTTACGGCCTGGCTATTGAGCGGCAGCGTCTGAGAAAGAAGGGCTTCTCAGACAAGGTCATCGCCACTATGCTGAGAGCGAGGAAGCGCTCTACTTCTACTGCTTACGCCAGGGTTTGGCGTATATTTGCAGCGTGGTGTGAAGCAGGCTCACTTTCTCCCTTCACTGCTCCAATTTCTTCAGTGTTGGCGTTCCTGCAAGAAGGTCTGGAGAAAGGCCTGTCGTTCAGTTCCCTTAAAGTCCAGGTAGCAGCTCTGGCTTGCTTCAGGGGCCGCCTGAAGGGTGCTTCCCTGGCTTCGCAGCCAGATGTGGTGCGCTTTCTCAAGGGAGTTAATCACCTGCGCCCTCCTCTGCACTCAGTGGTGCCTGCGTGGAATCTCAACCTGGTGCTAAGAGCATTGCAGAAGCCGCCTTTTGAACCCTTGTCGAGGGCATCTCTGAAAGACCTGACGTTGAAAGCAGTCTTTTTGGTGGCTATCACTTCAGCCAGAAGAGTTTCCGAGCTCCAGGCGCTCTCATGTCGAGAGCCCTTTCTGCAGTTCACTGAGGCAGGAGTGACTATTTGCACAGTGCCTTCCTTCCTGCCCAAGATTGTTTCTCGCTTCCATGTGAATCAGCAGCTCTGTCTCCCTTCCTTTCGTAGGGAGGACTACCCAGAGGAGTACTCTGCTCTTAAATATCTGGATGTGAGACGAGTCATCATCAGATACTTGGAAGTGACCAATGATTTCCGGAAATCGGATCATCTGTTTGTCCTGTTTGCAGGTCCTCGTAAGGGTCTGCAGGCTGCTAAGCCTACAGTGGCAAGATGGGTCAAGGAAGCCATTGCAGCGGCTTATGTGGCCGCGGGGAAGGTGCCGCCTATCCAGCTGAAGGCTCACTCCACTAGAGCTCAGGCGGCCTCGATGGCAGAGGCCGGGTCCGTCTCCTTGGAAGAGATATGCAAGGCGGCAACTTGGGCTTTGGCTCATACATTCTCCAAGCATTACCGCTTGACTGTGGCTGCACGGGCGGAGGCCCGGTTTGGAGCTTCAGTGTTGAGGTCAGGGATTTCAATGTCCCGCCCTGGGTGAGTACTGCTTCGGTACATCCCACCAGTCTATGGATTGATCAGCTTGATGATATGGAAGGTAAAATTATGTATCATACCTGATAATTTTCTTTCCATTAATCATAGCTGATCAATCCATAGCCCCTCCCAGATATCTGTACTGTTTTTATTCTGGTTGCATTTCAGGTTCAAGTTTAGTCTTCAGTTACTTCAGAAAGACTTCGTGTTCAAGTTTTTTCACTTGGATTCTTCAAGAGTTGAGACGAGTTTGTGTTACAGTGAGCTGCTGCATTCCTCTCCCCTCCGTTTTACGGGGCTGGATTGAGATTTAAATTCTGCCGGCACTCCCTCCCGCTTTGTGCGGCTGTAGGGCAGCTTTGTACCCCTCCCGCTTCGGCGGTGTTAGGGTCAGTCAGCTCCTCCCGCGGTTGCGGTTGCAGGATAAGCCAGATCCCCCCGCATCGGCGGGTGTGGTGTCCCTCCCCCGCTCCGCGGGGATGAGCTGGACGGATTCCCCTCCCCCACTTGTGTGGGGATGAGCTGGGTTAATTCCCCTCCCCCGTTTCGGCGGTGGTGAGCTGGGCAGAGTGTCCCTTCGTGGGTGTAATTCTCTAAGTGCTGAGTCCTGCGGATGGAGCTTTGATATCGACATACTGAGGAGTTTCCGGCAGCACATGACCACATATAGGGAGGCAAAGTTTGCTCTCTATCTCCACCTGCTGGTAGATGGACACAACCCACCAGTCTATGGATTGATCAGCTATGATTAATGGAAAGAAAATTATCAGGTATGATACATAATTTTACCTTATTGTACAATGAAGCTACCAAGTAGTAAATTTAAAACAAATCAGAGAAAATATTTCTTCACTCAACGTATAATTAAACTCTGGAATTCGTTGCCAGAGAAAGTGGTAAAATCAGTTAGCTTAGCTGGGTTTAAAAAAGGTTTAGATAGCTTCCTAAAAGAAAAGTCTAAAAGCCATTATTAAAATGGGAAAATCCACTGCTTATTTCTGGGATAAGCAGCATAGAAAGTATTGTACTGTTTTGGGATCTTGCCAGGTACTTGTGACCTGGATTGGCCACTGTTGAAAACAGGATACTGGACTTGATGGACCTTTGGTCTGTCCCAAAATGGCAACACTTATGTACATATGTACTTATCCTTTTCCCCTTTACACATGGATTTTCAATCCATAGGGATTCCAAGATGTGTTTTGTTTCATACAGAATTTCAATCTATTTGATTCAAGACTCTCCTTAACATACAATGCTACCCCTCCACCAATTTGATCCACCTTATCACTACAATATAATTTGTACCAGTGTCCCACTGGTTAACCTCCTTCCACCAGGTCTCAGAGATGCCTATTATATCTAATTTTTCATTTAGAGCAATATATTCTAACTCTCTCATCTTATTTCTTAGGCTTCTGGCATTCGCATATATTTTATTTTTGTTTATTTTTGTTTCATTTGTACCCCGCGCTTTCCCACTCATGGCAGGCTCAATGCAGCTTACATGGGGCAATGGAGAGTTAGGGTTAAGTGACTTGCCCAGAGTCACAAGGAGCTGCCTGTGCCTGAAGTGGGAATCTAACTCAGTTCCTCAGTTCCCCAGGACCAAAGTCCACCACCCTAACCACTAGGCCACTCCTCCACATTTCAAACTATTTTTGTTGTTCCTACTTACATCTTGCTCAGTACTTAACAGTGTTAATTTGCAATCTTTTTTTTACATTAAATTTTTTTATTGACAAAATCAAAATTGCACAACATATATGAAACTTGCAAAATCTTTTATCCCCCCCTTCTCCACATTATTAAGACATTTGGGTCAAATTCCGAAATTTTGTCTATAGCTCAGAAGTTGTATCATATCTACCCACTCTTTTGTCCGTGAGTTGTTCCATTTCCCCAATAAGGGATAGTTTCAAAATCCAGTCTTGCTCAGATGGCGCCTCCACCTTCTTCCAGTGGTTCGCAATCACACTTTTAGCTGCTGTTAGACACATTCTCTTAAAGCATCTCTGCCACTTTACTCCTCGCCTATTGCCTAAGCCTAACAGGCACCACTGTGGATCACATGGAAAAGGTTTACCCATATACACTGCAATCTTAGCTGTTACATTTCCCCAAAATAATTGCAAACCAGTACAGGACCACCAAATATGTATAAAGGTGCCCACCTCCACTCCACACCTCCAACATAGCTGTGAAACCTCTGGAAACATAGCATGCAAGCGTTGCGGGGTAAAATACCATCTCCCGAGAACCTTGAAGGCATATTCTTTTAACAGCACACAGTTTGAAGCTTTTTTAACTTCCAATATGATCGCCATCCATTCTTTTATTGTAAACTCCTTCAGCAGGTCCTGTTGCTACTGAGACATCTATATATATAAAAGGCAACCCCAACGTTCTGAAGCCTCCACGGAAGTTGAGGTGCCCGAGATATCCGGTGTGCCCTGGAGTGTCTGCACCGCCCTCGCATCAAAACGTCATGACGTCGAGGGCGGAGCTATAACACTCGAGGCCCGAAACCGAAACGCCACAGGCACGGCCACGGAGGCGCAGCAAACAAACAAACAAAAAAAAACCCTACCCACACACAGCGAAGCGAACACCGAACAAGGCAAGTAGCTCGGAGGGAGGGGGCCCCTTGCTAGCGCCCGTTTCATTGCACTCAGAAACGGGCATTTATTCCTAGTGTACTTATATTTCTCAAAAGTCCTGCCTTGCATAAATTTATACAGAATAGATATAGCTCCCTTCATTTTCCCAATAAGCCCCACATATTCTCAAGTTCTTCGTGGTCCTCTGGGTCCCCTCTCAACCACCCCTGTGTATACATATAATGTTTAACCTGTAGATAGAAATAACTGTCTGCATCCGTAACTTCACATTGCTCTTTAAGCTCTGCAAACGTTCTTAATGTCCCCTCTTCCATCAAATCCCTAAAACAAACCAATCTCCGCCCACCTTTCCGCCACACGATGCCCCAACCCTGCACTGAACTCCGGCTCCTCCCCAATGTATGCATATGTTGATGTTTTTCTAGACTTCCAGAAACGAGTTCTAAGCGCTGCCCAACGAACTAGTAAATGACTCACAAATGGATTAGAGGTCAGTTTACCATAAGTAATGGGAGGGAGAGAGGCCAACATAATCGATTTCAATCCATGTTTCTGCACAGTCATCTGATCCAGGCCTGCCACTACTGACGGACTCTCCTGACTCCATGCAGAAATAAATTTCAACTGGGCAGCCCAATAGTACCATTCTAAATTCGGTACCCCCTCCCCCCCAGGTCTGCCGGCCACCATAGCAGTTTCCTACTTTGTCTCGGTGCTCTACCCCCCCCCCCCCCCCCAATATACATTTCAATACATCCCTTTCTAGCTTTCCCAATTCCACCTTAGGGACCAGTATCAGCAAAGTCTGGAACAAAACACTCGTGATAGGACATTCATTCTGATCGCTGCTATCCTGCCCCACCACGATAGCCACCTTCCTCCCCAACCTCTCATATCCTTACGTATTTGCTGAAATAGAGGTGTGTAGTTAAGAGAATACAACTGAGTCATCTCTGTAAGTATCTGAACCCCAAAATATTGAATGTTCCCCAGCTGCAGTCGAAAAGGAAAGCTCTGTGAAAGTTCTGCCATCCTTTGCTGTGCTATAGACACCCCTATCATTTCCGACTTATCGTAATTTATCTTAAAACCAGATATCCCACTAAAGTTATCCAGCTCCACCATCAAGATTGGGAGGACTAAACTAGGATTTCGCACGTAAAACAGCACATCGTCTGCGAAAAGAGCCATCTTATGCTCAATGTCCCCTATTTGGATTCCCTTAATATCTACCGGCTCCCGAATCCTCTGCGCCAATGGCTCAATTGATAACGCAAAGAGCAGAGGTGACAGCGGGCACCCCTGTGTAGTACCCCTCTCAATCTGAAAAGCAGACGTGTATCCCCCATTTACCTTAAGCCTTGCTGTCGGCCTCTCATATAACCTCTTTAACCACCCTAACAACCTGGAGCCAAACCCCATATGATCCAACACCTCCCATAGATATGGCCATTCCACTCTATCAAATGCTTTTTCAGCATCTGTACTCAAAAGAGCTACCAGGAGTGCCTTCTGTTGGGCCTCCCATACAATATGTAACATACGTCGAATATTATCAGCCACTTGCCTGCCTGCAACAAATCCAGATTGGTCTGAATGGATCAGTTTAGGCAATATCCTTCCCAACCTAACCGCCAACACCTTAGATAATAATTTTATGTCCAAATTTATCAATGAAATCGGCTGGTATGATCCATATACCGCAGGATCCCTCCCCGGTTTCAATATTAACAAAATCCCTGTTAAATCGCGGAAGGATTGTGAAAAATTACAAGAGGACCTTACGAGACTGGGAGACTGGGAATCTAAATGGCAGATGACATTTAATGTGAGCAAGTGCAAAGTGTTGCACGTGGGAAACAGGAACCCGAATTACAGCTACGTCATGCAAGGTTCCACGTTAGGAGTCATGGACCAAGAAAGGGATCTAGGTGTCGTTGTTAATGATACGTTGAAACCTTCTGCTCAGTGTGCTGCTGCGGCTAAGAAAGCAAATAGAATGTTAGGTATTATTAGGAAAGGAATGGAAAACAAAAATGAGGATGTTATAATGTGTTCAATTCTGGTTGCCGCATCTCAAAAAAGATATAGTGGAATCAGAAAAGGTGCAGAGAAGGGCAACGAAAATGATAAAGGGGATGGGACGACTTCCCTATGAGGAAAGGCTAAAGCGGCTAGGGCTCTTCAGCTTGGAGAAAAGGCGGCTGAGGGGAGATATGATAGAGGTCTATAAAATAATGAGTGGAGTTGAACGGGTAGATGTGAAGCGTCTGTTTACGCTTTCCAAAAATACTAGGACTAGGGGGCATGCGATGAAGCTACAATGTAGTAAATTTAAAACGAATCGGAGGAAATTTTTCTTCACTCAACATGTAATCAAACTCTGGAATTCGTTGCCAGAGAATGTGGTAAAGGCGGTTAGCTTAGTGGAGTTTTAAAAAGGTTTGGACGACTTCCTGAAGGAAAGGTCCTCAGACCGTTATTAAATGGACGGGGAAAATCCACTATTTCTGGGATAAGCAGTGTAAAATGTTTTGTACTTTTTGGGATCTTGCCAGGTATTTGTGACCTGGATTGGCCACTGTTGGAAACAGGATGCTGGGCTTAATGGACCTTTGGTCTTTCTCAGTATGGCAATACTTATGTACTTATGATTGGGAGAGATTGACCACTAAAGCAGGCGTTCCCCACCCTCGCCAGCAAAGGCCCCACCTCTCCAGCAAATAGTTTATAAAACTTAGCTGAGTAGCCATCAAGGCCAGGCGCCTTTCCTCCCTTCAGCCCTTTTATAACCTGCATAATTTCATCAGAATGGAACAGGGTTTCCAGCTCTTTCCGATCTTCACTAGACAACCGTGGCATGTGAAACCCGCCCAAGTACTTACGGACCTCATCTGTCCCTGCCCCTACCTCACTACTATATAGAGCTTGATAAAATTGTACAAATTGGTCTATAATTTCTCTATCTCGAAAATATATCTGATCTCCAGGGCCTTTAATTTTTGTAATAGTTGAGGCCCGTTGTCAATGTCGCAAAAGATTAGCCAACATCCTACCCGGTTTATTGCCAAATTCAAAAAACTTTTGCTGGAGTACCTTTCTCATAAATTCCACTCTCTCCACCTGTAGCTTATCAAGTTCTATACAGCATTGTCGTAAATCTTGTAGAACCTCATCTGCCCTTCCCTCTTGGTGCCGACACTCCAGATTCGCTAATCGAGATCTCAACTCTAATTCCCTTGCTTCCCGTTCCCGCTTTCTTCTGGCTCCCCATTTTATGAGATGTCCCCGCACCACTGCCTTCAGCGCATCCCACAAATTCCTGTCTGTGACCTCCCCTGTATCATTGACCCTACAATAACTCTGAATAACCTCACGAATGGCATCACATACCTTTTTATCCCCCAGTATTAGCTCATTTAACCTCCAGAAAAGTTGGCGTCTCTCCTCTTCCAATCCCTTCAACCCAAGCTCAACTGGCGCGTGGTCTGATATGGAGATGGAGCCTATTTCTGAGTCAGTTACATGTTCCCACCATTGTCGGCTGCACCAAATCATATCTATTCTAGTATAGGTATTCTGTGAATGGGAAAAAAAAGTATATGACCTCTGCCATGGGTGTTTAAACTGCCAAACCTCCACTAAGTCTAACTTGGAGGTGAGAGACTTCATTTGCTTACAATGTGCTACATGTGCACCACTCATCCCTTTGGAATGATCCATGGGTGACATATACATATTAAAATCTCCACCTAGTATCATCCCCCCTTTCTTGAATTGGAGAAGAGCTTCAAAACTTGAGCAAAAAACTCCTCCCTGCCCCGAATTGGGTGCATATAAATTAACAATTGTCACTTCCTTCCCATACAAGAGTCCCCTAACTGCCAAGCATCTTCCCATGTCATCCCTATAAACATCCTCTTTCACAAATGATATCCCTTATGGATGTAGATTGCTAATCCTCCCACCTTACCCCCTTGTATGTTGAAGTGCGATATGCGCTCACTATATGCCCTATTTTTAAGAAGATGAACATCCTTCTTTCTTATATGCGTTTCTTGTAACAATATGATATCCCAATGGTTTCTCAACAACTCACGGTGTACCAAGCTGCGTTTTATCGGTGAATTCAACCCATTAACATTCCATGACCCCAAATTCAAACCCTTTTCACCCTTCCCCCACCCCCACCCCCCTTTCCCCTCTTGCCAAGCAGATATACTATCTCCCAGCTGGTAACCTTGAGAAAATAACTCCTCCCCAGAGCAGACACCCTATTTTCCCTCCTTCTCTATATATCCCGGTTCCGTCCCTCCCCCAGTCATAAAACATTTCCCCCCTGTGCATTGAAAACACAACATGACTCCAAATGTTTTACCTTGATCCTCTGTTCCCTCTCCCCAATGATTTACAACCTATCCGTTAACCATCACACTATTAAGTTAACAGCAAAATTCTTAACATATATTTTTTTTCAATACTTCCTATCAGGACACTCAGTCTGCTGCTGGGGTCTTTGGCGAGATTTCTCTCCTGGCGCCCATTTTTTGCCAGGACTGCCCCTTCTTAGCCTTTACTGTTGTGGTAGAGGCTCCCTCTTGGGACTCCGATGGCATGTTTTTACAGCCCAGCTCTTTCAATATCTTCCATGCCTCTCCCAACGTGACCACTCAACGAGATTGGCCCTGTACGGTAAACTGGAGACCAAAGGGAAAGACCCATTGATATCTAAAGTTGGATTGCTGAAGATATCTGGTTAACTCTCAAAATTCTCTTCTCCTTTGAAGCGTTCCTGTTGCCAAATCTTGAAACTCCAAAATTTTTTTGATTCTCCCATATGACCTCTCCTAATGATCTCGCCATCCTCCAAATCATATCCTTTACCATGTAGTCATGGAAGCATACCACAATGTCTCTGGGTTGTGTATCCCTTCTGGGCTCCAGGCTCCTATGCACTCTGTCAAATTTTATCTCAGACTCAGTGCCACTCGTTTGTCCCTCTCCGCTGGACTCCATGATTCTTGCACAGATTTCCCTGACAATCTTTGCACAATTAATGTTCTGCTCCATTTCAGGTACTCCATTAAATCTCAAATTAGATCTTCTAGAGCGATTCTCTAGATCTTAAAGATCCAGCTTAATTTTATCTCTCTGCTTTCATGAGCTTAAGTTCAGTTCTGAGCTCCTGGACCTCTCCCTCCAAGTGTTTCCTCTGTTTGTTCGACTCGGGTCCCAATCTCTCTCATCTCCTTCTGAATGTCTGTTACAGTCTCCTTTATTGTTTTCCTGACAGCCGACATTTCAGCCTTTAGGGCTTTGAACCACCTCGCTACTTCCTGCATGGTAAACTTGGTGTCACTTTCTAGCTGCTCCGCCGGGCCCTCCGTCTCCGACCCCGTCCACGGCAGCCATTTTGCCTCGCACCTTGTGCGGAGTGTGGTCCAATTTCGCCGCTTGCTCCCTCTGGTCTGCCGTGTATTTGAACTTTTCCAATCTTTTCCGAGTCGCCATCTATTAGTCTCCTCTCCAACCACCGCTGTACTTCTCGCAAAGTTTGAGGAACCGGGAATCTCACGATTTTTACACTGCTCGAACGGCGCTCCGATTTCAGGCGTCCATCTCTGACGATGACGTCACTTCCTCCGTTAATCTGCATTCTTATGTCAGATTTTTATTTAAGGAAACCTGATCTACTATAGTCTCTTTTGCAACCTCGCTATCGGGATACCCTATCTTCCCTGTTTTGGTGAAATCTTTGAAAGATACCTTGTTCTGAACCATGCGTTTTTTAACAACTGTTGGCCTTTCCCTGGGTTCTAGTTTAAAAGTTGCTCTATCTCCTATTTAAATGCCAATGCCAGCAGCCTGGTCACATCCTGGTAAAGGTGGAGACCATCATTCCAAATAGGCTCCCTCTTCTCTAGAATGTTGCCCAGTTCCTTACAAATCTAAAACCCTCCTCCCTGCACAATTGCCTCATCTACACACAATGAGACTCCGGAGCACTGCCTGTCTCTTAGGCCCTGAGTGTGGAAGGGGTAGCACTTTGCAAAATGCTACCCTAGAGGTTCTGGATTTGAGCTTTCTACCTAAGAACCTAAATAAGTCTTCCAGAACCTCTCTCCCACCTTTTCCTATGTTATTTGTACCTACATGTATCAAGACAGCCAGCTCCTCCCCAGCACTATCTAAAATCCTATCTAGATGATGCGTGAGGCCCGCCACCTTCGCACCAGGCAGACAAGTGACCAGGCGATCTTACATCCACCAGCCACCCAGCTATCTACATGCCTAATAATCAAATCACCAACTACAACAGCTGTCCTAACCCTTCCCTCATTTAACTTATTAGTGGAATCATAGAGGCATGGTATGGTCACATTTTCAATATGGTAATACTAGGGCCCAGCTAAGGAACAGGTTATTTTGAGTTAATCTTCACTGGACCAAACTTGCTTTCATTGTGCCATCACCATCCAGCTGGATAGGCAGTGCATTATAAAAGGTTGAGGATAAAGGTTTTTTTTTTTTTTTTTATATATCCCACATTATCCCAAGCAAACTCAGGTTCAATCTAGCTTACATAGGAAAATAAAGTGAGACAGAATAATAGAATTCAGTTGAGATTACCATATGGGCATTTAAAAGTCTGTCCTTTAGTGATGTTAAAAAAAGCAAATAAACAAACAAAACAACAACAACAACAACACAGTTTATACCTAATTGTTCAATCACCCTTTGGGATTAAAAAACAAAACTATGTGAATGTAAGGACTGGATAAACTAATTAAAACAAAGTTTATAGCAAATGCCCTTAATATGTAATACTTGGTATCAATAATGAAACGGTGATGGAATATTCACAAAGCAAGCAGCCTGAGGCAACAGATTTATTTCCCATTGAACATAATTAACTTTGTATAAACTTGGCGGCTAATAGTGTGCTGAACTGGACAATGTTGGCACATATTAGACTGCCTCTGGACAGCATGAAGGAAGTCCCTATCTCATTATTCAATACATATCTGTGAAATAGTAACAATAATAATAATAAAGTGCATTTTTATAATATACCACTGCATTCATCAAAACAAAAAGGAGCCATTTCCCAAATGCCATCTTTTTACTTTTGATGTAGGCACAGGAAAAAAAAAGATGTTAAATGCTCCCAGTTTCAACCTAATTAATGTTTAAAAAAATTCTACTTATATAAATCTGATTCTTAAGAACCTGATTCTCAGAACATGACGTCTTTGTTTACTAGGTGAAAACATGTCTGCACGAATACAGGGGAGTCCCTATAGCCAGCCCCTCCAAATGACACAATGATTTAAAATGTAGAAGAAATTACGATGAAACCAACCTTGCATGCACATAAATGTCATTCAGCTCCAAATGTTCTACTGCTGCTTTCCCTTAGCTATCAATATTCCTGGGACTCATGTATATACAAACATACAGTCAGGAGACAAATATTAACACCCTCTCCCCCCCCCCCCCAAAAAAAAAAAAAAAACCCACATGCCTTTTGCAACCAAATAGACTTGAACAAGAAATAATATATATCATAGAAGGTAAAATTATGTATAATCATACCTGATAATTTTCTTTCCATTAATCATAGCTGATCAATCCATAGACTGGTGGGTTGTGTCCATCTACCAGCAGGTGGAGATAGAGAGCAAACTTTTGCCTCCCTATATGTGGTCATGTGCTGTCGGAAACTCCTCAGTATGTCGATATCAAAGCTCCATCCGCAGGACTCAGCACTTAGAGAATTACACCCACGAAGGGACACTCTGCCCAGCTCACCACCGCCGAAACGGGGGAGGGGAATTAACCCAGCTCATCCCCACACAAGTGGGGGAGGGGAATCCGTCCAGCTCATCCCCGCGGAGCGGGGGAGGGACACCACACCCGCCGATGCGGGGGGATCTGGCTTATCCTGCAACCGCAACCGCGGGAGGAGCTGACTGACCCTAGCACCGCCGAAGCGGGAGGGGTACAAAGCTGCCCTACAGCCGCACGAAGCGGGAGGGAGTGCCGGCAGAATTTATGTCTCAATCCAGCCCCGTAAAACGGAGGGGAGAGGAATGCAGCAGCTCACTGTAACACAAAGTCGTCTCAACTCTTGAAGAATCCAAGTGAAAGAAGAACTTGAACACGAAGTCCTCCTGAAGTAACTGAAGGCTAAACTTGAACCTAAAATTCAACCAGAATATAAACAGTACAGATATCTGGGAGGGGCTATGGATTGATCAGCTATGATTAATGGAAAGAAAATTATCAGGTATGATTATACATAATTTTACCTTCCATATCATCAAGCTGATCAATCCATAGACTGGTGGGATGTACCGAAGCAGTACTCACCCAGGGCGGGACATAGAAATCCCTGACTTCAACACTGAAGCTCCAAACCGGGCCTCCGCCCGTGCAGCCACAGTCAAACGGTAATGCTTGGAGAATGTATGAGCCGAAGCCCACGTTGCCGCCTTGCATATCTCTTCCAAGGAGACGGATCCGGCCTCTGCCATCGAGGCCGCCTGAGCTCTCGTGGAGTGAGCCTTCAGCTGGATAGGCGGCACCTTCCCCGCGGCCACATAAGCCGCTGCAATGGCTTCCTGGACCCATCTTGCCACTGTAGGCTTAGCAGCCTGCAGACCCTTACGAGGACCTGCAAACAGGACAAACAGATGATCCGATTTCCGGAAATCATTGGTCACTTCCAAGTATCTGATGATGACTCGTCTCACATCCAGATATTCAAGAGCGGAGTACTCCTCTGGGTAGTCCTCCCTACGAAAGGAAGGGAGACAGAGCTGCTGATTCACATGGAAGCGAGAACCAATCTTGGGCAGGAAGGAAGGCACTGTGCGAATAGTCACTCCTGCCTCAGTGAACTGCAGAAAAGGCTCTCGACATGAGAGCGCCTGGAGCTCGGAAACTCTTCTGTCTGAAGTGATAGCCACCAAAAAGACTGCTTTCAACGTCGGGTCTTTCAGAGATGCCCTCGACAAGGGTTCCAAAGGCGGCTTCTGTAATGCTCTTAGCACCAGGTTGAGATTCCACGCAGGCACCACTGAGTGCAGAGGAGGGCGCAGGTGATTAACTCCCTTGAGAAAGCGCACCACATCTGGCTGCGAAGCCAGGGAAGCACCCTTCAGGCGGCCCCTGAAGCAAGCCAGAGCCGCTACCTGGACTTTAAGGGAACTGAGCGACAGGCCTTTCTCCAGACCTTCTTGCAGGAACGCAAACACTGAAGAAATTGGAGCAGTGAAGGGAGAAAGTGAGCCTGCTTCACACCATGCTGCAAAGATACGCCAAACCCTGGCGTAAGCAGTAGAAGTAGAGCGCTTCCTCGCTCTCAGCATAGTGGCGATGACCTTGTCTGAGAAGCCCTTCTTCCTCAGACGCTGCCGCTCAATAGCCAGGCCGTAAGACCAAAGGGAGAGGGATCCTCCATCACCACGGGACCCTGATGTAACAGGCCCTGCTCCACTGACAGCCGCAGAGGATCGTCGACTGAGAGCCTGAACAAGTCCGCATACCAGGGACGTCTGGGCCAATCCGGACCCACCAGGATTACCCTGCCGGGATGCTTTGCCACCCGGTCTAGCACCCTGCCCAACATGGGCCAGGGCGGGAACACATAGAGGAGCTCTTGTGTCGGCCACTGTTGGAGAAGAGCATCTACTCCCAGGGATCGAGGGTCCCGTCCTCTGCTGAAAAAGCGCGGCACTTGGCCATTGGCCGATGACGCCATCAGATCTAGGCTCGGCTGGCCCCAGCGCTTCGTGATGTCCAAGAACGCCTGAGCAGATAGTTGCCACTCTCCGGGCTCCAAGGTATGGCGACTGAGAAAGTCCGCCTTGACATTCATGACTCCGGCAATGTGGGCCGCTGAAAGCTGCTCCAGGTTCGCTTCCTGCCCACTGGCAAAGACTCATAGCCTCCTTGGCTAGAGGGGCGCTCTGGTACCTCCCTGGCGGTTGATATAGGCCACAGCCATGGCATTGTCCGACAGGACCCGTACAGGCTTCAACACCAGTACCGGGATGAACTCCAATAACACCAACCGAATGGCTCTGAGTTCCAGGAGGTTGATAGACCACTTGCCTCTGCAGGAGACTAGAGCCCCTGCGCTGTCCTTCCCAAGCAGTGGGCTCCCCAGCCCATCAAAGAGGCGTCTGTCGTGACGACAATCCACTCCGGGGTCACCAGAGGCAATCCTGCAGACAACTTGTCTGTCTGCGTCCACCAGCTCAGCGCCTTGCGCACTGCTGGGTCCACGGGAAGGCGCACAGCATAATCCTCCGACATCGGAGTCCAGCGCAGCAGCAGAGATAGCTGTAGTGGTCTCATATGAGCCCTGGCCCAGGGCACTACTTCCATCGTGGCCGTCATAGAGCCCAACAGCTGCACGTAGTCCCAAGCCCGAATAGGAGAGGCTACTAGGAACTAGTCCACCTGAGCCTGAAGCTTGACAATCCGATTGTCTGGCAGGAACACTCTGCCCACTTGGGTGTCGAATCGAACTCCCAGATACACCAGGGACTGAGTCGGGCGCAGCTGGCTCTTCTTCCAGTTGATGATCCATCCCAGGGAGCTCAAAAGAGCAACTACCCGGTCCATAGCTTTGCCGCACTCTGCATAAGAGGGGGCTCGGATCAACCAGTCGTCCAGATAAGGATGGACTTGTACTCCTTCCTTTAGCAGGAAGGCCGCTATGACCCCCATTACTTTGGAAAAGGTCCGCGGAGCAGTAGCCAACACGAAAGGGAGGACTCTGAACTGGAAGTGTCGTCTCAGGACTGTAAAACGCAGAAAGCGTTGGAGAGGAGGCCAGATGGGAATATGCAGGTACGCTTCCTTGATGTCCAAGGAAGCCAAGAACTCTCCTGCCTTCACTGCCGCTATAACAGAGCGGAGAGTCTCCATGCGAAAGTGCCTCACTTTCCAGGCCCGATTGACCCCTTTGAGGTCGAGGATAGGCCGGACAGAACCTCCTTTCTTTGGAACCACAAAGGAAATGGAGTAACGTCCCTTGCCAATCTGATTTTTTGGCACCGGAACGACCGCACCCAGGCGGATCAGGTTGTCCAAGGTCTGCTGCACTACCACAGCTTGACCGGAGACTTGCAGGGAGAGAGTACAAACCCGTCTCTTAAGGGTTGGCAGAACTCTAGCTTGTAGCCGTCTCTGATGACTTCCAGCACCCACGCGTCTGAAGTTATAGTGGTCCACTCGCCCAGAAACGAGGACAGCCGTCCTCCAATCTGCACTGGGGCGTGGACCAAGGCCCCGTCATTGGGTACGAGACCCTGGGGGAGGACCGGAGGGAGCACCTCCGGGACGGCGGTCTCTGCGAAAGGAATGCTGCTTGGGGGAGAAATTCCTCTTGAAGGAAGAGGGGGCAGAGGAACCCGACTTGCCCGGGCGGTATGGAGGTATCGGGACGAGTACTAACCCGAGCCCTGACCTCTGGTAATTTCTTGCCCTTAGACGTGCCGAGATCGGTCACGATTTTGTCCAGCTCGACCCCAAAGAGCAGCTTGCCTTTAAAAGGCAATCTAGCCAGGCGGGATTTAGAGGCGTGGTCAGCAGACCAATGTTTCAGCCAAAGCCACCGCCGCGCAGAGACTGTCTGAGCCATGCCTTTAGCTGAGGCTCTCCAGACATCATACAGCAAGTCTGCCAAATAGGCTAAGCCCGATTCCAGGGCCGGCCAATCAGCCCTCAAGGAATGATCCGAGGGGGAAGCCCGCTGCACCATAGTCCGGCACGCCCTGGCCACATAGGAGCCGCAAACTGAGGCCTGCAAACTTAAAGCAGCTGCCTCCAAGGACGACCTTAAGGCCGCCTCCAATCTTCTGTCTTGGGCGTCCTTTAGGGCCGTGCCACCTTCCACCGGCAACGCCGTTTTCTTAGTCACCGCAGTGATTAAAGAATCCACGGTAGGCCACAGATAGGCCTCACGTTCACTCACAGCCAAAGGATAGAGGCGGGACATAGCCCTAGCCACTTTAAGGCTCGTTTCCGGGACATCCCATTGAGCCGCAATTAAGGTGTGCATGGCATCATGCACGTGGAAGGTTCTAGGCGGGCGCTTCGTCCCCAGCATAATGGCAGAGCCAACAGGGGCTGAGGGAGAGACGTCCTCCGGAGAGGAAATCTTCAAAGTGTCCATGGCCTGTAACAACAGGTTGGGCAAATCCTCTGGGCTAAAAAGCCGCGCTGCAGAGGGGTCATCCGCTCCATCCGAGCGGGGATCTATCTCCTCCAAGGAATCCGCAAAGGATCGTTGGGAGACCTCAGACACGCTGCCCTCATCTACATCGGAGGAGACAAAAGTCCTCCAAGGCCTGGAAATCAACCCGAGGGCGTTTACCTCTGGGAACCTCAACCTCTTTATCAGAAGAGGGAGCAGGGGCAGCGTTTTGCATGAGGAAAGCCTGATGCAGCAGCAAAACAAACTCGGGGGAGAAACCCCCCAGACTGTGCACTTCCGCAGCCTGAGCAACAGCCCTAGACGCACTCTCAACCGGCGCTCGCAATAGCGGGGGAGAGACATGCTGCGCATCCAAAATGGCGTCCGGCGCGAAACTCCGTGAAGGAGCCGCGCGGGAAGAACGGCGCTTAACTTTAGCCGCTTTTGTGCCGTCGCCCAAATTAAGGGCGTTCATGGCATTAATGTCTCCAACCTCAAGGGCGGCCCCGAAGAAGCCGTCCGAGCCGCGTGGCCGGCCAAGATGGCGGAGGCGAGGA
Source organism: Microcaecilia unicolor (assembly GCF_901765095.1). Lineage (NCBI taxonomy): Eukaryota > Metazoa > Chordata > Amphibia > Gymnophiona > Siphonopidae > Microcaecilia > Microcaecilia unicolor. The sequence continues at coordinate 198,617,767 of NC_044035.1, forward strand.
GCGGGGGATGGGCGTTTATGGCGGGAAAAAAACCGCCACGCCGGAGGAACGACCGGGACATTCATCGGTCACTAAACTATCACCCATCAAGGGCGAATCCGGTTGTAAAACCCCCGCATCCCCTCTAGAAGCGCTCCAGCGATCCGGGGAGCGACCCTTTGCGCCCTCGCCCTCCGACGCCATTGCCACGAGGAGAAGAATCGGGGAACCCCCTGCCCGCTATAAAAAGGTAAAATTACCTGCTTGCCGCTCCGAGCTGTAACGAACTGGTGTCCCAGTGAGTAGCTGCAATGAACGTTTAAAGAAACGTCGAATTAAATGCCTTTAAAGACGTTTAAAAAATTTTTTTTTTTTTTTTTTTTTAAACGGAGCCAGCGGGAGGGGGGAGAAAAGGAGGGACCTGGCACCACCAGGTTTGCACTTGCTCAAAAGAGCCCTCAACCCCAGGCCTCAACAAAACCTAAGGATTAGGCTTGGAGGCCTAGCCAGAGCTGCTGCTGTGTGTGACCACCACCTGCTGAGATAGAGAACATACTGAGGAGTTTCCGGCAGCACATGACCACATATAGGGAGGCAAAAGTTTGCTCTCTATCTCCACCTGCTGGTAGATGGACACAACCCACCAGTCTATGGATTGATCAGCTTGATGATATGGAACAGGAAAATGCTGGCACATTTAGACTGACTCTGGCCTTCTGCATGAAGGTAGCTCTGCCCTTATTATTAAATATCTCTTCTTTAAATAGCAGTAATAAATAATATTAAGTGCACTTTTATAATATACCACTGCATTCCACAAAACAAAAGGAACAAGTTCCCACAAACCATCTTTCTTTTTTGATCTAGGCACAGGAAAAAAAAAGAATTTAAATGCTCCCGGGTTTCAACTAATTCATGTTTAATGTAGGATATAAATGTCTTAAATAAATAAACAGAAACTCTGAATGTTGAGCACCTGATTCTCATAACACGTCGTCTCATAACCAGGAGAAAATAATCTCTGCATGAACATAACAATGCTAGTGAGTCCCTATAACCAGCCCCACCAAATGACACACTGATTACGATTTAAAACAAATTACTACTCTACCTATAAAAAGTTATTCCATTATTATACTTCCTCTGTGTGCATCCATATGCTGCACAAGCCAGCATGTTTGAAAATATAAGTGGGATCAAATAAAAATGCTACAATAAAGATTGACAACATGGATGCAGACGCTCATAGGTTTGTTTGCTTTGTTTTGATGACGGCTGCAAGGGGAAGGTGAAATATAGACTAACCTAAATGGCTTCAACCTGTTTTCTTCAACCTCCTTGGTTTTTCTTGTGCACCATTTTGCTAGTGTTAGTCCACTGCACACACATACACAGTACTCTTGCTGTGCATGTAAGTTGCAGGTTCCTGCATACACAGAGGTCTAGAGTCCTGTTTCCACTGAGACATCCTGCTCAGTTCCCTCTTCTTAGCAGCCCATATATTGCACCGTTGACACGACTGCTATTTGCTTGTCACAATCCAGATGTCCTGACCCTTGCACTTACTGGTCTGACTACCGACTTTGTCTTTACCTGTTCTAACACTGAAAATTGAGATCTGTTGGAAAGCTGAGGAAGGCGGGTTCTGCTTAGCTCAGCCAATGACTGGAGGATTGACTACTAGAATCTCTGGCTTTGCAAGTTCAAGATCCCACAGCTTCTCTCTATGCACAGGCAGGTACCACAAAGTGTGTCCTACCCACACAAGCCTTACTGCTGTACTGTTCCCATTTCAAATCCCTCCGGATGAGGTACTATCCAAGTCCTGTACAGTAGCTATTTAATACCTTCCCAGTCCTTTTTGAGCCAGATGCACTAAACCTACAAGCCAGCAACGTGGTTTTTAAACTAGTTCTAGCCGGTTTAGTGAGCAGTAAAACGAGACATGCACAAAAGGATTCTCCGAGTCATTTTCCTGTCACGGTAGCAGCTAACGAAAACAGAATGCAAATGAGCTAACAGCTATTATAATGAGCTAATTACTATTATAATGTGCATGAAAGGTGATGCGCAGTCCAACCCCATGCACAAAAGCAGTCCCTACCATTACCGTGGAAAATCTGACGGGAGGTCTGCACCTCTCGTTAATGCCTGCTTAATGCCTGGCTGGGGCTGCTGTGAGCTGCAGACCGTCTGTTGCTGGTGCAAGGAAGTTGATCTGCTGGTTCTTGCTCCTCCCGATGGCCAGCAGCTTGAGAGAGCACTTGATTTTTCTTTTAGCGCTGTTCCAGCTGGTCTCTCTCAGCCAATAACAGCGCATTTAGATGAGGCACTGTGATTGGCAGGTCCCTCTGTGGCAATTCATATTGGAGCCTTCCTGGGAAAGGAGGTGAAGCATGGCTACAGGAAGCGTCTTGCAGAAGCATTTTAAACAGGATCAAGGTAAACAAAAAAAAAAGGATGTAGACAGCTATTATACATGCAGTTTGTCTGCGTGTATGAAGTCGTCTGTGGCATGCACAGAGCAGCCATGCTTAACGCTTAGCTGCTCTGTGCATGCTCAGCTGACCAACTGGCTTCCCCCCTCCCCAGGAAGGAAATCGCATGCTAATGAGCTAACACCGAGCAGCTCATTTGCATGCTATTTCCTTCATGCATGCCTGTTTTTTTCAGAATTGCTAAGCAGCAACCGGGGATCGGTAAGGGAAGGGCTTTTACCATGGAGTTAGTGCATCTGGGCCTTAGACTTAAGGCTACAGTGCTGAGCAGCCCCTGCATGCTGATAGTGCCTGTACTGTGCCTGAAACCTTTGCACCTCCCTGAAATCTGTGGCTGTCCTTAGACTCACTGTGCCGAACCACATCAGCTGATCCAAGCAGCCCATGAGCTGTCCTGCACTTAACTTGTGCTGTGGACACACCAAAGCCAGCCAACTCCATCTTTAAGCTATGCTGGCTGACAGACAGACTCATTTTTAAATTTTACAAGTCACCACAGGAAGTAGAAAACAAGCAGTGGAGCCTGGCATGCAAGTGTTCTGCAAGACTCTGCGACTGCCACCTCCACATCAGCAGGAAATGTGGAGGTGGCCTAGTGGTTAGGGTGGTGGACTTTGGTCCTGGGGAACTGAGTTTGATTCCCACTTCAGGCACAGGCAGCTTCTTGTGACTCTGGGCAAGTCACTTAACCCTCCATTGCCCCATGTAAGCCGCATTGAGCCTGCCATGAGTGGGAAAGCGCAGGGTACAAATGTAACAAAAATAAAAAAATAAAATCTGTCACGTCTGTGGCCGTGACCACCCTCAGACTTACCTTATTTCTGGGGGTCAGCTTCTAAGCTGGCTTCTGCCTATCCTTTCTGGAGTAGTTTTCCTTCTGTGTGCTGGCTGCTTCCAGCATGGCTCTAATTACTCCACTCTACTGCACCTGGGGGTGCTGCCTGAGTTAGCAATACCTCTGTCTCCAGTCTGGCTCTGTTTGCTCCTCTGTGCTGCACCTAGGTATTCTAAGTCTCTCTATGTTCTGTGTGCGCTCTGCCTGCTCCTTGGTTTGTGCTCCTCTCACCCGCTGGTGGCCAGAGCCAGTGGCTGCCATAGTTTGTCTTGCTGTTCCTACCTGTTTCAGACTTTAGCCCAGTCCGGTCCTTCCAGGCTGCCAGACTTGTCTCTCTTGTTTGTGCCTGGACAGCCTCCGTAGTTGCAGCTGCAGCTGCTCCTCAGGTGTTGAAGGGCTTTATTAATCACTTAGAGACTGCAGCCTTGGCATCGTCTAAGGTCCCTGGTATGTTAGAGTGCTCTCTGCACTGCTACCTTGTCCAGTTCAGTGTGAGTTTCTAGCTTGTTACTAGTAGCTTGGGCATAGCTTTTCTTGTTGGCTTGTGTACAGCTTTACTAGTTCTCTGGTGTGTTGTGTTGTGTGAGTTCCTAGCGTGTGACTAGTTAGCTTGGGCATAGCTTTGCTTGTTAGCTTGTGTACAGCTTTACTAGTTCTCCTGTGTTTTGCTTAGTGTGAGTTTCTAGCTTGTGACTAGTTAGCTTGGGCATAGCTTTCTTGTTAGCTTGTGTACAGCTTTACTAGTTTTCTTGTTTAGCTTTCTGGCTTTCCCGTGTGTGTTTTCCTTTGCTTCTGGAGCTTCTGCCCTAGTCCAGTACTCCATGCTACTAGAGCTCCAGCCATGGTCTTGCTGCCTGCTGCCTGACCCGACTACTGCCTGAACCCCGATACTTGCTGCCTGCTGCCCGACCTGACCATTGCCGGAACCCGGACATTCCCTGCCTGTCTGCCTTGCTTTCGCCTAGGTGCCTGGGGGCACTTCTGCATCCTGATTCCTGTTGTTCCTGCTTGCTAGTTCCAGTTTTCCTGTAAGCCCTGCCGGCTGCCCGAAGGAACGGTGGCTAAGCGTAGGTGAAGCCTAGGTCCAGTGTGTTCCTGTCCAGCAGGTTCCGGTCCCGTGTGTTCAAGTCCAGTGGGCTCCACTCCAGTGTGTACCAGTCCAGTGGGTTCCAGTCCAGTGCGCACCCGTCCAGTGTGTTCCAGTCCTGTGTATTCCAGTGCAGAACTCCAGTCCGGGGTTCCAGTCCAGCCTTGCCTCGTCTCTGAAGGTGACCTTGCCTGCCACTGCCGCTCCACGGTAGTGGTCCAAGGGCTCACAAACCCAGTGCTTCCAGGGAAGAAGCCTGACAGCATCATGGGGCAGGACTGGCAGAGCTCTTGCACACCAGGTTCTGTGGCTCATTTCCCCCTTTATCAATGCTGCAGCTGCGACAGGTCAGGAAGAGGGGGAGATACTGGATAGAGAAGAAGAGGCACTGGACTCTCTATTGTTATTGGCCCTTGGGGACTGTCTGGTTGTCCGAATAGTCAGTCCATACTTGCATTACAGAATCACAGAGTTCTCTTATTGGTTGCAATGTGTACTGCCAACTAGTATCTGAAGGTCCAGTGTTAAACATGCTGGAGCCCAGGGCAGAAATTTGGGAGGTGACCCCAAAATCCACCAGCAGGCTCTACTTTCTTCAGCTTCAGGCAGGCTTTGAGCATCATCTAGTTTGGGAACACAAGATCAATACCCTAATGCTGGCCCTGAAAATCAGTTGCTGTATTCAGTATAACAAATCTTAATAAACTATTAGGTTAGATTAAGGTATTACTACTACTACTACTTAGCATTTCTATAGCGCTACTAGACGTATGCAGCGCTATACACTTGAACATGAAGAAACAGTCCCTGCTTGGCAGAGCTTACAATCTAATTAGGACAAACAGGACAAATAAGAGATAAGGGAATTACTAAGATGGGGATGATGAAATAAGGGTACTGAACAAGTGAGTAAGGGTTAGGAGTTAAAAGCAGCATCAAAAAGAAACTACACACCTACTATAGAGCCCAACCGAAACTGAATTTGTGACAGAAATTGGCGGCTCAGTTTTGGCAGAAACCGAAACCATAAATGAAACATCCCTCGCAACCCCCCTCCCACACCTGACCATAAAAGTCCCCCTCCTAAGCGGTTCCAGCTTCTGCATCATAGGGAATCACTCTCCCTAACTCCCAAACTGTCCCCTCTTAAACTATCTTCCTGCAACTTCCTCACCCACCAAACTAATCTCATAACTGCAAAACTGCCTCAGTATACAGACATACCCATACAGTGGGATTGGAAAGAATTTCTTGAGCTAAATTCTGCATGCTTTCCCCATTTGTGTGTCTCAACCTCTGCAACCTACTCTCTTCTTTGCCTATGACTCTGCTACAATAGCAGTAATCCTTGGAAACATTTCTAAAATAACGAGAGAGAGAGAGAGAGAGAGAGAGAGAGAGAGAGAGAGAGAGAGAGAAAGATTGCACGGCTGAAGGCCCAGGAAGTCCTGTCTCAAGCCAGTGACAGAGAACAGGAGGTTACAGAGTTGAGAAGCTGTCTGAAGCATAAAGACAGAGGAGGTTACCCACCTGCAGGAGCAGATAAACTTTATAATGTCCTCCCACTCAGACACTGCAGAAACAGGCAGAGGGACTGCTTACTGACCTGAAGGAGGCAAAGGAGCTTACCTGGGTTGTGAAGGAGCGATGGGAGAGTGCCCTGGCTAAACCTAGCCTGTCCCGTGACCAGTATAGACAGCTGGAGATTCATGTGGAGGAGGAACAGCTCAAGACAAGGTGCCCGATGTAAGTCGAGGAGAAAAACTGTTGGGAAGAAAAGAAGGAAAAAGTAACCTGCAGGTTGCAGGAACTGCAAGAACAGATGGAGGGGAGTGTTTCAGCTAATCAGTTTTAGGAAATGAAGGTGTTGTAAGGGCCCGGGAGAACTGGAAAGTTGGAGTCTAGTAGGGGGTAAAGCAGAAATGGAAAGCCTGTGTCAGTCATATAATAAAGGAGAGCTTAGCTTCTCTGAGGCAGAAAAGAGTAGCTTGAAAAATATGGGCTGTAAATCTTTTGGCTGAGAATAATTTTCTGTTGAACAAATGTACTAGCAAAGGCCTTGAAACTGACACATGAAAGAAACTGAGCAAATCGTGTAAAGCTTAGCCAAAGAAGGATGTGTGTGGGCCAGAATGATATGATGCACCCAGGGCCGTGCCAACACGGTAAGCGAGGTAAGCATGGCAGGGGGGCGCTTCCCTCTGGGGGGCGCCGCCGCACCATGTTCACCTCGCTCGGCCTCCCGCTCCCATTGTTCAACTTCCCACCCTCTTCTCCCCCCCCCCCCCCCCAACATCCCTTTTCTTTTTTTTTTCTTTTTAAATTTACCTCCGTGGCAGCGCAGCGTCAGTGAAGGAGGCGGCACTCCCGACGTCTCTAGCCTTCCCTTCGCTGTGTTCCGCCTTCTTCTGACGTCAATTTGCGGAACACAGCGAAGGGAAGGCTAGAGACGTCAGGAGCGCCACCTCCTTCACTGACGCTGCGCTGCCACGGAGGTAAATTTAAAAAGAAAAAAAAAAGAAAAGGGATGTTGGGGGGGAGGGAGAAGAGGGCGGGAAGTTGAACAATGGGAGCGGGAGGGCAGGGGAGAGACGAGAGCATGGATGCGAAGGGGGAGGGGAGAAGAGGGCAGGCCAGGCGAGGCCAACTGGGACATGATGGGACATGGGAGCGAGAGGAGAGAGAGGAGCATGGATGCGAGGGGGGGGGGTCATGGAAGGGAGAGAGGAGAATTGCTGGATAGGGATTAATGGAGGGTGACAGAGGAGCATGGATGGGAGGGGCAGGGCTCAGGGAGCGAGGGGAATTGCTGGAAAAGGATGAATGGAGAGGGCAGGGGACAGAGGAGCATGGATGGGCATGGATTGGGAGAGCAGGGCTCAGGGAGAGAGGGGAATTGCTGTAAAGGGATGAATGGAGGGGGCAGGGGACAGAGGAGCATGGATGGGCATGGATTGGGAGGGCAGGGCTCAGGGAGAGAGGGGAATTGCTGGATAGGGATGAATGGAGGGGACAGATGGGCATGGATGGATATGGATTGCAGGGCAGGGCTCAGGGAGAGAGGGGAATTGCTGGATAGGGATGAATGGAGGGGGCAGGGGACAGAGGAGCATGGATGGGAGAGCAGGGCTCAGGGAGAGAGGAGAAATTGCTGGACATAGAGGGGAGGGAAGAGAGATGAAGGAGATGAAATGAGGGAAAAGGAAGAGAGGAGAAAAACTGCACTTGGAAGAAGAAAATAGGCAGAAGCTGAGGACCAGAAATGAAGAAGAAAGGATGAAAGGAAAGAAATAAATGGAAAGGAAGCCCTGGAAACGGAGTTAAGAGGACAGATAGCAGCAGAATCAGATACTGGGCCAGCATGATCAGAAAAAGAAAGTCACCAGACAACAAAGGTAGAAAAAAAAATCATTTTATTTTCATTTTAGTGTTTGGAATATGTCCACTTTGAGAATTTACATCTGCTATCTTATTTTGCAATGTATAGCAATTTGTTTCTAAGAATATTGCTGACAATTCCTGTCAGTGTGGCAAGTGGTGAGCGATCATTTTCACGGGGAGGGGGGGCCGCTGCCGCCAACTGATAGTCTGCGGGGGGGGGGGCGCCAACTGATAGTCTGCGGGGGGGGGGGGGGGGGGGGGGGGGGGTGCCAACTGATAGTCTGCAGGGGGGCGCCAGAGACCCTAGGCACCTACTGATAGAACAGAAAGGACCTGAGAAAGGGAGAAGTGTGTTGATTGCCAATTATCTTATCATGCCAAAGAATGAATCTGTATTCTGAAGTTTGCTAATAAAAGCAACCCAACTGAAAGAAGGATTTAGAGACTAGTCTGGCAAAGCTGCTGGATTTGTAACTGCATGACAGTCTTTCCTAAAGCTGGCTTTAGCCGATAATTGTAACCTGTGTTATGTTTATTTCCTCGAACATACCTTGGGCTCTAAAATCTAAGAGCCAAGGTAAGGGGCAAGGAGTCCCCAAGTTTTAACAGCATCAGTTTGGTGCCTTTTTTTAATTTAATTTTATTAGATTATACATATAGAATCAAGTAATTAACAACTTGCTCAGTAAATAGGAAAAGAAAAAAGGAAGGAAAATACCTTCCATTCTATAAAAAGGAAAACTAATTTAAAAACAAGCAATATAATAATCCTTTTGTAGTCCCCAGTATGGGACCTCATAGAAATTACACAGAGATATAACAAAAGATGAAAGTTTATGGCCTAAACAACAATGACAATCTTAATAACCAAGTATGACATACTTCATAATATCTCTAAATAGGGGGCACATTCACCAACTGCAAAGGAAAGTTATTATCAAGAAATTGTTTTAAATTTATTGGGCCATAGAATACATATGTAACATTTTGAAATTTAACCAAACACTTTACTGGAAATCACAGAAAAAAATTAATCACCTTTTAGTTTGGTGCTGTTTTTGTCAGATTTGGAGCCCAGTGTCTGTTCGACAGACTCACTAGTGGGGTAAAATAGTAGATGACGGCAGAGAAAGACCTGTATGTTCCATCCAGTCTGCCCAACAAGATAAATTCATATGTGCTACTTTATGTGTATACCTGACCTTGATTTGTATCTGCCATTTTTAGGGCACAGACCATAGAAGTCTGCCCAGCACTAGCCCCACCTCCCACTACCCAATCTCTGCTAAGCTTCGGAGGATCCATTCCTTCTGAACAGGATTCCTTTATGTTTATCCCATGCATTTTTGAATTCTGTTACAGTTTTCATCTCCACCACCTCCCGCGGGAGGGCATTCCAAGTATCCACCACTCTCTACATGAAAAAATACTTCCTGACATTTTTCTTGAGTCTGCCCCCCTTCAATCTCATTTCATGTCCTCTAGTTCTACCGCCGTCCCATCTACGGAAAAGGTTTGTTTGCGGATTAATACCTTTCAAATATTTGAACGTCTGTATCATATCACCCCTGTATGAATATGGGAAATGTATTGAGAAAAAATGTTTGTAAAAAGCATCAGATGCAGTATGATGACTGGCAAAAGAAAATGATGAGATTGTTAGAAAATCTAAGAGTCCTAGTAATAAGATGTTGCGCTGTCATGGCAAACAGGCACTGGAGCTGCTTGTCAGGTGGCACTCTATGACTAGTGGTAATACTGCCTTACAGTTTCCATTAAGGGCCACTTTTGTCCTGGTAAGTTGAGATATTTAGAGTACCGGATGGATTTGTCCGATTTAGGGTGGCCACACAATAGTCATGAGTGGCTCATCCTTTCTTGGTTGAATAATATGGCCCACGAAGAGAATGTGAGGCTGGAATGAAATGATATACAAGAGTTCAGGGATGCTGTACATAAATTTGAAAAACTAATATATCAATGAGGCATGGTTGTTAAGTCTGATTTAGAAGCGCTGGCGGTCCTTACTGCTCCGCCCAAACATGAGGATGAAGAGTGAAGATACCTGTAGCAGGTATTCTCTGAGGAAAGCAGGCCTTATATTCTAACATGTGGGTCTGTGTTGCTGCTTTGGAGCTTTCAGAAAGCTTAAAACAGTATTTACTTATTTGTAGCATTTGTATCCCACATTTTCCCACCAATTTGCAGGCTCAATGTGGCTTACATTTGCCGTAATGGCGGTTGCCATTTCCGGGTAACAGAATTACAAATGGTATTGCATTAAGGTGCATACATACATGGTAACATACATGGGACGTAACATACATGGAACAGATCATGGTATATATATATATATATATATATATATATATATATATATAGATAGATAGATAGATAGATAGATATAGTGCATACATACATGGTAAAGAAGGATACATTATGGTACTGCATGAGGTTTCTGAATAATAACTTGGATTGTAACATCGACTAAAGAGATCATATTCAACATAAGGATTAAAGTATTAGTGGTTGTTCATTTCTAGCAAAGAGGTTAATCAGTCAAGTGATAAGATTTCGATTTTGTCTAGATCATGTAAAGTCTTATTATTTAGTGTTTAAGATGGGTGTTTATGGTATGCCTTCTTGAACAGATCAGTTTTCAGTAGCCTTCGGAAGATAGTTAGGTCTTGTGTTGTTTTTATGGCCTTCGGTAGTGCGTTCCATAGCTTCGTGCAAATGTATGAGAAACTGGTTGCGTATGTGGATTTATATTTTAGCCCTTTACAGTTAGGGTAGTGTAGATTGAGGAATGTGCATGCTGATATTTTGGCGTTCCTGGTAGGCAAGTCTATGAGATCTGACATATAGGTCGGGGTTTCCCCTTGAACGATTTTGTGTACCAGGGTGCAAACTTTGAACGTAATTCATTCTTTTAATGGGAGCCAGTGTAGTTTTTCTCTTAGGGATTTGGAACTTTCGTATTTCGCTTTCCCAAATACAAGTCTGGCTGCTGTGTTTTGAGCGGTTTGAAGCTTCTTAATGATTTGTTCTTTGCATCCGGCATAAATGGCATTGCAGTAATCTAGATGGCTTAGCACCATTGATTGTACTAAACTGCGGAATACATCCCTGGGGAAGAAAGGTTTGATTCTTTTAAGTTTCCACATTGAGTAGAACATTTTTTTTGCTGTATTTTTCGCTTGGTCCTCGAGTGTGAGATTTCGGTCAATCTTGACTCCCAAAATTTTCAGACTGTCTGAGATCGGAAGGGTGTAGTCTGGGGTGTTAATAGTATTGGGTTTGTTTGTATTGTATTGTGAGGACAGGATGAGACATTGTGTTTTTTCTGTGTTTAGCTTTAGTTGGAATGCGTCTGCCCATGAGTTCATTATTTGGAGGCTGTGTGTGATTTAATTTGTGATTTCAGTTATATCTTGTTTGAACGGGATGTATATCATGACATCGCCTGCATAGATGTACGGATTGAGTCCTTGGTTGGATAGTGATTTGGCTAAAGGTGTCATCATTAAGTTAAAAAGGGTTGGTGAGAGCGGTGATCCTTGTGGTACTCCGCATTCAGGTTTCAGGATTTGAGCACAAGATGGGCTCACTGCATGAGTGCCTTCCCGCCCACTGCAAGAGCACGGAACCAGCGTAAGAAAAAAGGAGACAACTCCAAGGGGAGGTGGGAGTGTACATGAGAATATAAGGCCTGCTGTCCTCAGAGAATACCTGTAATAGGTAAGTATCTTCACTTTCTCCGAGGACAAGCAGGCCTATAATTCTCACATGTGGGAATCCCTACCTACCAGGCTCACCAAAAACAACAATCAGTGGTCAATAAGACCTTGCAATGGCAAGGGCAAAAAAGTAACTAACCTAAAACTATATACAATCTAAGTGAGAGTGCAGCCTGGAACAGAACAAAATGGGCCTAGGAGAGTGGAGTTGGACTCTAGACCCCAAACAAATTCTGCACAACTGTCTGTCCAAACCAACTGTCACGTTTGGGTATCCTGCTCAAGATGTGAATGTATGAACTGAAGACCACATCGCAGTCTTGCAAATTTCTTCAATGGAGGCTGGCCTCAAGTGGGCTACCGACGCAGCTATGGCTCTGACATTGTGAGCCCTGACATGACCCTCAAGAGTTAGCCCAGTCTGGGCATAAGTGAAAGAAATGCAATCTGACAGTGAACTATAAATGGTGTGTTTCCCGATGGCAACCCCCATCCTGTTGGGATCAAAAGAAACAAATTGATGGGTGGACTGTTTGTAGGGCCTAGTTTCCTCCAAGTAAAAGGCCAATGCTTGCTTGCAGTCCAAGGTGTGCAGTGCGCTTTCTCCAGGATGGGCATGAGGATGGGGGAACGTTGCCAAGACAATCGACTGGTTCAGATGGAACTCTGACACAATCGTAGGTAGTAACTTAGGGTGCGGGTGGGACTACTCTATTATGATGAAACTTCATATAAGGTGCATCCGCCACTAAGGCTTGAAGCTCAATAACCATCGAGCTGAAGTAACAGCCACCAAAAAATATGACCTTCCAGGTCAAGTACTTCAGATATCAGGAATCAAGTGGCTCAAAAGGAGCTTTCATCAGCTGGGTGAGAATGGTGTTGAGGTCCCATGACACAGGTGGAGGTTTGACAGGAGGTTTTGTCAACACCAACCCCCATCCTGTTGGGATCAAAAGAAACAAAACGATGGGTGGACTGTCTGTAGGGCCTAGTCTGCTCCAAGTAAAAGTCCAATGTTTGATTGCAGGCTAAGGTATGCAGTGCACTTTTGCCAGGATGGGCATGAGGACAGAGGAAGAATGCTGGCAAGACAACTGACTGGTTCAGATGGAGCTCCAACACCATCTTAGTGGAATCTTTCCTAGAAGCTAGCAAGACTTTGGAGACACCCTCAGGAAGATGCAAGGAAGCAAATTCTAAGCTCTCAACATCCAGGCCGTGAGGGCCAAAGACCAGAGGTTGAGATTCAGAAGAAATCCCTCGTTCTGCATGAGGATAACTCCAGAAGAAAAGGGAACCAGATCTGCCAGGGCCAGTAGGGGAAGATCAGATCATGGTCCCACGGTCTTGTTTGAGTTTCAGCAAAGTTTTCCCCACAAGAGGAATGGGAGGATATGCATACAGGAGTTTTGCTCCCCAAAGGAAGAAGGCGGCATCCGATGCTAGACTGTCATGGGCCTGGAGCCTGGAACAGACTGAGGGATTTTGTGATTGGACCAAGTGGTAAAGAGAGCAGTAAGATCTCACAGGCAACACCCATGCTGAGGGATCACTTAGGCAGTTCCATGACAAAAGAGGGGAAGGAAAGGCTCTCAGGTGGAGACTTCCTCCTTTCCTGTGGAGGGGAGGGATCCGATGGGATGCCATAGGACTTGTCTTCCGAGAAGTACTGTGGATTCTCTTCTGAGTCCCATGAGCCCTCCTTGTCATTGTCAGCCAAGATGTCTTCGTGGGAGGGCTGAGTACGAGTCCGGCTTGATGAAGAGGTACCATGACCCATAGAGGGGCACTGAGAAGCCAGCTCCAGCCTCAACTCCAGTAGCTTCCTCTACTGAAGTCGAGGATATGCCAATATCGGTGGCAGTCAATGCTGAGATCACAAGTGGTACTGGAGACCTTAGTACAGGCTGGTGGCCATGCGGGACTGAAGCAAGAGGCATGGCTAATGCAAGCACCCCAGATGCCGATGCATGTTTGCAAGAACTCCGCCAAAAGCTCAGGGAGCAATGCCCAGAGGTGCTCATACATATGCAGTGGAGTGTCTCTCATGCTCAAAGAACTGTTTTAAGCTTGTTACAAGCTCCGGACTGGCAACTCAGACCTACATTACCCACGTGTAGAATTATAGGTCTTCTTGTCCTCAGAGAATGTGTATTTTGGCAGCAGGACTTTCCGTCTGTCCCAGCCTTCCCCTCATAATCAACCGGAACCCGACAAACTTGTAAGTGATACTGACTGCACTAGATGCACAAACCTTAAATCAGATATAATAAAGGTAGCTTCCCATTCTGGAGCAATTACAGACGATCTGTCTAGGCATAATGTAAGTCAATTAAAGGAATTATTAGACGCCTTAAGTAAAGATTTGGATAATGCAGGGGCAGATGGGAAACAGCTTCACATTGTTAAAAGGGAAAATTGGCATGTTGAAAGAAAAGCAAGTTGAATCGCAGGTGATAGAGGAAATTAGACAAGCACTAGAGCCTGATTTTGAAACTATACTGGAGGAAAATTAATGTTATCATGAACTATATGGCAAAATAAGCAAGGTTGTTTTAACTATGCTAACCCCTAAGAAAGAGTAGGAATCCCTGAGTGATAAGTTCACAGCCCTCCAGCTCCTGCAGTGGCTATTCCTAGCAGGGCAGAATACTACTATGACTCTGACAATCAATTGGTCTCCCAAGGACGTGGTGGATTTGTCTAAGAGTTTCCCAGATTTTCAGGAGAATCTTACTAAATTTGCAACATCTTGGCAACAAATAATGCAAACTTATAACCCCACTTGGTCAGACATAACTAATTTGTTAAAACTAAATTTTTGGAATCTATTAATGCTATGTGTACTCCAGTGTGTAAATGGAGCTAGCTGATGTCCATAAACAGAAGGGTGAAACTAATGCTGCTTTTCACACTAGGTGTGCCCAGGGTTTCAGGGATTTTTCAGAAATCCAGGGAACTGAGACACTCACAGGTATAGTGGCTATTTCTGTGCATGGCTTGACGCCTGACATAAAAAAAAATCAGTTGGAAAACTCTGATTGACTGGCCCATTCACCCCATTGATTCTGTTCTTGAAGTTGCCCAGCATTGTGAATGGAAAATACTGGCTGCCCAAGCTGAATAGAAAGGGCACCAAGAGAAACAATGCCAAACCTTGTTAAATTTGCAGATAGCAGAAGAGCTCGAGGAGGTATGAGACAGGAAGCAGTCCCTCTGCCCTGGCAAGGATGCCTTTGCTGACAACCAGGGCATATACAGCAAAATTGCCCCTTGTGGTGAGAGGCTTATGGGGTCTGGGTCACACATGCATGTATGACAGCACCATCACATATGCTTCTCACCACTGCCCCACATTCAAATAGAGGCAGTTGTGCATGCACCTGTTGCACACTCAATGGAGGAAGGTGAATAGAGGTGTGCCTTACTGATCTGCACTGAGACAAGATCTTCATTTTTTTTTCGCTTAGCTGTTATTTTGCTGCAGCTAAGCACACTTGCTTTAACTGTTTTTGATATTTACATCCTTTCTTATTACCCAACCCCAACAAAAGCTACTTAGGATTTTTAAGAAATTGACTCCCCCAACCCTAATATCAATCGTTGAGTAACCTCAGGCCAGTACTGTTGTATCTTCACACAGAACCACAAAATATGAAAGTGCATTGTTCAGTTCCACATCACCAGCACACATCTGAAACAATTCCAGAACATTGCTTTTAATCTCTCTGGAGAACAGTGCCATCTAGTGGCTACCTTATAAGCATTTTCTTTCAACAAAACACATACTGAACCTTTTTTCACCTCAACAAACACAGACTTCCTCCCACCAGTGGCGTAGCCAGACCTGACATTTTGGGTGGGCCTGGAGCTAATATGGGTGGGCACTATGTATATAGGTATGTGTAGCACTTAATGATGGATTTCTAAGTAGTCTGCCCAACAGCTGCCCTGCATCAATATAACTGGACAAAACAGCAAAGATGAATAAAAAAAGAAAAAAAGAAAATAAAAGAGCGGCGACACTTTGGTTATTGAAGTTAAAAAGTAGGCTTTATTTATCAATAGATAGCAGGGAGAAAGGGACTCGACACAGCTGTGTTTCGGCCGTACAGGCCTGCGTCAGGAGTCTTCTCACTGTATGCTGATTTCCTATATTATCCAAATTATGGAGGAAATATGTGTGTCAGCAGCCACACATATTTCTTTTTTTTAATTTATTATTTATTCATTTAAACAATTTTTACAAGAAACCATCTTGTTTAGGAAAGAGTCTTAACAAATAATTTTTAAACAGGAAAAAGGGAGAAAATAAGAAAGAGCAAATAAATCTTTACACTTTCAACTTTCAAACATAAGACACTCAAGTCCATAATTAGAGATCCATGAATTTAAATTTAGAGAGAACTATAACTCAGGAACTAATATAAGGAAATCCTTCTCTATTAGGAACTATACATTATCTTTAATGCTTATCCTTCTTAGCTGAGATGATTAGTGAAGACAAATGTCCAGGTTCAGTAAAGACATACTTTTGTCCCCCGAGCCTGATTATGCACTTGCAGGGGTATCTTAAAAAGAAGGTACCCCCCAAGTGCAAAACCCCAGGCTTGAGGAGCAAAAATTGTTTCCTCCGTCGTCTCGTCTCCTTGGAGACATCTGGAAATAACATTACTTTAAAACCCAAAAAGGGTTTATCCTTATTACGGAAAAACAAACGGAAAATCCAATTCTTGTCGGGAATCAATGCGACGGTTGCCACCAAGGTGGCAGCCGTCGCCAATTCTGAATCAGAGGTCTCAAGCAAAAGGGAAACATCAGTAGGTTTTCAGATTCTGGATTCGTGTTTTTCTCCGGGATATAATAAACTTGTGAAAAGGGTGGAAAATCTTTTTCCAAAATATTCAAAGTTTCAAGGAAATAACGTTTCAACATTTCAAGTGGAAGAACATTTTGTAACCTAGGAAAATTAACAAATCTCAGATTATGATTCTTAGTATAATTATCAAAAACCTCCATTTTTTGCCTAAGATTTGTTAAATCCTTTATCATCGTAGTTTGCTGCGTTTCCAAGTTCATAACTTTTTGATCAATTTTCTCCATTTTTTCATTTAAAGCTTTAATCTCTTCCTCTTGTTTTTGCAAGCCACTTTCAATGTTATTCACCTTGGGTAGAACTTCATTAAATTGTTTAAGAAAAAATTGTCCCAGGTTAGACATCAAATCCCACAGGGAATCTAAAGTCACATCTTTTGGTTTAGTCCCTAATTCAGTAGGAAAATCAAACCTTGCTGAAGTCTTTACACTCGTCTCGCTTAGTCCCTCAGCTTCTCTCAACCCGTTGCTCGGCGTCGATATGGGCAAACTGCCCTCTATTCCATCCTCCGATGAAAGCAAAACTTCACCCTGAAGCTCTTCCGGGTCTCCTGCTCCTTCCGAGGGAGACCCCGTCGGGTCAAGGAGGAACGAACTCGCGCCGAGCGGTTGAGGTGGAGGAGTGCGTGCAGCGGGGCTCAATGTTGTCTCGAGTCCGGGGGAAGCCAAAATCTCTCGTTCGCTGGCGTTCCCTACCGGAGGCGTTCCGCCATCAAGTATAGCTGCTCCTAATCTCAGGTAACGGTCAATCGGACCCGATATAGGGGATAGAAGCGGAGAAGTTCTGCCCGCTACTCTGCCTCTACTTTTAGGCATCTCTGCAGGAATGAGGTTCGGAGCGTCCTAGTAGAGCTGCGCCATCTTGGATCTCTCTGAGGTAGCCACACATATTTCCTCCATAATTTGGATAATATTTTTGCTTTGTGTTTTGCCTCACTTAAATAGTGGACTAAATAAATGAAAGTATTTACCTAGAGGAGGTTATACCTCCTAGATTTATATCCCTTTTTCAGTTTTTGTAAAATTCAGTTACTGCTTTTGCAGTCATGTTATGTGATTGTAAAATTAGAAAATTATAAATAAAGAATATAAAAAAAAAAATTTGGATAATATAGGAAATCAGCATACAGTGAGAAGACTCCTGACGCAGGCCTGTACGGCCGAAACACAGCTGTGTCGAGTCCCTTTCTCCCTGCTATCTATTGATAAATAAAGCCTACTTTTTAACTTCAATAACCAAAGTGTCGCCGCTCTTTTATTTTATTTTTTATTATTTTTTATTAATTTTTATTTTTTCTTTTTTTTTAGTCATCTTCGCTGTTTTGTCCAGTGTTGTTTTTTGCGAAGACTGGTTTCTTCTGTTTTTTTTGCGTGCTGCATCAATATAAACCACATATATACTTAATAGAAAAACAGACATTTGTAATACAGTTACATTATCCCATATCTTAAACTTGACCAGACATAAGTCTGCAATAATGGCAAACAACTCAATACACATGACAGGATCCTGCAATATAATTACAGCAATAGCATATATCCTTCAAACTTTGCTTTATAACAAATGCCTGATTAAGTAAACTTTGAAGTCTTTTTCACTTCCTCTAGCTCTATTCTATCTCCCTTCTGATGCTGACAAAATAAAATGACCATGGTTTGGTACATATCCTTCAACTTTACATTATAATAAATATATATGCCTTATTAAGCTGTATTAATCAAACATTTAAAATTTGGTAAATATACCTTTGAAGACTTCTTCTTTTTCTACCTACTATGGAATTTGTCGCATATAGAGGACATAGCTAGAATGTTTCCTCTTATAGCTTTCCATAGGAGAAATGTATTTAAATTCGGGTAGCACCTCAATAATAACAACACAAAATCCCTTCACCTCCAGGTACTTTATAAAGTAACAGAAAATCCTGCAAAGAAACTTCTTGAGTCTATGTTGCAAACCTTAAGCAATTAGGAATACAAATGCCAATAACAGTACCTTTACAAAGGCAGCAGTGAATACACACAACAGCAATACGCATCTCATTGGAAAGGCCAGACAAGTCAGACTCCTAGATCCCCCACACAAACTACATGCCAGCAAAATCTCTCACCTGCTGGTTCACATGCAAAACACAGACCAACCCTCATCAATTATAGAATTAAGGACCAAAAATCAGAAACTGTCTTGTAGCCTGCTATCAGTCCTTCCCTTCCTTACCCCCCTAGCCATCCTTGTAGCCTGGCATCGGCCTTTCCCTTCCCTATCCCACCATCCAGCCCTTCCCTTCTCTACTCTACCCCCACTATCCATTCCCATAGCTCAGCATCAGTCCTTCCCTTCCCCACCATCCATCTGATTGGTAGGCATCTACCCCAGCCCTCCCTGCACGCAGCCTAGCATTAGCTAACCCTAACCCTTACCCATAACTCCCTAGGTATGGCATCCCCTCACCCCCACACAGAAACCTGTCCACATTAAATATAAAGCTTTTAAATAATAATATTATTATTATTTTAACCTGGGCACTGCAGAGGACGCGAGAGGAGACTAATCTGCCTGCGTGCCTGCCTCAGTGAGCACTGCTGCGCTGCCTTCACTTCCAGTTCGCCACGACTTGGAGAGGAGAGGGGAGGGTGGGGGAGGGAGGCGACATGCTGGACATGGAGGGGAGAGAGAATTGCTGGACATGGAGGGGAGGGCAGGGGAGAGAGGAGAATTGCGACTTCGGGTAAAAGATTTTGGAACGGAAAGGAGCGGGCAAGTGAGCCGGACCTCAGGAAAAAGGTGCCGGTACGCTGTACCAGCACAAAAAACACACTGTATGTATCCCTCATTGATAAGACTCTGACTTTAAAGTTTAGCAATTTCATTAAAGCAAAATGTATTTTCACATATCACAAACTCTTCCTATCCAAGGAGAATGTTTTATATAAAAACAAACACAAAAAAAGCAATCAGATTTTCACTTACCAGCTCTTCAACACTATGTCAGCTAAACTTCCTCTTTGAAACTACTGTTGGAACCATCAGCCAATGAAATGGCTTTTAGCTGTAGCTATCCCAGGTTACCTGATAATTATGCACACATCATTGCAGTCATGCCCTCCTCTCGGTGTACATGCTCAGAAAAAAATCAAAAACTTTGAACCATTTAAAGATTTTAACAATTACACTATTTATTTTTTATTTCTCCCCAGTCTCACTTGCACACCTCCCTCCAAACCTGTTCTCTTTAATTTGAATGTTGTTCACTTCAAGCTCACCCTGAATGAGAAGTTCTTCCCACACCAAAGACATATATAGCACTGGTTGTATTCTTTTAAGCAACTTCAGCAGAGCGTGCCTGCCTCAGTGAGCATTGCTGCGCTGCCTTCACTTCCAGTTCGCCAAGACGACTTGGGCAGGGGAGAGAGGAAAATCACAACTTCAGGTAAAAGATTTTGCAAGTGAGTGGACCTCAGGAAAAAGGTGCAGGCACAAAAAATGCACTGATCAGGAGAAACTGGGTGGGCCTGAGCCAAGATCGGGTGGGCCTGGGCCCACCCAGGCCCACCCGTAGCTATGCCCCTGCCTCCTACTGTATCATAAATCAATATTTTTGAAATGTGTTCCCCTAGATAAATGTATAAAGAATGGAAACTTGCCCCCTAATTTTCTCCAAAGCTTTCCTACAAGTTTTCAAAATGTTCAGTCTCTTCCAGGTTATCCCTATGCCAACCTTGTTTAGTTATACAGGGGTCCTTTTACAAAAGCGCACTAGAGTTTTGAGCGCATCCCAAAAATAAGCGTGTGCTAAACACTAGAGATACCCATATATTCCTATGGGCATCTCTAATGTTTAGCACACACTAAAAATGCTAGCGTACCTTTGTAAAAGATCCCCACAATGTTAAATCTAATGAAAATCCTTACTAGAGAGGTCATACTTTTCCTCAAATGTCAATAAGCACCTCAAATTCAATATGTCTCAAAAGCAGATACTTTTTTCTTCCCAACTAACAAAATCCACTCCCCCCCCCCCCCCCCCCCGACACATCCTAGCATAAAAGATAGTTCATGACAAATTGAAGACTAGGGAGGACATATGTTTGAACCCACATAATATGGGTTTGAGAAAGATCCAAAGCTCTAACAAATATGCCATGAAAGGACTGGATGTGAACTTACTATAACCTTTCAAATGGAGAGAAGCCCACAGCCCATGCACAAAGTAAGACCCAAAAACCTCAATTGCTCCACCTGGGTCAGCATTTTCTGTTGCCCCACTTCCCATCTGAAAGAAGTCTCAATTGGGCTGTCCAATAAAACCCCTTAATTCTACCAGGTGCCACATACGTTTTCTAGATAGTTGGGGAGTTCTCCATCCCAGTATAAAGCTGAGTTTGATTCCCACTGCAGCTCCTTGTGACTCTGGGCAAGTCACTTAACCCTCCATTGCCCCTGGTACAAAATAAGTACCTGAATATATGTAAACCACTTTGAATGTAGTTGCAAAAACCTCAGAAAGGCTGTATATCAAGTCCCATTTCCCTTTCTGACTGCGTTTAAGATCTAGCCGAGACCCCCTAAGTGGTAGAGTCTGAAATAAAAATAATAAATGAGGGGGAGATCACGTGATGCCTTGAGAGAGCAAGACGTGCTTCTTTGCTCTCCGGGACCTTTGGGCACCTTAACAGCTATAATTAGCCTACTTTAGCTCCCACTGAGCTCTTTGTTCCTGTAATTCCCTGCTCAATGGACAGATATTTGGAATCATAGCCCGAGCAGTATGGTGGGGAAGGGAGTTAAGCGGGAGAAAGAGAAACTGAAACAGACTGGTAATATGGAGACGAAGCAGCAACCAGAAAAGCAGGCCTTCTCGACAGAGCAGCTGCAGCAGTTAACCTCGGCAGTGACAACGGCTTTAGAGCCTAAGTTTGGGAAATTGTCAGAGCAGCTGTCTGCATGTGAGACCCTGTTGGCTGATCTGGGGAAGCGGACGGGAGATCTGGAGCAGAGGGTTTCGTCTCTGGAAGACGTGGGCCCATCGGCTGCGGAGGAGCGGGGCAAGATGGCCAGCACGGTGAAGATGATGTTGGAAAAGGTGGATGACCTCGAAAACCGCTCCCGGAGATCTAATTTAAGGATCATTGGAATACCAGAAACGATCGGGGATGCGGTCCTTTCCACTTTAATGGAAACTTAGCTGAAAAAAGAGTTTGCCTTTTCGGATAGTTCGGGACCGTTATTCCTTGAACTGGCGCACCTCGTGGGCAAGAAGCAAGATAGCCGCGCCACTCCGAGAGCAGTGCTTATTAAGCTACATAATTATATTCATAAGGCTGAAATTTTACGTGGCTACAGAGCAAACTGGGACACTGTGCAATACAAAGGCCACAAGGTGCACATTTTTCAGGATTACTCGTTTGCTTTAAAAGAAAGAAGGTGACAGTTTACTCCATTGTGCCGACAGCTGTATGATAAAAATATCAGATGTATGTTATTATATCCGGCCACATTGAAAATAATGCAGAACAGACATTGGCAAACTTTTGAATGCGCAGAGAAAGTGAAGGCTGGTGTGGCTAAAATATTGAACAGTCTTCCGGATGAGAAGCCATCAGACTGAATGTGGACATGTGTGGTGAGGTGGAAGGTATACTGAGGATGTCAGTGAAACGATAAAATTGTTGTTTGTTATTGCTGGTTTGAAAGCAAACTAGGTTATAAAGTAGGTTTGAATACATTTGTTATTTATAGGGCGCGGAGGTCCCTGGCAAAATGTATGTGATCTCAATATCTATCTTGTTAGGAAATGGATAAAGACAAGGGTTCATTTGGGGAGAGGGGAAGAGGAGGGAGGGATAGGAGAGGGGGGAGGGGAGGGGCAGGTATAGTGGGTGGATTGTGTCAAGATGGGGAGGAAGTTTACACTTATGAATGTTTTGGGGGCTGGTGCTAATGGAATTAGGAATGACTGGGTTACTGGGACTAACTGGTTGGGATGTAAAACTGAGGTTTCCCTGGGGGGAGGCTGGGACCCCTGGGAGGGAATACGAAAATATCTGGAATGGGAGCTGACCTGTAGGAGTTATAGATAAGGGCGTGCAGCGTTCCTTAAGATTGGCGTCCTGGAATGTCTGTGGAATAAGCTCGCCAGTAAAGAGGACAAAATTTTTGATGGCGCTTAAGCGGCACAGAGTAGAGATCGCGTGCTTGCAAGAGACTAGATTATCAGCGGGAGAGCATAAAAAACTACAATGTAAGTGGGTGGGAGAAGTCATATCACCACCGGCAACTGGTAGAACAGGGGGAGTGGCGGTGTTGTTACATAAATCGCTAGCGGGCAAGGCCAAGTTGCTGTTCAAGTATGAGGAAGGTAGATTTGTAGGGGTACAGTTAACTCTTCAGGGAAGAACAGTGCTGCTGGTGTCTGTGTATGCACCAGCAGGGTATGATAAATTTTTTTTCCCTAAAAGTACCCTTCTCTACAGTTGGTGGTTGTGGGAGATATGAATGTAGTATTTGATTTGCTAGACAGGTCAAACTCGGTAGGGGCTAGGACAAAGAGGGGGATGTCAGTTCTTGAGTCCTTTAGTGAGGCCTTAGGCTTAGTGGATGCCTGGCGAGTACTGCATCCGGAGGAGAGAGACTTTACTCACATATCCCGTGCCCATCAGTCGCTCTCCCGTCTGGATTATATTCTGTTGTCCCAGGGGCTGTTGAGTCAGGTTCTCGCAGCTACGATAAGGCCAGAGGAAGTGTCCGACCATTCCATGATATGACTGGACATGGAGGCAGCACCCTATTTTCAGCAGGTGGCGGGATGGAGATTCCCAGCATACCTGTTTACGTTGCAGGACTTTGCTAAATATTTAGCAGAGAAGTGGGAGAGATTTGTTGATGCAAATCATCAGCATATTGAAGACCCCCTTCTTTTTTGTCCTACGGCCAAAGTGGTATTACGTAGCCTATGTCAGTACCAGGAAACGTAGGATTACACAGGGGATCACTGACATGGAACGGAAGTGGAGGGCAATAAAGCGGCAATATGTAAGGAAGCCGACCCCCATTCTGTATGAAACTTTAATAGCAACTAAGACAACTCTTGATAGACTCTTGCATGAGCGGACGATGAAGTCGCTCATTTATAATAAATATAAATTTTATAGACATGGCGAACGGGTGGGGGGTATATTGGCCTGCATAGTAAAAAGAGGGAAAAGATCTCATTATATCTCAGCAATTCGTAATGCCAAGGGAGGAGTTTCCAATAAATCAGAAGATATAGCAAAACATTTTTCATCAACATTTTGCAGAGTTATACAAATCTACAGGAGTAGAAACGGACTTAGAATCTAAAATCTGGGGATATTTAGAAAGGTGGGAATGCAAAAATGTTCGGAGGATGCGGTGTCTGCGCTTAATCATCCCATTACAGGGAGAGAATTGCAGCAGGCTATTAAGGCGCTGAAGCGATTTTCTGCCCCGGGTTCTGATGGATTTAGTAGTGAGTTTTATAAAATGTTGCAACCACACTTGATGGGCCCGCTTAGCGACTATTATAGTATGGTAGTGGAAGAAGGGAAATTCCCACCGTATGCAAATATGGCGCTGATTAGTTTGATACCTAAACCGGGGAGGGATTTACAAGATCCAGGTTCATATCGCCCAATTTCGCTAATAAATGTAGATGTTAAGATACTGGCGAAGATTCTAGCGGAGTGTTTGGCGCCTTTACTGCCCCAGGTAATAGCAAAAGATCAGGTGGGGTTTGTACAGGGGTGACAGTCGGTAGTTAACGTCAGGAAATTGATTTCTACGCTAATATGGGGTCAGACAACAGGGACCTCTGGCTTATTAGTGAGCCTAGATGCAGAACGCGCTTTTGATCGGGTGTTGTGGCCCTTTCTTTTTGCTGTGTTAAAATGGGTGGGCATTCAGGGTTGGTTCCTGAAGGCAATAGAGTCTTTGTACACAGCACCTCATGCGGCACTTTTAGTGAATGGGGTCAAGTCAGCAGAAATTTTGATAGAAAAAGTAACCAGACAGGACTGTCCCCTGTCCCCATTATTATTTCTTCTGTCCTTGGAACCGCTTTTGTGTGTGATACAGATGAAGGATGAGATTAGGGGGGTCTGTTTCCAGAGTCAAACAGTTAAAATACTTGCATATGCAGATGACCTACTTTTGACGCTGGAAAACCCACAGAAATCACTGCAACATCTCTTAGAAACTATAACAGAGGGAGGAAGTAATGTCACTGCTACCGATGGCAGCTTAGCTTCTGAGCTCCCGCTCCCTGAATCACAAAATCGCTATAAAAAGCACTCACCAGCTATTTTAAAATAGATTGCAGCGTTCCTTATTGCTCCTCATCGGTAACAGCATGAGTGGAGCGTCTTCAAAGCGGCCTAAGGAGGCTGAGAAGTCGGCTGGCGGTGGGGCGAGTAAAACCGCTAAGCGCCACAAAGCAATGGCGCGAGCGTCCCCGTCGGATTCTGACTCCGCGCTGTCGATGTCGGAGTTGCGGAAGCCGCCAGCTAAAAAAGGCATCTCCGGCGAACTTCGCCAGCTGCTCTCAGGAATACAGGAGGATATTAAAAAATCGAAGGACGAGATCTTGGAAAAGATGGAGGTATTGAGCTCTGACCTCCGTGAGCTGGGCAATAGAGTTGAAAATGCGGAGGTAAAGCTGGAAGAGCACTCTGAGTCCCTGCTCTCGCATGAGGCCCATCTTCAAGCCCTGGATCAACAGAATAAAGACCTCACATACAAGCTCAATGACCTAGAGAACAGGGGACGTCGGAACAATCTTAGGTTCGTGGAGTCCCCGAGGGCGGCGAGAGCGAAGATGTCCCGCTTATTATACAAACACTGTGTGCCACCCTGCTGGGGGCCGATGCTGCAGCGGCTAAGATAGAGATAGACAGAGCACATAGATCCCCTGGTCAGAGGCAGGAGAATACAGCACAGGACATTATTACACGGTTTCACCGGTATGAAGTGAAAGAACAACTGCTTAATTGTGCTAGGAAAAAGACTGACCTGGAATATGGCGGAGCTAAAATCTCTGTGTTTCAAGACCTTTCGCAGTTTACTCTACAGCAGAGACGCCTCATGAAACCGGCCCTGGACATTCTAACTAAAGAACACGTCACGAACAGATGGGGCTTTCCCTTCTCTCTGAACTATACTCTCCAGGGAGCCAAAAATAGAGTAACATCACTGTCCGAAGCTTGGACATCCCTGCACGGGGCGGGCCTAGTGAAAACAAGCAAGCCCCCAGGTGACTTAGCGTCCGTCACGAAGGCTAAACTTCAAAAATGGCAGCGGGTTCCTTCCACTACTAAAAGGAACAACTCGAAAAGAAGAGTGACCGCAGATGAAACCTGAATTACTGCTGTGGCGGCTTGGTCGGTATATCTTATATGAGGTCACACTCTGCAAGGCAGTTGGAGGGACAATGGCTATGTCTGTGCCAATGGCTGGAAAAGCAGCAGGGAGTAACAAATGTCATGTTATGTTTTAAGCGTTATGTTACTTTAGCAAAAGGGACTTTAAGACCCTTTATTAATGGAAGTTATGAGGTGGCAAAAAAGTGGGGGGGAATGTTGTGTTTAAGGTAGCAATGTTGCTGGGGACATGGGGGGAGGTAGCTTCAATGATCGTGCGGCACGCTGGGGTCCTTTATGAGGCTGAGTGCATTTGGCACAGGTAAGAAATCTAATGGACCTTGGTGGTTTATGGGGTGATTTGGGGAGGGGTGTGGGAGCTGGTTGTGGGGATGCAGGTGTGTTACTTTCTTTCTTCCCACTATGGGGCCATGTGCCTCCGAGTTGGTGTTAGACAGGGGGGTTGGGGGGGATATGGGAGGGTTGGGGGCATCACCGGTTTAGGGGAGCACCTGTACATGGAGTGGTTGGAATCCATTTGTTAAACCTTGACCTAAGATCCTAGTAATGTGTGCAGATCTTAAGATACTACAATACAATGTGAAGGGGTTGAACATGCCTCAAAAAAGGCAGAAATTGTTTAAAGAGCTACAGCAGATAAAACCGCATGTTGTCCTGCTGCAGGAGACCCATCTCTGCAGGGTGCATGAGCGACTTCTCTCCCACCCAGACTATCCCAATGCCTTTTTTGCCTCCTCCGCAGATGGGACTAAGAAGCGTGGGGTGGCGGTCTTGTTCCACAAATCCATATCGCCCCAAATTCTAAACATTAAACGAGACCTGGGAGGGAGATTCCTGATACTACACATTGTCATAGACCAAGTTGAACTCACGCTCGCATCCTTATACGCACCAAACGACCACCAGGGGTCCTTTTACACCAAAGTGAAGAACATATTAGCTACATTCACCAGGGGCTCTCTGATCTTGGGGGGTGACTTCAATGAAGTTATGGACCAGGCGCTGGTTAGATCCGGGACACCCCAGCAACCAGTGTCTAGGGACTCTCTGGCCTTGGGTTCTCTGGTTTATTCCCTGGGGACTTTAGATGTCTGGAGACTCAGTCATACGACCATGAGGGACTACACATTTTTCTCCCCCGTACATAAGTCATACTCCCGTATCGATTATATCTTTTTAGATGTTACTCTTGCTGAGAGGGGGCCGCAATCAGGAATTGGTAGTGTGACAATCTCTGACCATGCCCCAGTATGGGTTACCTTGCCAACTATTAGGGCTGAGGTCAAAGACAAAAGATGGATGCTTAATACAGATTTGCTGCAGGAGGGGGAGGTGGTGGAGGGCTGTAGAAAGGTCTTGAAGGAGTACCTGGAATTCAATATGGAGTCAGGTCCACCCCTTGGTGTTCTGTGGGATGCTATGAAGGCAGTTTCGCGAGGCTACTTTATACAGTTAGCTAGTAAGCGTGCGAGAGTCCGTAGAGCTCAGCTGGCACAATGCCTGGCAAGGATTAGGTTCCTGGAGGTGCAGCACAAGTCAAGTGGCTCCTCAGTGGTGTTGGAGGAGCTGCGAGGGCAGAGGCTTCAGCTGGACTCTATTTACTCTGAACAATTAAGTTGGATACAAAATAGAAATAGGGTTCGATCTTACGAATTTACTAATAAAGCAGGACGTCTCTTGGCTATAAAGCTACGCAGACGAAGGGTGGACCGAGCAGTGACACACATTAAGGATGAGAGGGGTGAACTGTTGAATACATCTGAGTCCATACGGAGGCGCATTAGTGAATTTTATCAGGGGCTATACGCACAGGAGATTAATCCTCCTGCTGACTCTATTCTAGAATACTTAGCTGAGTGGCCTTGCCTCTTTTACAGAACAGCAGAGGATCTTATTGGACGCCCCGGTCACTCTGGTTGAGATACAAAAAGCAATCCAACATCTGCCCTCCTGTAAGTCACCGGGGTTGGACGGCTTCCCCAATGAATTTTACAAGAACTTGCTCTCGAGTTAGCCCCGTTGTTAGCTGATCTGTTTAACCTGATTGGGAGGGGGGAGGCTTTGCCTGCTTCCATGTTGGAAGCATGGATTGTGGTACTGCCTAAACCGAACAAAGACCATACGGACTGTGGGTCTTACCGCCCGATGTCCGTTTTGAATGCTGATGTCAAAATTTTAGCTAAAGTCTTGGCCAACCGCCTGGCACCTTTGCTCCCAGCCGTCATCCACCCCGACCACGTGGGATTTGTTCATATAGAAAGGCTTCAGACAATACTAGGCGAGTGGTTGACCTAATGTATCTGGCCAAGAAAATGAATAAGCCTCTTTGCCTCCTTAGCCTAGATGCCGAAAAGGCATTCGATCGCGTGCATTGGCCATTTATGTACAAAGTGATGGAGGCCTTTGGGATAAGACCTCAGTTTCGGGGGTGGATTCAAGCATTTTACAGTTCTCCTAAGGCGTGTATACGAGTTAATGGGGGCAACTCTGCAGCGATCCCTCTACATCGGGGTACTAGACAGGGCTGCCCCCTATCTCCCTTGCTGTTCGCAATGGTGATGGAACCATTTGCTACCAGGCTCAGAAATAACCCAGATATCTCGGGTCTCTCCACAGCTGGGAGAGAGCACAAGCTATCCCTATTCGCGGACGATGTGCTATTTGTCACTCGCCCTCTAATCACCTTCCCTTGGCTCTTGAGGGAGATTGAGGAATTCTCGACTGTGTTGGGCTTTAAAGTAAATATGTCAAAATCTGACGTTTTGAATGCGTCTCTCCCGGAGGAGCTTGTGGGAATGTTGAGATCTACCTATGCCTTCCGGTGGGCTGACAGGAGCATTTGCTACCTGGGGGTCAATCTGACGGCTCGCCACTCTAATCTCTTTGCGGTAAACTATAAGGGCTTGGCTGGGACAATCACTGGAGGACCTTGGTAGATGGGGTGACCTTGACCTCTCCTGGTTTGGCCGCAAAGCTGCTGTAAAGATGAATGTTTTGCCGCGCCTGCTCTACCTTTTTCAAGCCCTTCCAATCAAAATGCCCCGGAAATTTCTAGTAACACTGCAGGAACGTATTATGCGCTTTATCTGGGCGGGGAAACGTCCGCAGCTGGCGCGCTCGGTCTTGTATCAGGATAAGAAGAGAGGAGGGCTGGGGGTACACCACCTGGCCTGGTACTATAGAGCAGTTCAGGCGCGTGCAGCAGTGGAATGGTTTCAGGACTACCCGGATCGACAGTGGGTGCAGCTGGAACAATACACCTTAGGTGCGCGGCCCCTGGGGGCGCTCTTGTGGATCCCGAGTTCACTTAGATCCCTAGAGGGGAGCTTGTGTCCTTCCATATACGTCACCCTTTCTAATTGGGATAGTATGTTTCCACGTGGACGTACTGAACTTTGTCTGTCCCCTATAGCGCACAATCCATTATTTTACCCAGGTACAATAAAGGTACAAGGGAGGTTTACAAATGTGGGGCCAACTGTTTGAGGGGGATTCGTTGTTGTGATATCCAGAGGCTCTTCAGAGATTCCCGATAATTGGGTCGGACCGGTATGCCTACCTTCAGTTATCCACCTTTCTTAAGACACGGGCAGTTCGGGAGGTGTTGACCCGGGAAAAATCCACACTTGAAGCCATCTGTGAGGGGCCACCCAAGACGAGTGGGCTGGTCTTACGTCTCTACCACATTGTCAATAGGCAGTCCCAGAATTACACACTTCATAGGAAAGACTGGCAAGGGGAATTGGGGTTGACAATGGAGGAGGCAACGTGGGAGAGACTGGAGCGGGATGTGGTGAGGGTGTCGTCTCATGTGCCCTTCCAGGAGAATGCGGTGAAGGTGTTGTATCGATGGTACCTGACGCCTGAGCGCCTTCAGCACATTTTCCCCACTACGACGGGGCTGTGCTGGAGGGGTTGCGGTGTAAAGGGCAAAGCGGGACACATATGGTGGACTTGTAGGAAGGTCAGTGCCTTCTGGAGATCTGTAAGCAGCAGGCTGCAGAGATGGACGGGCAGCCCACTACCTTGGAACCCAACCTTTTTCCTGTTTTTGGCGGGTGTTGCAAATCGCCCTCAGACCCAGGAAAGTTTTCTGAGGCAGGCTATATGCGTTGCTAGAGTTGTAATTGCAGCCCATAGGAAGCAGCCTATAACTCCACCGATAACTCGGTGGATTCAAAAACTGAGGCTTATCTGCGAGATGGAAAGATTACTAGCTGAGAGGCGCAACCACCTTAACAGATGGCACTTGATCTGGGATCCTTTTCTTCTTCATGTATAATATGATTGCTGTTATTGGTTATGGTGATGCTTGATAGAGGGGTAGGGATGGGTAGGGGGAGGGGGATGGGAACTAATATATACAAATCTACAAATCTTGAAGTATTGGACTGGACATACTGAATAGTTTACTGGGCGCACTCGTACAGCAAGATGTGTCTGGTTTGTTGGGTATGCAGTGAGAGTTTCACCATGTGCTGTATTATCTGTCATCCACATTACCAGAGATTGGTTCTGTACAATTGAAATGTACTATGTTGTGTACAATGTGCTATGTACCCGAATCTGTGTTTTACTTATTAATAAAGACTTCATGAAAATTAAAAAAAAAGAAAAGAAACTATAACAGAATATGGAGCATTGTCGGGGTTCCAGCTAAACATATCTAAATCAATAGGAATGCTATGGGGGTCAGGTGATTATACACAGTGGCAGAACTGCTATGCGCTGCGGTGGGTCCATGATCAGATGAAGTATCTAGGAGTTATTATTCCCAAAGACTTAAGCAAATTATATGACAGGAACATGTCTCCCTCGTTGGAACATTCAAAGAGGCAGCTGCAACTCTGGAATGCATACTCTCTCTCACTGATTGGGCGTATAGCACTAGTAAACATAATGCTGGTCCCTCGTTGGCTATATGTGTTCCAGATGTTGCCCCTGTTCTTAAAGAGGAAAGATGAACAGCTGCTGAATAGAGTCATACAGGCATTTCTATGGAAAGGTAAACGTCCTCGACTCCCTATACATGTATTGCAAAAGCCTATTGAACATGGGGGATTGGGATTGTTGAATGTCAAATATTTAACGGTTGCGTGTTCAATGCGACACATACGGGACTGGTTAGTGGGCACACAATCCTTTTCGGCCGCCTCCTTGGAAGCGGGGCTGTCTCCGGGGGTGCATCTTAGTTGGGTACTGCATACCATTCCGGGTGCAGCACAGAAGGTTTGGTGTCATAACCCAATTTTTCTTTCAGCCAGAGCGACCTGGAGATGGTTTTGTCGACGTCATTGTTTTGCAGCGTCTGCTACGCCATACCTTGCCCTCTGGTGCAACCCAGACTTTCCAGCAGGCACATCTTCTGAAGTATTTTTGCGATTGAGAAGACAATTAATTAATGAGGAAGGAAAATTGAAAGCCTTTGAAGAGCTGAAAAGTGAGTTTGCGCTCTCACCAAAGGATTATTTTGCATATCATCAATTACATCATTATGTGTCTGCTTTAGGGTGGATAATCTGTGTGAGGATGTGCAGGACACTCTGAACTCTGCTTTGATGTTGGGTGCACAAAACATAATCCCTTTACGGTTTCATCATAGGCATTTGATAGACACGACAGCGGACCTGGATTACAAGAAGATAGTGGACGTTTGGTCTGTGGAATTAAAAACAGAAATTAAAGAAGAGCAAATTAAACAGCACGTTTTGAGTTCGAAACAGAGCTCTCAGTTCATTCATTATTGGGAACTACAATATAAGTTTGTTTTACGATTATATATTTCTCCGATGAGAGCTTACAGAGCAGGGTTCAGGTCCTCAGGAGCCTGCTTGAAATGTCATCAAGGATCCGCTACGCTGAGTCACATGTTTTTGGGACTGTCCACAGATCAAGTTTCTGGACGGCAGTGTTTGTTGCAATTAACCGTTACTGGAAACGTAGGATTACAGTGCGGCCCCAGAGTCTATTTGGGGTTTTTGACTACTCTGGCCCTACTTGCTCAGCATTTCGGAGATTTCTACTGAGAGACACTTCTGTTGGAAAGAAAGCTGTTTTGCTCTATTGGAGAGAAAACCCCATGCACCCACGCTGGAAACATGGCAGATACATATGATAGAACTTTTAAAGTTGGAAAGGTGTGAGATTCAGAGTCTTTCCTCGGAGAAGGGACAGTTGTTTCAGAGAACATGGGAGAATTTTTGGGCTACACTTCAACCAGTAGCACGAAGCAGACTATTAAACAGTTAACACTAGTTGTTCCCCATTATGGACAAGAACCGGAAAGTATTGAGGGGGGGGGGGGGAAGAAATTGAGTTGTAAAAAGAAATGATTGTATATGTGCAACTAATAACAGCTGTGTTTAGTGAGAGTATTATGTACTTCAGTTAACGGTTTGTTCAATAAAAATGATTTAACCACTAAACAAAAAATAATAATAAATGAGGAAGTATATTCATTTTCACTGCTGCTATACACACTCACCAAGTGTAATGGAAAGATTTTAGAGATTGCTTTTCAACTCTGTCTGAGTGACCGACAGTGCACTTGCTCATTAAAATGATTGTTTATTCTGTTTGTGTGAAAATGATTTGGAATGTGGAAGAAGGTAAGACACGGCTCTAATTAATTTGGTATGTGAAGAGGGAGGTGGAGCATGTTTTGAGCTCAGGCTGGCCACCTGAATGAAGAAACATGTGACCACATTCAAGCATATTTTGTATGGCTGTTTACCAAAACTGAGAAATTCTCAAGCATTCTGTAATTTTCCTAGCTCTGAACATGAGTTCTAAGCCTAATAAAAAGGGGAATTTTTACCAGTGAAATGGGGAGCTCGTCTGTAACGTACGTACTGCGCAGAGAACTATCTTTCCTGGTCAAAAGATTCCTGGCTTTCGCTGTGAACAGGGCCCCTGTAGGGGTATTTCCCTGTGATCTTACCTAGGCTGGCCTTGGTTCATGCAAGCCTAGTGCATCCTTTTAAAAACAAGATGGATATTACAACCTCTGACCTGAACCTTACTGTGTCAGCAAGATCCAGCTTCAGCTTGTGGAAAAACACTGACAGATTCACTGAAGCCAAGGACATTCTGTGTTTCAACCACCCCCTTCCAACACCCTGAGAAGCTGAGAAGGGAGTCAGACCCATAGCACCAGAAGTTACCATTTCCAAGGTCACAAAACAAAGAACTCTTCTTGGCCATGTACTGAACTGGACGAGATCATGATTGGTCCGGGCTATCACCTGACCGAGAGGTACTGGGAAAGCGGGAAGAAGAAGAAGTTAGTAAGTCAGAGACCCTCAGAGGGGGTGTAACTGGTAAGAGGACCTGAGAAATCCAGCAAGGCTCGGGGGTGAGCAAGAGACTGTGTTTAGTACAACCTTGTGACCTGTATAACTGGTGCAGATACGTGTGGCAGATATATTGGCTCAGAAATACAACACGGAGGGACGGAAACCTGCTTCCTGCAGAGATACCTGTACAACATCTAAGACACAGAGACAGCTGGGAGAGCGTCTGGGGAGAATCTGCTCCAGTCTCATCGGAAGCCTTCATAAGGACAGTGGTGAGATCACAGTGATTTACTTCCTAGTTAGTGCTTGGTTCTTATCTAGGTAAGGATTGGTTTATGTCAACCTTCCACCCAGAAATGCCAAACGATCTTCCCGCACCTTTCTCAACCTACACTTCCCCAGCTGTAAAGGGGTCAAATACAAACTAACACATGCGTCCAGATTTTCCTACATGAGTACGAAGATGTGGAATGAACTACCAACTCACCTGAAAACGATCCACGAATTAAACAACTTCCGCAAAGCTTTTAAAATACAATTGTATTTCTTCCCAATTGTATTACAGACCTTTGTAAGCCACATTGCGCCTGCAAATAGGTGGGAAAATGTGGGATACAAGTACAATAAATAAATAGAATACGCTGCTAATTTGTATTTTGCATAAGATGTGATAAGTTTTCATAAGGATTATTAGGATATCATTTGTACTGTTCTAATCATTACTGTACTTAGTCTCAGGATAATCAGATTACAGTTTAGACAATATATTTTGGTAGTGCTCCTATCAATAAGAGATATTTCTATTGCATATAAGCCAATGCAGAGTGTTTCTATTTTTCTTATTACCTAATAAACTATATATATTTAATCTTTGGCTTGTTTTCACTTCTCTCACGGAACATATGGCAAGGTGACAGATCCAAGGTTCTGTATAATATTCCCCTAGGCTGAGCTAGGAACCTTGGGATAAGTAATCTGTGGGTAACTGTTATCCTAAGTATTATTTATTTACACCTACCCCCCCCCCCCCCCCCCCCCAGCTGATGATAAGAGCCTGGATATAGAGATTAAGGACCAGTGATGTATGTATATTATGATGTATTATTGCTTCTTTTCCTGGTCAAGAGACTCCTAGGGTTGCTTGGATATAGGGCCCAGTGATGAAATGATTGTTTCTTTTTCACTGTAGATAGGTATTGTTTCATTTCAGTTATATAGCTTAATCATTGTGTATCTTAGACTCTCTGTTTGAAGTGAACTTCTAATAAAAGTCTCATTTACCTAATACAAATCCAAAGAATCCCAGTAATTGTTGAGTAGTCTGTGTTAGTATTGTGTTAGTGATTGATGAGGCAGGATGTAAAACCAGGTCAGAACATTTTGGCGACAAGGGTGGGATTCGTACATAAGTAATGCCACACTGGGAAAAGACCAAGGGTCCATCGAGCCCAGCATCCTGTCCACGACAGCGGCCAATCCAGGCCAAGGGCACCTGGCAAGCTTCCCAAATGTACAAACATTCTATACATGTTATTCCCGAAATTGTGGATTTTTTCCGGGTCCATTAGTAGCGTTTATGGACTTGTCCTTTAGGAAACCGTCTAACCCCCTTTAAACTCTGCCAAGCTAACCGCCTTCACCACGTTCTCCGGCAACGAATTCCAGAGTTTAATTATGCGTTGGGTGAAGAAACATTTTCTTCCCGATTTGTTTTAAATTTACTACAGTGTAGTTTCATTGCATGCCACCTAATCCTAATAATTTTGGAAAGCGTGAACAAACGTTTCACATCCACCTGTTCCACTCCACTCATTATTTTATATACCTCTATCATGTCTCCCCTCAGCCGTCTTTTCTCCAAGCTGAAAGCCCTAGCCTCCTTAGTCTTTCTTCATAGGGAAGTCGTCCCATCCCCGCTATCATTTTAGTTGCCCTTAGCTGCACCTTTTCCAATTCCACTATATCTTTCTTGAGATGCGGCGACCAGAATTGAACACAATACTCAAGGTGCGGTCACACCATGGAGCGATATAACGGCATTATAACATCCTCACACCTGCTTTCCATACCTTTCCTAATAATACCCAACATTCTATTCGCTTTCCGAGCCGCAGCAGCACACTGAGCAGAAGGTTTCAGTGTATTATTGACGACGATACCCAGATCCCTTTCTTGGTCCGTAACTCCTAACGTGGAACCTTGCATGACGTAGCTATAATTCGGGTTCTTTTTTCCCCACATGCGTCACCTTGCACTTGCTCACATTAAACGTCATCTGTCATCTAGCCGCCCAGTCTCGTAAGGTCCTTCTGTAATTTTTCACAATCCGTCGCGAGGTTAACGATTTTGAATAACTGTGTCATCAGCAAATTGAATTACTTCGCTAGTTACTCCCATCTCTAAATCATTTATAAATATATTAAAAAGCAGTGGTCCTAGCACAGACCCCTGAGAGGAACCCCACTAACTACCCTTCTCCATTGTGAATACTGCCCATTTAACCCCAACTCTCTATTTCCTATCCTTCAACCAGTTTTTAATCCACAATAGGACTTTTCCACCTATCCCATGACCCTCCAATTTCCTCTGTAGCCTTCATGAGGTACCTTGTCAAACGCCTTTTGAAAATCCAGATACACAATATCAACCGGCTTCCCCTTTGTCCAATGTTTGTTTACTCCTTCAAAGAATTGAAGTAAATTGGTCAGGCAAGATTTCCCCACACAAAAGCCGTGCTGACTCGGTCCTCAGTAATCCATGTCCTTGGATGTGCTCTGTAATTTGTTTTAATAATATGAGGAATGCAGAGGAGAGTGTTGAAATATCAGGTTGGGATGGGGTACTATATGGTATTATAGCCACCGAGTGGTCAAAATGTGCAGGGTTATGCGAGGAGTAGGATTCCTGTTTAAAGAAATCGGCGCCTTTGTATACAAAAAATTAAATAGAAAGGGGGAAGCACAGTATTGCTTATTGGAAAACCCGTTAGAGCTGGGATAAACAGCATAGGAAAAGTACAGAATTTGAATGATAAGTGTGTGATTTAAGTAGTCAAAATGAGATGCTTAATTGTCAGAATAAATTACTGAATGATAAGCTGGATAGAATGGTGCTGTGGGAGTGCACAATACAAATATAAGAAATGAAGAGGGAAAATTAACCAAAAGAAAGTACATTATATCATGGTATATGAAGGGGATACATAGGAGGATGTTTAGACTAATTTGGAGTCATTAATTGCACATTTAAAGGACAAGGGATGGGAGATAAATCTTTATAAGATTCAAGGACTGACCCAGGCAGTGAAACGTTTAGGCATTGAAATTTGCTCCTCTTTGTAAAAAGGAGGTACAATGATTTATTGGATTACTCAGCTTTTGCAAGCAATGCATACCTCACTTAAGTAATCAGGAAAAAATATGACCTTGAGTAGAGGGAAAAAGAGCCACAGGCTTTTTGAGGCAGCGTAGCAGACAATACAGATTGCTTTAGATCTGTGGCCAGTGCAATTAGACGATAATTAGAGCTTTTGGCAAAACAAAGGAATCGAGTACCACTAGGGTTTTAGAACCGTAAGCTGACAAAAGTAGAAAAAGAACGTACAGAATGCGTGGAGAAGGAGGAAGTAGTTTATATGCATAGTTAAACATTGTTTATATGGTTTTGAAAATTGGTCTGTGGCAAATAGATTAGCCACTTGGCTACCTACTTGGTACAAAAAATAATTGGAAAACTTATGCCAAGGATTTGTGGGCAGAGAATTGTGGCAAGATAATTTGGAATTATGTAAAATACTAATGTTACTGTTTTTTATGTAGATGCCCATTGCAAGGGTGATACTTTAGAACGTCTCTACAGTGCAGTGGCTGATGAACAAAGTAAAAATCACACCCCTCGAGGTGGAAACTGTGGAAGCGCCAGAAAAAATTGCTCAGGTTTGGCAAAATGGGTGCACCAAAACGTGGACCTCTGGGAGGAAGGAAACTTATAGGTGGGCAACCAGATCGTGGTATTAGTTTAATTATGGATTGTATTAGAACAGTTATTGTCGAGTGTTTGGTCTGTTAATACCAGACTAGATGATCTGTTCCCCACATGTCTAAGGGCAATTATAAAGGGGAAAATTACCTGAACAAATTATTATTATTATTAGCATTTGTATAGTGCTACCAGACGCACGCAGCGCTGAACACCTGACACAAAGAGGACAGTCCCTGCTCAATCTAAATAATACAGACAGATAAGACAGTTACGGATGAGGAAAGTACTGGGTGAGAAGGAAGGAAGGAACACGGGAGGGCAAATGAGTAGAGGCTAGGAGCCAAAGCAGCAGTGAAAAGGTGGGTTTTCAGCATAGATTTGAAAACAGGAAGAGATGGAGCTAGACGTATAGGTTCAGGAAGTCGATTCCAGGCATAAGGTGCGCGGAGAGAAAAGGAACGAAGTCTGGAGTTAGCAGTAGGGGAGATGGGGGACGACAAGAGGGATTTGTCCAGTGAGCGGAGAGTTCACGGGAAGGAATGTAGGGAGAGATGAGAGCAGAGAGGTAATGGGGGGCTGCACAGTGGATGCACTTAAAGGTCAGTAAGAGAAGTTAAACTGTATGCGGAAGCGGACAGGGAGCCAGTGAAGTGACTTGAGGAGTGGGCTAGTGTGGGTATAATGATTCTGGTGGAAAATAAGTCGTGCCACAGAATTTTGGACAGATTGGAGAGGAGAGAGATGGCTGAGCAGAAGACCTGTAAGAAGTAAATTGCAATAGTCCAAACGAGAGGTGACAAGGGTGTTAATAAGGATTTTGGTAGCGTAATCAGAAAGGAAGGGCGGATTTTGCTAATGTGTAGGTAAAGAAACGACAGGTTTTGGCGATCTGTTGAATATGTGCAGAGAAGGAGAGAGAGGAATCAAAGATGACTCCAAGGTTACGAGCCAAGGAGAATGTGAGAGCCATTAACAGAGATAGAGAAAGGGGGAAGAGGGGAGGTGGACTTAGAGGGAAAAATGAGAAGTTCAGTTTTGGTCATGTTAAGCTTCAGATGGCGTTAAGACATCCAAACAGCAATGTCGGACAAGCAGGTTGAAATTTTGTCCTGGATTGAGGTTGATATTTCAGGGGTACAGATGTAGATCTGAGAGTCATCTGCGTAAAGATGATATTGGAAAGCCATGGGATGAAATCAGGGTACCAAGGGAAGAGGTATAGATTGGAAAAAGGAGGGGT
This sequence comes from Microcaecilia unicolor, assembly GCF_901765095.1. Lineage (NCBI taxonomy): Eukaryota > Metazoa > Chordata > Amphibia > Gymnophiona > Siphonopidae > Microcaecilia > Microcaecilia unicolor. The sequence continues at coordinate 198,656,077 of NC_044035.1, forward strand.
CCAAGGACAGAACCCTGAGGCACACCAACTGAAAGCGGGATGGAAGTTGAAGAGGAGCCACCAGAGTGAACACTGAAAGAACAAAGAGAGAGGTAAGAGGAGAACCAGGAAAGAACAGGGCCCTGGAATCCAAGCAAGGACAGCGTATCCAGGAGTATAGTGTGGTCTACAGTGTCAAAGGCAGCAGATATATCAAGAAGGATATGGATAGATGGATTATATAGGACCGTTACCTAATTTGCAAGGATGTCATATGTGTGCACAGCAGTAGATACTTATTCTAGATATGTAATTGCGCATCGTTGCAGGCAACACTATTACAACTTTAGAATTGATAATTGATAATGGTTCCCATTTTAAAGGCTAATTAGTATAACAATATGCCTTAAGTCATAATATAACCTTGTCCTGATCCTCCGATCTGGGCAAGAAGAATGGACTTATGTCCCAGCAATAAGTGTTATCTTAGAGAATAACTGATCTGTTTATATGCTTTATTCATAGATCCTTGTAAGATCAGTATAATCCTCCCTCTTATGGTGTCTTTATTTATGGCTATTACCCCGGTGGACATTTACGACTCACCGCCGAGAGTCAGGGCAAGCTGATGGGGAGATGGAAGAATCATAGTGAAATCTGACAAGATAATTACACATGTTCAGTTTACTAGATGTGTCCTATGGAAACTATTAACAGAAACTCAAATATGAACGGAGTCCTGCCACACGAACGAGTTAATATGAATTGCACAAGTCAGAGACAGACAATACAGCAATGTTGATCCAAAAGTGCGGACATTTTTGACATTTATACCACTAATATGTCATTAGCACGTTTATACGCTTTTTGTGTGAATGCTACACCTATGAAGACCTGTGTAAATACTGTAGTACCCTTAAGTACCTAGATGTAGAGTAACATGAGCTTGGTATGATACATTGTTAGGAGCTTTTGGTACAAGTGTAGGAGATAATAAATGCCATTAATGCTGACAAAGCAAAATGTATTAGAACTGACATTAATCAGCTTACTACTTTGCAATATGATAAAGTTTTTTTTTTAAATTATACTCAGACAGTTTACAAATAGAAATTAATATAGCATACTTTACTACTTGCATGTTGTAATATTTATTTGCCCTTATACAAAGGACTAAAGCTCAAGATGACCAACTCTGAACATTTCCACAACTTGATTAATAACTTCAAATACTGCCTTGTGCACTGACCCTCTTTTGTTCTGGGCAAATTGCGTAACTACGCAGCGTGTATTATGTAAATTTGTAATACTGCTTATGTTTGTGCTATTGAATTTTGGTTACCATACTTTTAGTTATTGGTGGGGCAGGGAGCATAGTTCAAGGTCAAACAGTAATAGCTGTTTGACCTTGAACTATACTTCCTACTAATTTTAGTATGTTTGTTGAAATTAGTGTTCAATAACATTGACTGTAAGGATTATGCAATTGTTAAATAGAGTTGAAAAGCAAAGGACCAAATATAATGGAAAGATTTTAGAGATTGCTTTTCAACTCTCTCTGAGTGACTGACAGTGCACTCGCTCATTAAAATGATTGTTTATTCTGTTTGTGTGAACATAATTTGGAATGTGGAAGAAGATAAGACACGGCTCTAATTAATTTGGTATGCGAAGACGGAGGTGGAGCATCTTTTGAGCTTAGGCTGGCCATCTGGATGGAGAAACATGTGACCACATTAAAGCATATTTTGTATGGCTTGTTTACCAAAACTGAGAAATTCTGTAATTATCCTTAGCTCTGAACATGAGCTCTAAACCTCATTTGCCCTCCTCCTCCCCTGTTCCTCTTTACCATGTAATTCCATTGACAGTAATGTCTTGTCTGTCTGTTTATCTAGATAGTGAGCTCTTTGAGCAGGGACTGTCTCTCTGTGTCAGGTGTTCAGCACTGCGTGCGTCTGGTAGCGCTATATAAATGCTATTAGTAGTAGTAGTAGTAATAAAAAGGGGAATTTTTACCAGTGAAATGCGGAGCTCGTCTGTGAGCAGTGGCATATCAAGGGGGGGCGGTCCGCCCCGGGTGCATGCCACTAGGGGGTGCCGCGCGCCTGCTGGCCGAGTCCGCTTGTTCCTTCCATGCTGCTCCCTCTGCGCGAACAGGTTACTTCCTGTTCCGGGGCAGAGGGAGCAGCAGGAAACGAGCGGACTCTGAGCCGATAGGCGCGCGGCACCCCCCCCCCCCCCCCAGCAGGTAAAAATGCACCTGGGGGGGGGTGTAATTTCACCGGGGGGGGGTAATTTTGCTGGGGGGGGGGGGGGCGCATCGGCGATCCGCCCCGGGTGTCAGGCAGCCTAGGAAATGCCACTGTCTGGCCAAAAGACTCCTGGCTTTCGCTGTGAACAGGGGGGCCCCCCCCCCCCCGGATGATAAGAGCCTAGATGTAAAGATTAAGGGCAGTGATGTATGTATATTATTATGTATTATTGCTTCTTTTCCTGGTCAAGAGACTCCTAGCGTTGCCTTGGATGTAGGGACCAGTGATGTAATGATTGTTTCTTTTTCACTATAGACAGGTATTGTTTCATATATAGCTTAATCATTGTGTATGTATCTTAATCATTGTGTAACCTTAGACTCTCCGTTTGAAGTGACCCTCTAATAAAAGTCTCATTGACCTAATCCGAATCCAAAAGAATCACGGTAATTGTTGAGTACTCTGTGTTAGTGTTGTGTTGGTGATATATGAGGCAGGCTGTAAAACCAGGTCAGAAACACCAAGATAGCCAATTCCCTCTCCACTGTCACAAATATTTACAAATCTGTTGAAATTTAGCATAGTTCAGGAATATAGCTGATTTAGGTTCTGGGGACGAGTGCAAAGTGATGCACATTGGGAAGAATAATCCAAATCATAGCTACTTGATGCTAGGCTCCACATTAGAAGTCACCACCCAGGAAAAAAGATCTAGGTGTCATCAAGAACAATGTATTAAAGTCTTCAAATCAGTGTCTGGCAGCAGCTAAAATAAAAAGCAAACAATGTTAGGAATTATTAGGAAAGGAATAGAAAATAAAAAATAGAATTCCCTTTCCTCTGTTTCACTCCATGGTGCGACATCACCTTGAGCATTGTGTGCAATTCTGGTCACCTTATCTCAAAAAAAGATATAGCAGAATTAGAAAGGTTGATTCAGAAACAGATTGATGCAAGAGGTTTAAGTGCAAGGTGAGTACATTTATCTATACTAATAAGTGATGAACAACGTGCAGGAGCATGCCAGGAAAAATGCTCATGTAGACCTTTTCCCCCCACCTCTCATTCCCCATATACCCATTTATGCTCCCTGTGCACTTCTGCACAGCTGTGCGGGTTCAGATGTAATGCTTCCCTCTGGATCCTCCTCCAACCCCCTCCCCCTCATTTGTTCATGCTGGGAGAAGTTTCCTCAGCTTCCTGAGGGGCAAGGCTCTGCTCTTGCTGGGCAGCAGATGCTGCAGCTATTTCAGCTAGGAACCCACAAATTATGTGCAGTAAAAGGCAGCAATGAAGGAAAGATGTTGTGTCTGCGGCCTCTGATAACTGGCTAGCTTGCCCAGTCAGCAGGCCTCATGGCCCCATTCTCTACAAGCTGAAGTATGATGGCCACCATCTCCCTCTGTTCCCTCCTCATTATGTCCGCACCCTCCTTGTTTTCCTTCACCTCCTTCTCTGCTGTTTCTAGGATGGGGAATGATTTTCCTAAGTCATACTCCTGTGGTAGCCTTTGCTGCTCCTCACACAGCTCCAAGAACTATTACTGGATTATTATTATTTTATGTGTTCTGCGTCTCATGTGGTGGCTCCCGCCCCTCCAACAGTGTCTGACTCTTCTGTCCCTGTGGTGGTATGTCTCTCTCCTAACTTTCCAGGGTGCTGAACATGCTGTCCAGATGTGCTTGCCTTGGGGTCATCTGCATGTATTGAAAACAGAGAATGCAGCTTTGATTAAAACAGTTATCACTGCTGTTTCTAGCTCAGCCAATGCAACATCGTTACAGCTGTCTCATATTAGATATTCTCCACAGATACTCTGTCTCAGGGGTGGGCAACAGCGGGTCAAAGGAATGTCAGTACTACCCCTAGCGGGCCGCAACATTACGTAATAGCAGAACCAAAAACTAACAGAGCTCCATGGATCTACTATGATAACTTAAGTAAAAATTTAATTTAGAACAATGGAAATAAAATGCTAGAGCGCAGAAGCTGACCAAAATGGCTTTTTTCAGTTTCGGATGAAACCAAAACTGCTACCGAAACTGTCTAAAAAAAGTGTCATCTGCAGTTTTGGATTTGGCCCAAAGTGATCACCTGGTTTCAGCCAAAGCCAAAACCGAAAATTAAAGATTGGTTGTATGAATGTGAACCATGGGGATTGTCAGAGCTTGTAGTTGGCAGCCCTCTGCTAAACCCACAGATTATTACCCTATAGTCCCAGGAACTGCAAGCACAGGCTGACAAAAGGGAGAGAGCCATTTAAACAAGAACTTTTCAAAAGGCTGGCAAGTTTAGGTTCCCATTTCAATGCAGATGTAGTTAAATATCTTCTCCGACGAGACAGGAAGTTTGTGAGAACATGTAAAAAAAAAAAAATCATCACCAGCTTTTTATGCTTATCACAACCGTGCACAAGTACAAGAAGTAGTATTGAGATGTTTCCCATTTTGTATTTAGTATCAATAGAAATCAAACAAAATAAAACATGGAAAAGAAAATAAGATGATACCTTTTTTATTGGACATAACTTAATACATTTCTTGATTAGCTTTCGAAGGTTGCCCTTCTTCGTCAGATCGGAAATAAGCAAATGTGCTAGCTGACAGTGTATATAAGTGAAAACATTCAAGCATACTATGACAGTCTGACAGGGTGGAGGAGGGGGGTGGGTAGGAAGTATGCATGGGGACATCCAAGCATATCATTGATATTCTAACAGGATGGGTGTGGATAGGTGAGGGCAAACCAAATGGGGATAATAAACCTCTTGAACCATCAATTATCACAGCATGAGGTCTCGGTGCTATCCAAAGGGCTCTCATTCTGCCCGTCCAGGGAACTAGATGTAATCAGACCTAGAGGAATTCTTTAGAAAAATGCGCCTTAAAACACATTTCTATAATAAAGGGACACCAAACAGACCGGAATACAGTCTTAAACAAAAGAACACTTATTTCACCCCACAGGAGGGACAAAACTACAAGCTGGATAATTACATAGAAAGTTTCAGACATAGGGTGAAATCCCAACTTTCCAACAAACAAAAGAGAATCCTGTACAATCTTACCCCACCAGAAAGAGCGGCCATAAGAAACCCTACAAACTAACGAACGCATTATCACAAACCCGCAGACAAAGGAGGCGCAGTGGTAATTATGGACATACAAAAATACATTGAAGAGGGGCACAGACAGCTCTCAGACAATAAATACTACAGGAAACTAACTGAGGACCCCACACAGGATTACACAAAACAGCTGAAAGACCTTATCAAAACATTTCCTACACAAGCGCAAACCTCACCTGAAGAAACTCATACCAAATCAACCTTCCGTGGGCACATTCTACATGCTACCCAAGATCCACAAACGGGAAACCCTGGCAGACCAATCATATCAGGTATTGGCACACTCACGGAAGAAATATCTGGATTCATAGAGGGAATTCTGAAACCTCTCATACACAAAACTAACAGCTTCATACAAGACACCACAGACTTTCTGAATAAATTGAAAAATATCAAGCAACTACCACCTAACACCCTTCTGGTCACGATGGATGTAGAATCACTATACAGCAACATTCCACATGCGGATGGCATAGCTGCATGTGGAAGACTCCTAAAAAAATCCACACTGGACCATCAATACTCACCAGAACTATTACAAAATTAATCAAATTCATTTTAACTCACAACTACTTCCACTCTAACAATGATATCTATCTGCAAATAATGGGCACTGCGATGGGCACCAGGACAGCACCCCAATATGCCAACCTTTTTATGGCTGAGCTGGAAGAGACATTTCTGAATACACAACAGACCAAACGTCTAAAATACTACTGGTACATCGATGACATTTTTATGATTTGGACGGAGGGTGAAGAAACTCTGAAACAATTTTATTCTGCCTTCAATACATACCATCCTACAATCAGATTCAAATTGACTACTCCCAGAAAAAGTCAATTTTTTGGACACCACGGTCCTCAATCAGTGATGGCTGTATACAAACATCTATATATAAGAACCCACAGACAGATGCAGCTACCTCCACAACTCCAGCTTCATCCTTCACATACAAAAGATCCATCATTTACAGCCAAGCCACAAGATACCACTGTATCTGCTCTGACCCAGGGGACAGAGACAGACACCTTAAAAGCCTGACTGAATCCTTCAAACAAAAAGGCTACAACCCCAAAATAATCTCCAAGAATATTGCCTCCTCCCTCAAAACACCCAGGGAGAATCTGCTACAGTACAAAAAGAAAAAATCCACAGACAGAATCCCGCTTGTAGTGACATACAATCCAGAGCTGGAAAACTGAGAAAAATCATAAGAGATCTACAACCTATACTCCAGGAGGATGAATTACTGAAAGAGATATTCCCATCCCCACCAGTACTGGCCTTCCGACAGCCACCCAATTTAAAACACAAGCTAATCAGAAGTAAACTTCCATCACAGACTGAAAAGGAACAGAAGGGCACGCTTCCCTGTAATTTATCCAGTTGCAAACTATGCCAAAATATTTCACAGGACCCCAAAGTCATCCACAAAGGAAAGATATTCAACATAAAGGGATCTTCACTTGCTCATCTTCCAATGTGGTATATATCATTCAGTGTAAAAAATGTAACGAAGGATGCTATATTGGAGAAACAGGCCAGATGCTTAAGACAAGATTCAATTTACATAGACATCATATGAACAATACTGGTGCCAGCAGGGTTCCCACGCCTGTTGGTCAACATTTTACAGGACCGAACACTGTACCAGTGACTTCACAGTGAGAATCCTGAAAGGTAACTTTAAAACCATACAAGAACGTAAGACCTTTGAAGTCAGAATGATTGAATATTTTAACACCCAACAGAAAGGACTTAACAAGGATCTGGGGTTCCTAGCCCATTATAAACCATAAAGCTGTATGTCTCTGTTGATCACCCTCCCCTCACCTATCCACACCCATCCTGTTAGAATATCAATGATATGCTTTGATGTCCTCATGCATACTTCCTACCCACCCCCCTCCTCCCACCCTGTCAGACTGTCATAGTAATGCTTGAATGTTTTCACTTATATACACTGTCAGCTAGCACATTTGCTTATTTCCGATCTGACAAAGAAGGGCAACCTTCGAAAGCTAATCAAGAAATGTATTAAGTTATGTCCAATAAAAAAGGTATCATCTATTTTCTTTTCCATGTTTAATTTTGTTTGATTTCTATTGATAACCTTAAGAGTGGACTAACACGGCTACCACACTCCTGTATTTAGTTATAAAACTGATTAAGGACAAGCATTCTTACTAAAATAAGGTAAAGGAGTCGAGACAGTGGGCTACACTGCGGAGACTGCACCAGCCTGATGCACAATCCAGAATAAAAATAGCACATTACTATCAATGAATATGTAATTTTTCAAAACATGTAGTCCTTAACCAAGAGCAATACATTGCTAAAATTATTTTCTAATATATAAAATTCATTTCATTGTAATATTTCCCTACTAGTACTCTAAGCTGACTAGTATTTGTATTTGAAAAAAAAAATCACTGCAGGTTCCTCTCTCATAGAACCTAGCTTCTGCATGCTACAAGTTTGATTAAAATACTGCATCTTCAAGATACCCAACAGAGCCTGGAAATTCTTTAGAATCTCTCAAATATCCAAGCCAGAATATATATATATATATATATATATATATATATATATATATATATACACACACACACACACACACACACACACTTACATAATAAAAGACCATATTTTACCTCTAAGCAAAACTAGCCTCTGCACACATGCACCTCAGCTAATAAGAACTGAAACTAAAAGCCACAGTGCTTTTACAATGGCTGACTTTGCACCTCATTTGGATTGACAGCTGACATCATATCTCTACAGAGAGGCTAATTCCTAAGGAGTTTATCATCCCAAATATACAGACTTAAGCTCCTTATGAGACTGGGCATCCAAATGGCAGATGACATTTAATGTGAACAAGTGCAAAGTGATGCAAGTGGGAAAGAGGAACCCAAACTATAGCTAAGTGATGCAAGGTTCCACATTAGGAATCACTGCCCATGAAAAGGATCTAAGTGTCATTGATGATATGTTGAAACCACCTGCTCAGTTGCAGCGGTGACTAAGAAAGCAAATACAATGTTTAGGAAGTATTAGGAAAGGAATGGGAAAACAAAAATGAGGATGTTATAATGCCTTTCTATCGCTCTATAGTGCGACAGCACCTCGAATACTGTGTGCAATTTTGGTCATCACATCTCAAAAAAGATATAGCGGAATTAGAAAAGGTACAGAGAAGGGCAAAGAAAATGATAAAGGGGATGGGACGACTTCCCTATGAGGAAAGGCTAAAGTGGCTACGGCTCTTCAGCTTGGAGAAGAGAGGGCCAAGAAGAGATATGACAAGAGGTTTATAAAATACTGAATGGAATGGAAAAGGTAGATGTGAATCGCTTGTTTACTCTTTCCAAAAAGACTAGGACTAGGGGGGCACGTAATAAAGCGACTAAGTAATAAATGTAAAGCAAAGCAGAGAAGATATTTCTTCACTCAACATGTAATTAAACTCTGGAATTCGTTGACAGAAAATGTGGTAAAAGCAGTTAGCTTAGCAGGGTTGGATAGTTTCCTAAAAGAAAGTCCATAAGCCATTATTAAGATGGACTTGGGAAAATCCACTGCTTATTTCTAAGATAAGCAGCATAAAATCCATTTTACTGTTCTGGGATCTTGCCAGGTTCTTGTGACCTGGCTTGCCCACTGTTTGGAAACAGGATACTGGTTTTGATAGACCTTCAGTCTGTCCCAGTACAGCAACATTTATGTTCTTATATTTTGTATCAAGGCATTTATTTGGAGCACTCTATTTACTATATAAACTACTATGCAAGATTATAACTGCATTACAAAAAAAAGAATGCAAAGAGTAGACCTCTCCCCTACAGATTACCTTACAATCTCTGGTGGTCGAATGGTATATTCAGGACAGGAATGATCATCAGTCGTGTCAGCTCTACTATCAAAATGGCTGCTATGACCTCTTGTGGCATTCTCACAAGATTGCCATGACCTCTAGTTGAAGCCATTTTGACAGCACAGCCGGCATGGGCAGGAGCGACTGGGGATCAGTTCTGCCCTGACTACACCCCTAGACCACCAGGGATTGTAAGATAGACCTGTGGGGAGCATCTACAGGTGAATGGGGGGTGGGGGGGGAACTCCTGTTCAGAGGGGTACGGGAGGGAGATAGGACAAAGCACAAATTTTTGGCTTAACACAGTCACTTCCGGCTGAAACAAAACCATGACTGTGGCCTTTTGGTCACAACCCAGTTGGTGAGAGGTTATATGTGTATGTTTGATGCAAAGAGCTGCTAGCTCTAAAAGAACGAGTTCGTCTCTTGAGGCTAGAGTAGCAGACTTGGAGGAGCTGAGGGAGACAGAGAGGTACTTAGAAGAGGCCTACAGGGACGTTGAAGAGAAGTTCCACCGCCAATCTGGCAGGCCTCCTAAATGGACAGCATCACCCTGGTGACGTTAGAAATAATCCTTTAGTCAGGACCAGCCCACCAGAGGATGCAATATCCTCTCATACTGAAGATGTGTCTCCAGTAGCTTCTGCCCAGGAGGGAAGGGTTAGGATGGCTGTTGTAGTTGGTGATTCGATTATTAGCTGGGCGGCTGGTGACATGAGGATCGCCTGGTGATTTGCCTGCCTGGTGTGAAGGTGGCGGACCTCACACATCACCTAGATAGGATTTTAGACGGTGCTAGGGAGGAGCCAGCTGTCTTGGTACATTTAGGTACCAATGACATAGGAAAATGTGTGCGGGAGGCTCTGGAAGCCAAATTTAGGCTCCTAGGTAGAAAACTCAAATTCAGATCCTCCAGGATAGCATTTTCAGAAATGATCCCCGTTTCACGTGCAGGGCCCAAGAGACAGGCAGAGCTCCAGAGTCTCAATACACGGATGAGACGATGGTGCAGGGAGGAGGGTTTTAGATCTGTTAGGAACTTGGGCAACATTCTGGGGAAGAGGAAGCCTATTCCAAAAGGATGGGCTCCTTTAACCAGGGTGAGACCAGGCTGCTGGCACTGGAATTTAAAAAGGAGATAAAGCACACTTTAAACTAGACACTGGGGGAAGGCAGACAGTCGTTCAAAAGCGCATGGTTCGGAATAAAGTATCTTACAAAGATATCACCAAAAACAGGGAAGATAGGGCATCTTGATAGCCAGCACATAGACCAACAGGCTCATTTTTGAAAGAGGACGTCCATCTTTCGACATAAATTGAAAGATGGACGTCCTTCTCACAGAGATGTCCAAATCGGTATAATCGAAACCCGATTTTGGACGTTTCCAACTGCAGTCCGTCACAAAGACATCCAAATTTCAAGGGGGCGTGTCAGAGGCGTAGCGAAGGCGGGACTTGGGCATGCCTAACCCTTGGACATCTTTGACCCATAATCGAAAAAAAGCAAGGACGTCCCTGATGAACACTTGTACGTTTTCACCTGGATGTGTTTTTTCCCCAAATAAGGCACAAAAAGGTGCCCGAAATGACCAGATGACCACCGGATGGAATAGGGGATGACCTCCCGTTACTCCGCCAGTGGTCACTAAGCCCCTCCCACCCTCTAAAAATATTTTGTGCCAGCCCTCTATACCAGCCTCAGATGTCATACTCAGGTCCATGACAGCGCATGCAGGTCCCTGGAGCAGTTTTAGTGGGTACTGAAGTGCACTTCAGACAGGCGGACACAGGCCCATACCCCACCTACCTGTTACATTTGTGGAGGAAACAGCAAGCCCTCCAAAACCCACCACAAACCCACTGTACCCACATCTAGGTGCCCCCCTTCACCCGTATGGCTATGGTAGTGGTGTACAGTTGTGGGTAGTGGGTTTTGGGGGGCTCAGCACACAAGGCAAGGGAGCTATGTTCCTGGGAGCATTTTATGAAGTCCACTGCAGTGCCCCCTAGGGTGCCCGGTTGGTGTCCTGGCATTGTCAGGGGGCCTAGTGCACTACAAATGCTGGCTCCTCCTACGTCCAAATGGCTTGCATTTGGACGTTTTTTATATGAACTTCACCGAAAGTCAAAGACGTCCATGTCTAGGGACGTCCTTGGATTTGGATGTCTCTGACGGTATTTTCGAAACAAAAGATGGACATCCATCTTGTTTCGAAAATACGGTTTTCCACGCCTCCGGATTTCGACGTTTTGCAAAGACGTCCAAATCGCAAAGAAATGCCCCTCTAAGAGTCTTTAAATAAAAAGCAGACAGATTTTCTAGATTGCACATTATCACTGTCAACTACTGAGCAAGATGTAAATATAGGGTTACCATATTTGCCCTAAGAAAAAAAAAAAAGAGGACACATACCCCGCCCCCTGTCACACCCCTTCCATGCCCCCCTGTGCAAGACTTCAGTAGAAGTCTCGTGAGGCTACCGCTAGAACTGTTAGCAGCAATTTTGAAGTGGCACAGGGAGCAAGACAGTCTGTAGGTGTGCTGGGCAGGAAAGAGGGGGCTCTTTTCTGCCCTGAAGAGGTCACTAGACCACCAGGGCACCACGGTAAAGAAGAGGAGAGGCGGATAGGACACCCTGAGGACCGCCCAGCTGTCTGCCCTTCAGCCTGCCCGTTCATTCGCAAATCTGGCAAACAGGCAGGCTGGCAAAACCCACCCGGATGCCTGGCCGTGTTCTCAAAAAGAGGACATGTCCAGGTACATAAGTAATGCCACACTGGGAAAAGACGAAAGGTCCATCGAACCCAGCATCCTGTCCACGACAGCGGCCAATCCAGGCCAAGGGCACCTGGCAAGCTTCCCAAACGTACAAACATTCTATACATGTTATTCCTGGAATATTGGACATATGAGTGCTCATTTTCAAAGCACATAGACTTACAAAGTTCCATAGTAACATACATAACTTTGTAAGTCTATGTGCTTTGAAAATGAGCCTCATGGTAACCCTACCAGGGAGAGCCACGATTTTATGTCAGATTTCAAGTTTTTGAACAACTGTTTGCCCCCATTTGCATGGACAAAAAAAAAACCCACAAGAAAATGGAGGTAGACCAATAACGTTGAAACACAAGGGTTCGACTGCATCCTAGGCCTGGAATAACTTCCTGAGCCCCTACGTCTTGCCCCATCCTTGGCCACCTTTAAATCTAGACTGAAAGCCCACCTCTTTAACATTGCTTTTGACTCGTAACCACTTGTAACCACTCACCTCCACCTACCCTCCTCTCCTCCTTCCTGTACACATTAATTGATTTGATTTGCTTACTTTATTTTTTGTCTATTAGATGTAAGCTCTTTGAGCAGGGACTTTCTTCTATGTTTGTGCAGCACTGCATACGCCTTGTAACGCTATAGAAATGCTAAATAGTAATAGTAGTAGTTGCTAAATAGTAGTAGTAATTGACAATCTAAAAGCACAACAAACAGTAATGTTTAATGCAGGATTCAATGAGTCCAAACAGAAATAACAATTGTGGCACCATTTAGCCAACCATGGAATGGTGACTTTAAAAGAATGCAGCAGTATATCAACTGCACAGGAACAAATGAAGTGTAAAACAGAGACCTGCATGGGAACGGGATTCCCGCGGGAATGTAAGCATTTCCTGTGGTGTTCCCGTGGGAATGGAAGCAGTCCTGTGGGTTCCCATGGGGACAGAAGCAGTTCTAGTGGGGTTCTCATGGAAGTGTATGCTGTACTTACACCAGCCTCTCACCTATCGAGTACCAAGTTCTTTGAGTGCTGTATCCTCCTCCTCATCCTGCTCTTTGCTTAACAGCACAGATGCAGAAAGTCTCCATTAAGGAGGTGGGTAGAGACACAAATGGTGACGGAATTCAGAAAGACATGGGATGAACACAGAGAATCTCTAATTAGAAAATGGAAGTTATAAAAAACCTAACCTTTAAATGGCTGCTTGTGTGTGGGATGTGTCACGTGACACTTAGATGGTGACTGTTGGTGTGATAACTAGGGCCGATACTGGGAGACCTGTACGGTCTGTGTCTCATATATGGCAATCTGGTTTAGGATGGGCTGGAAAGGGTTAGACAGCAACTTTAGTGGCTAGAACACGAGGACAGTGCTGGACAGACTTTTACGGTCTGTGTCCTGCAAATGAGAAGGTGAATAGGTTGGAGTGGGTTTCAAGGGCAACTCCAGCAGTTGGAACAAAAGGATAGGGCCAGGCAGACTTTTATGGTCTATGTCCCAGAAATGCCACAGAAAGACCATAATCAAGTATATAATATCACATTCATTGTTGATTTAATCCATGAATTGATAATGATTGTGACTACTGGGCAGACTGGATGGACTGATCCGGTGTTTTATCTGCTGTCATTTACTATGTTACTATTAATCCTCTCTGCTCCCGGGCTGATGCGCAGACCTCAGCTCTGACATAGGCACGAGTATCAGATGTCACCTGACCTACTGCTGCGTGCATGTGGCGATCTCTTAGCACACAGTGCCAGTGAATCAGAGTGTCTCACATGTGTTCCAACTTCCATTCCTTCCTTGCCTGCAGTGCTGCAGCTCAAACCCAGAGAGAGACAGCGAGCAGACAGCAATTAAATTCTTGCGGGGATGGGCGGGGACGGGTTATATTCCCTGTGGAGATGGGTTAGATTCCCTACAGGGACAGACGGGGATCGGTTAGATTCCCTACGGGGATGAATGGGGATGGATTCCAGTGGGGACAGGCAGGGAAGGTTTGGATTTCTGTCCCCGTGCAACTCTCTAGTGTAAAACCTCTTACAACTATAAAAGCAGCAAAATTGCAAAAAGCTGACAAGCAGCTGTATTGAGTGTACCGTACACCAGACCATTGCAATGGTTCCCAAACCTGGTCCTTACTCCTGGAGGCACCCGATTTGCAGCCAGTCAGGTTTTCGGGATACCCACAATAAATATTCATGAAAGATTTGCAAAGTTTGCATGCAGTGGTCCTGGAGGCTCCCCAACTTTGGTAGGCGTTTGATATACATATGAAAGTCTTTGCATGCTTAAAGTTGTGGTGCACAAAGAGAATTCCCTTTACAGATTGCAACCAGAAGCTTGTTTCTCCTCCTTTGTCTATGGGCTCTGCATTAAAGAAAAAACTTGTTCAGTGTTAGCATCTATGTGATGGAATTGCAAAGAAAAACTATGCAATGATAAGAAGTTCTGAGAAACATTCCTCAGTCTTGCATCTGTTGAAGTACTTCACCCATTTCTCAAGCAACAATAACTTTCAAAATCTTCATTTTGGTTTGACTCAACAAATCTCTTCAAGTTGCAGAACTGACTCAAAACATTTGCTATCGTCAATGTCTATTTCCTTTTCTTTGAGATATGCCACAGTTGCAAGAACTTCATCCCAACTTGGAATTTTAGTGAAAGCCATCCATGCAAATACAGTGAACTCCTCCAGTGGCACGGTCCACATTTCCAAATATTCCAACATGTGGTGTACAGCGAGGCTACTTGTGAACAAAATGCATCACCCGTTGGCATCCAGTCCCTCTTGACGCAACTTCTTTAACAACTCCTTCAACTTCAGTGACATGAAACTCTGTTGTGCTCGACATGTGAGAACAGACTGGACAGATTTAAGGCAGTTCATAACCTCCAGTAGCGAGTTATTTTCACGTTCAATTTTTTCAATGTGTGAATGGAACACATTCATCAGCGAATGCATATGCCAAAGGTAAATCTCACTCAGATCATTTTCAAAGAAATTTTGGATCACAGCAGGTGGCTTTTCTTGAGACAAAAAGAAAGACTTCAAGGTTGGAAACATCTGCAACATGCGATGGATGCTAGGAAACAAAGACAGCCATCGAGTCTTGCAGTGATAAAGTAGCTGACGATAATCCACTTCAACAAATTCACAGTACTCTTTTAATGTTCAGTTCGAACAGTGTAATTGAGAAATAGTTGTAATTTTTTAAACTATGGCTCAATATCAACATCAAGTGTATCAGCGCCATGCTGAATGCAGTTATTCAAAACATATGCTGGACACCAATTCCAACTAATGTACCATTGCCACTGCTTTTTTCCTTTCATCTTCTTTAAATTAGCAAACACATTCTTGCCAGTAGCTCTACGCTGGACACCTCCAAAATTAGTATTACAATTATCTCCTGCAAAGGCTATACACTTCTGAAATAAGCTATGTCTGTCCAAGCTGTTCTTAATGCACGTTGAAAATTTTTCTGCAGTTTCATTTGCAGTGCTATGCACATCAATGAGTTTCGACTGTAAACCACCATTTTTCCAATCGAAGTAGTAAATAAGTATTGGAAACAACTTCTGAGATCCATGATTACTACCATCCTGTCGCGACCCCACAGTAGCGTACACAGCTTAGTGCTTTTACAACCACATCACCGGAATGCGGAGGCAGCACACTATTAACAATTGCTTCGGTTTTTTGTTCGTGCACATGATATTTTTCGTGCAATGTTGGAGTCAGGTAATATTGTTTTTACTAACCTGCAACTGTGGTCCATTGATTATAGCTATGATGATGTTTAACTGCATGGAAACGCCAATGTTCCTTCAACAGCCGAAACAGAATCATCAATTTTGGAAAACGGTGTTATGAAAAAATCTGTACGTTTCATAGATGAGCTTTCTCCCCGAACATTCTTAACATGTTTCGATGTTCTGATATGCGCCTCTAAATCAAGTGCACCTTTATGCGCAACAGACATATAAGTCCCACCACCATGTTATGCATTCCGCTTCCCTGTCAGGTACAAATCAAGGTAAGGTATACACAAAAAGTAGCACATATGAGTTTATCTTGTGGGCAGACTGGATGGACCATGCAGGTCTTTTTCTGCCGTCATCTACTATGTATGTATGTTATGTCGACCTGAACGAAAACATGGGTATTTCGCTTTCATCATATCAGTAAATGAACAGTTTCGTTTCGGCATTTCAAGGGTGTAGCTCACGTTAGATGACTGTGTTCACTAGGTTGGTGCAGTGAAAACTCTGTTAACACAAACCAAGAAAACCATAATATCTATTCCTTGAATGTCCAGGATTCCCTCTGTCTCCCTGTTTACTCTTCCACTTTCATCCTGTCTTCTTATCCAGCATATCCCCCCATGCTCAACCTCATTCCCAGTTCCAAAACGTCTCCTAGTTTCTTCCCCCCCCCCCCCACCCTCCCAACTTTCTGTTCAGCTATTAGGAATGAAAACCAAAAATGAGACTATTATGATGCCTTTGTATCACTCCATGGTGCGACTGCACCTTGAATACTGAGTGCAATTCTGGTCACCGTACCTCAAAAAAATATAACGGAAGTAGAAAAGGTATAGAGAAGAGTGATGAAATGGCAAACAGGATGACTTCCCTATGAAGAAAGGATAAGAGGCTAGGGCTCTTCACCTTGGAAAAGAGACAGCTGAAGGGAGGTATGATAGAGATCTATGAAATAATGAGTAGACATGAATTGTGTCACGTTTCCTGGCTGTTCTGAGCTGGGCCACTGGTGGCCATCTTGGATTCAGGTTTATTCCAGGGTTTGGCGGCCATCTTGGAGAGGGCTGTTAGGCCAGGGCAGCCATCTTGGAGGTGGCAGCTGCAGGAAGGAAGCCTTATTTGGTTGCAGGGTGTTCCTGATGGGGGCTGCCATTTTGTTTTCAGCTGTGCCTGGTTGAGCTGATTCCTTCCTATTTAAGGCTCTGCCCTCAGTCTATCAGTGCTTCGGCTTCTACTCGGTTCGCTGACTAGTAGCAGTGCTTTGGATCTACTTCTGACCGCTGCCTGGTACTGACCCCTGCCTGTTCCTGGACTCTTCTAGTGACCGCTGCCTGGTGTTGACCTGTTGCCTACCCTGTTTGCTGTGACCTGCTGCTTGGTCTAACCCTGTGGACTTTGTGCTGGACTTTGTTCTCCCTGTTGCTGCTGCCCGAACTCAGGGGCTCAACTCCTGGGGAACGGCTGGGAGGCATCAGAGAGAGGACTCAGGGTTTGGCCGACAGCCCGGTGATGGTTTCCTTCATCGTGTTCAAGGGCTCACCTCTCCGTGGAGATACATTACAGAAAGCCGAAGCGATGAGCCGTCGGACAAACCCGACCAGTACCGAACTAGCTCGATTGTACAGGCAGCAGCAGGGTCCAGCTGAATCAGTTGACCACCGCCCTACAGGAGCGTCTGTGCTCAGGCTCAGAACAATCCAGACCACACCAGGCTCCAACGCTTTCCTGCTCCTCCAGATCCAGCGGGTCCGCACCGCCAGGTTCCGCTTGCCAGACCTGCCACGTTTTGATGGTACTTCCCGCCGCCTGCGCGGATTCATTAACCAATCCGGATGTTGTTTGACCTGCGCCACGGCCTTCCCTTCAGATCAAGCCAAAGTTAGAACATGATGGACTTTTTTGTCTGGACCAGCCTTAGCCTGGGCTACCCCCCTGTGGGAACAGAGGATCCAGTTTGTTTTAATTTCAGTGAGTTTTTACGCCAATTCCGAAGGGTATTTGATGTGCCCGGAAGACCTTCCTCTGGTACCGGAGAGCTGCTGCACGTGCAGCAGGGTACAGACTCCGTGTGAGTGTATGCCATCCGATTCCGGACCCTTGCAGCCGAGCTGGGGCTGGAACCAGGAGGCGCTGACCGCCATATTTTGGCAAGGATTGACAGCCGCTCAAGGACGAACTAGCCGGATAGAAGTACCCACGTCCTAGATGCCATAATCTCCTTGTGCACTAGGGTAGACGTCCGGTTCCAAGAGGAGCTTGGGAGCGGGCGAACAGCGCCCTGGACTCAGACACTCCTCCACCCCCGCAGACTGTCGAACTCCGAGACCAGCTCCAGAAGTTCACCAGAGAGATCGGAAGAACCCATGGTATTGGCCAGTCTCGGCTGACCGAAAGGGAGCGAATGTTTTGGCGTAGGAACCGACTGTTTCTACTGTGGAGAGTCTGGCCATATGGTAGGCCAATGTCCCACAAGTCGGGAAACGACCAGGCCAGGACCACTGAGGCAGGTGGCCCTGGGTCATGTATCTTCTAAGCCAGAACCAGAGTCCCCGCCAGCGGAGAAGCTGGTGGTGGTTCCCCTGACCCTGCAATTTCAGGACGCGGTAGTATCCACGTCTGCCTTGATTGATTCTGGGGCAGGGGCAACTTCATCGCTGCGGACCTCCTGCCTGGGTTGGGGAGTTCCTGTAGACCTGTGTATCACCGCTGCAGGTGACTTCAGTCCAAGGCATGGCACTGCCCTATGCCATTACCCAAGTCACAAAACCCCTACAGATGAGATTAGGGGCGAGTCACACGGAGACTATTCAGCTCTATGTTCTGCCCAAAGCCATTCATCCGGTGATCCTGGGAATGCCATGGCTACGCCAGCACATGCCGCAGAATCAACTGGGAGACGAGGGATGTGGCCAGTTGGAGTCCTCGGTGCCAGGAGACCTGTCTTGAGACCGTGGTTCCACCCAGTTCTAAAGTGGAGGCGGCCACCGGGAAGGTAAGGGCCCAGTGCCCTGGGCCTTCCTATTGAGTATCAAATGTTCCATGACGTCTTCGATGCCCGGGAAGCAGAGATCCTTCCTCCTCATCGCCATTTGATTGCGCCATCGACTTAGTGCCGGGACAGATCCCACCTCGGGGTCGATATACACCCTCTCTCGCGGAGAGTCAGATGCTATGCGGCAGTATGTCCGGGACAACCTGGCGAAGGGCTTCATTCGACCCTCTTCCTCGCCGGCTGGCGCGGGGTTCTTTTTGTGGCCAAGAAAGATGGGTCATTACAGCCATGCATCGATTATAGGGGGTTGAATGCCATCATCGTTAAGAATAGATACCCTTGCCTCTCATCCCAGAGCTTTTGACCGAATCCAGGGGGCCACCAGTTTTTCTAAATGGGATTTACGGGTGCTTACAATCTAGTGCGGATTAGGCCGGGGGACAATGGAAGACGGCCTTCAATACTCATGAAGGGCATTTTTGAATATTTGGTCATGCCATTCGGCCTTTGTAACGCCCCAGCCGTCTTCCAAGACTTTGTGAACTCCATTTTCCAGGTCTTCTATACTCATCGGTCATCGTATACCTGGATGATATCTCGTTTTTTCTTCCTCATTTCCGGAACATGTGAAGCATGTCCGTACAGTGCTTCAACGACTGCGGGACCATCACCTCTTTGCGAAGATCGAGAAATGCGCATTCCATCAACGCAGCCTCCCTTTTCTGGGCTATATCCTTTCAGCAACTGGATTACGGATGGACCCCGGGAAGGTGCAAGCTATTCAAGATTGGCCACGACCACAGGGATTGCGACCGCTCCAACGGTTCCTACGGTTCGCTAACTACTACAGACAGTTTATACACCGATACTCTGTAATAGCCGCTCCCCTTACCACCTTAACCAAAAAAGGCGCTAATGTTCGGGATTGGTCTCCGCAAGCCATCGAAGCTTTCGAACTTCTCAAGGCGGCTTTCCTTTCCGCGCCGGTTCTTCATAGTCCTGATCCCCAGTGACCCTTTATTTTAGAGGTGGACGCCTCAGCGGTAGGAGCGGGGGCCATCCTGTCACAGACCTCGGAGGCGGGGAAGCGGCATCCCTGCTTCTTCTTTTCTAGGAAATTCACAGCGGCTGAACGGAATTATACTGTGGGAGATCGGGAACTGTTAGCCCTCAAGTTGGCCTTGTAGGAATGGTGATACCTCTTGGAGGGAGCAGTGCATCCAATTTCCGTCATCATGGACCATAAGAACCTACTTTACCTGCAGGATGCTAAGAGACTAATCCTCGACAGCCCGATGGTCCTTGTTTTCACTCGCTTCATTATTTCTGCTCAGCTTTCGCCCTGCAGAGAAAAACGTCCAGGCGGATGCCTTGTCTCGAGCCTTGACCCACCAGAAGAAACCGAGTGTCAGCCCATGCTTGACCCAGCTTGCATTGCCGCGACTACGCTCACGACTGCCAGATCTCAGTGGCCCCTCGGTTCCGCAAGAAGATACTGAAATGGGGACATGCTTCTACGATCGCTGGACATCAAGGATATCATAAGACTTTGCATCTATATCTCGCTATTATCGCTGCCCCCGCATGGCCCAGGATGTCCGGCAGTTTGTCACCACCTATCCCACTTGCGCTCAATACAAGAGACCTATGGGGAAGCCCTGGGGGTTGCTTCAACCATTGCCAGTGCCTCAAGCTCCCTGGCAGGAGCTGTCAATGGATTTTATTACAGAGTTACCACCTTCCCAGGGGTGTACCGTCATCTGGGTGGTGATCGACCTTTTTTCTCGCATGGCCCACTTCGTATCCCCTGAAGGGACTTCCATCAGCGGCAGCTCTTGTCCAGCAGTTCATTCTCCATATCTTTTCGCCTGCATGGGCTGCCTATCTGCATCATCAGCGACCGAGGTCCTCAATTTACATCTCGATTCTGGAGGGCCCTGTGTTCCAGCTTCGGTATCACGACCCATTTCTCCTCAGCCTACCATCCGGAGACCAATGGAATGGTAGAACGTACAAATCAAACTCTGAAGCTATACCTCCGGATGCATGTTAATGCGCGACAGGACGATTGGGTTCCATATTACCCTGGGCAGAGTTTGCGTATAACAATAGTCTCCATTCAGCAGCGCACACCTCTCCGTTCTTCGCAGCATATGGATGGCATCCACGGTTGCCCCTTCCTATGCCACCACACCAGGGGCAGCGTCTGTCTCTGCCTCCACCTCAGCTCTACAGAACCTTGACCAATCTCCGCACAGTATGGAAGGACGTACAATTCCACCTTCATCGGGCCGCGGAGACTTATCGGAGGTTCGCCGATTGCAAGAGGCGATCCACTCCTCAGCTGGCACCAGGTCAACGGGTTTGGCTCAATACTCAGAATCTCAAGCTCCGACTGCCATCCTTCAAATTCGCACCCAGATTCATTGGGCCTTTGCCATTGCGGAGCGTCTGGGGGCAGTTACCTATAGACTCTCCGGCTGCCATCTCGTTTCAAGATACACAATGCATTTCATGTTTCTTTACTCAACACCTTTTGTCTCGTCTAGGTGGCATCCTTGGCCAAGGTGGGCCCTGTACTGGACGTGTCCTCAGAGCCAGAGTTCGAAGTTCAAGACATCCTGGATTCCAAGGTGAGGAAGGGACGTCTCTACTATCTCTTGGCATGGAAAAACTACAGACCTGAGGATAATTCCTGGGAACGGCTAGTCAGATTCACGCTCCCAAGCTGCTCCGTGATTTCCATGCCCGCTATCCTTCTAAACCAGGCCCGGAGTAGAGAGGGAGGCCTTTAGGGGAGGATACTGTCACGTTTCCTGGCTGTTCTGAGCTGGGCACTGGTGGCCGTCTTGGATTCAGGTTTATTCCAGGGGTTTGGCCGGCCATCTTGGAGAGGGATGTTAGGCCAGGGCAGCCATCTTGGAGGTGGCAGCTGCAGGAAGGAAGCCCTTATTTGGTCGCAGGGTGTTCCTGATGGGGGCTGCCATCTTGTTTTCAGCTGTGCCTGGTTGAGCCTGATTCCTCCTATTAAGGCTCTGCCCTCAGTCTATCAGTGCTTCGGCTTCTATTCGGTCGCTGACTAGTAGCAGTGCTTTGGATCTACTTCTGACGGATACCTGGTTCTGACCTTTGCCTGTTCCTGGACCTGCTTCTGACCGCTGCCTGGTACTGACCACTGCCTGTTCCTGGACCTGCTTTTGACCGCTGCCTGGTACTGACCACCTAGCCTGTCCTGACCTTCTAGTGACCGCTGCCTGGTGTTGACCTGTTGCCTAGCCCTGGTTGCTGTGGACCTGCTGCTTGGTCTAACCTGTGGACTTTGTGCTGGACTTGTTCTCTCTGTTGCTGGCCGCCCGAACTCAGGGGCTCAACTCCTGGGGAACGGCGGGAGGCACAGAGAGGACTCAGGGTTTGGCAGACAGCCCGGTGAGGGTTTCCTTCATCGTGTTCAAGGGCTCACCCTCTCCGTGGAGATACATTACAAATTGCTTGTTTACTATTTCCAAAAATACAAGGCCTAGAGGATCATATGCAATGAAACTACTGAGTAGTCAATTTAAAACAAACTGGAGAAAATATTTCTTCACTCAAAGTGTATTAAATTCTGGAATTTGTTGCCAGAGAGTGTGTGGTTAAAACAGTTAGCTTGCAGGGTTTAAAAAGGTTTCAATAATTTCCTAAAAGAAAAGCCCATAAGCCATTCTTAACATGGACTTGGGAAAATCCACTTCTTATTTCTAGGATAATGCAGCATTGGAGGTGCTGAAATTTTTTTTTTTTTTTTTTTTTTTACACAGGTGATGCATTCCCTTCTCCCCTACGAGTTTAAGTCCCTCCCTCCCTCCCCTCCCAGTTCCAGGCCCCCCTCCCTCCCTCCGACTTCCAGGCCCCTCCCCCTTCCTTCCTCCCTCCGAGTTCCAGGCTTCCCTTCCTCCCTCCCTCCTTCCGAGTTCAGGCCTCCCTCCCTCCCTCTGAGTTCCAGGCCTGCCTCCCTCCCACCCTCTGACTTCCAGGCCCGCCTCCCTCCCTCCTCTCTGAGTTCCAGGCAGGCCCCCGCCGCCCTCCCTCTGAGTTCCAGGCAGGCCCTCCCTCTGAGTTCCAGGCAGGGCCGCCCCCCCCCCCGCCCTTTGAGTTCCATGCAGGCCCCCTCCCTCTGAGTTCCAGGCCCCCTCTCCCTCCCTTCAAGTTCCAGGGTCCCTCCTCTCCAAATTTTATCCTCCAAATTTTAAAGGTCATCGATCTGATTCTTACCTCAGGACAGGTTATGGCGGTGGCTAAGGGCAAGGCTGGCTGGCCGCTGGCACGCACAGACCAGATGCTGCAGCCTCGTCGTCGACTCGGGGTTATGGCAATGTCTGCAAGCGGAGAAGGTGGCAGGCTGCAGTAGCAGTAAAAACCGCTGTGCCTGCATGCAGTGTGCAGGAGGATCAGACACATCAGCTGATCGGGGCGCTGGCTGGCATGCGCACAGACGCTGCCTGTAGCCTGCCTGCGTGGGCCCACACCGCCCACAGAGCCTCAGAGGAGTCAGGAGGACATAAGTACATAAGTAATGCCACACTGGGAAAAGACCAAAGGTCCATCGAGCCCAGCATCCTGTCCAAGACAGCGGCCAATCCAGGCCAAAGGCACCTGGCGAGCTTCCCAAACCTACAAACATTCTATACATGTTATTCCTGGAATTGTGGATTTTTCCCCAAGTCCATTTAGTAGTGGTTTATGGACTTGTCCTTTAGGAAACCGTCTAACCCCTTTTTAAACTCTGCTAAGCTAACCGCCTTCACCATGTTCTCAGGCAACGAATTCCAGAGTTTAATTATGCGTTGGGTGAAGAAAGATTTTCTCCGATTTGTTTTAATTTACTACACTGTAGTTTCATCGCATGCCCCCTAGTCCTAGTATTTTTGGAAAGCGTGAACAGACGCTTCACATCCACCTGTTCCACTCCACTCAATATTTTATATACCTCTATCATGTCTCCCCCTCAGCTGAAAAGCCCTAGACTCCTTAGTCTTTCTTCATAGGGAAGTCGTCCCATCCCCGCTATCATTTTAGTCGCCCTTCGCTGCACCTTTTCCAATTCTACTATATCTTTCTTGAGATGCGGCGATCAGAATTGAACACAGTACTCAAGGCGCGGTCGCATCATGGAGCGATACAACAAAATTATAACATCCTCACACCTGTTTTCCATATCTTTCCTAATAATACCCAACATTCTATTCGCTTTCCTAGCCGCAGCAGCACACTGAGCAGAAGGTTTCAGTGTATTATCAACGACGACATCCAGATCCCTTTCTTGGTCCGTAACTCCTAACATGGAACCTTGCATGACGTAGCTATAATTCGGGTTCTTTTTTCCCCACATGCATCACCTTGCACTTGCTCACATTAAATGTCATCTGCCATTTAGCTGCCCAGTCTCGTAAGGTCCTTCTGTAATTTTTCACAATCCTGTCGCAATATGATGACCCGAAGACTGAAACTCGGACAAATTCAGGAAATGGAGAAACCCGCCAGACTCCCGACAGCGCCCTCAAAAAGAGGACATGTCCGGGGAAATCCGGACATAAGGTAACCCTATGTAAATAGGAAAAACAAACAGCGTCTAAAACGTCTATGCATGAATGCTTAAGAAATAAAATGGGAGAGTTAGAATATGTTGTACTAAATGAAAAAAATAGATATAACAGGCATTTCTGAGACCTGGTGGAAGGAAAGGGGAAGGGAAATGGAGGAGTGGTTAGAGTGGTGGACTTTGGTCCTGGGGAACTGGGTTCGATTCCCACTGCAGGCACAGGCAGCTCCTTGTGACTCTGGGCAAGTCACTTAAACCTCCATTGCCCCAGGTACAAATATAAGTACCTAAGCCGCATTGAGCCTGCCATGAGTGGGAAAGCGCAGGCGGGATCATGTGACACGCGCACCAGTAGAGGCTGAGAGAGAGCCTTCCTCCAGAGAGGCAATCTTCAAAATGCTCATGGCCTGCACAAGCAGGTTGGGCAAATCCTCTGAGCGAAAAAGCCGCGCTGCAGAGGGGTCGTCCGCTCCATCCGAGCGAGGATCAGTCTCTTCCATAGATTCCGCTAAGGATCTCTGGAAGAACTCAGACACGCTGCCATCATCCACATCAGAGGAGACCGAGTCCCCCGAGGGTGGAAGATCCACCCGAGGGCGCTTAAGCATAGAGGCCTCATCACCCCGATAAGAGAGGTGGGCAGGGGCAGTGTTCTGCATAAGAAAGGCCTGATGCAGCAGCAAAATGAACTCAGGGGAGAAACCCCCCAGTCTGTGCATTTCTGCAGCCTGTGCCGCGGCCCTAGAGGCGCCCTCCATCTGCGCTCCCAGTAGCGGGGGAGAGGCGTGCTGCGCGTCCAAAATGGCATCTGGCGCGAAACTCCGAGAAGGAGCCGCGCGGGAAGAAGGTCGTTTTAATTTTGCCGACTTCTTACTGTCGCCCGATTCAAGGGCGACCAAGCTGTTAACATCTCCCATCTCGAGGGCGGCCCAATAAGAAGCCGACCGAGCCGCGTGGCCGGTCACGACTGGGAGGGCAGCCAGTGGGGGATGGGCGCCTAAGGCGGAAAAGGCCGCCGCGCCGGAGGAAAAACCGGTGAACTCTCCCGGCTCCGAAAGGGCACCCAAAAAGGGCGACTCTATCTTTGAGCCCCCCGCTTCCCCGCTAGGCGCGCGAACAAGTTCCGGGGAGCGTCTTTTCGTGCCCTTGCCATCCGATGCCATAGCCACGTGGAGACCGTTCGGGGGAACCCCCTGCCCGCTAGTAAAAGGTAAAAATTACCTGCTTCTTGCTCCGAGCAGCGACGACTTGTTCCAGTGAGCAGCTGCAAATGGACGTCCTTTTTGAACGTTAAAAATTTTTTTTTTTTTTTAAACGGAGCCAGCGGGATGGGGGAGAAAAGGAGGGACCTGGCACCACCAGGTTTGCACTTGCTCACGAAGAGCCCTCAACCCCAGGTTCTCAACAAAACCTAAACAATTAGGCTTGGAGACCTAGCCAGAGCTGCTGCTGTGTGACCACACACTTGCTGAGATAGAGAACATACTGGGGAATTTCCGGCAGCACATGACCACATATAGGGAGGCAAAAGATTGCTCTCTATCTCCACCTGCTGGTAGATGGACACAACCCACCAGTCTATGGATTGATCGGCTTGATGATAGGGAATGATAATTTAAGGTCTCAGTTTGTTAAGGGATGTTATGGGATTTGCGTTACAAGACGTATGAGGAGAGACTTGCGGACCTGAACATGTACACTCTGGAGAAAAGGAGAAACAGGGGTGATATGATACAGACGTTCAAATATTTGAAAGGTATTAATCTGCAAACGAACCTTTTCCGGAGATGCGAAGGCAGTAGAACGAGAGGACATGAAATGAGATTGAAGGGGGGCAGACTCAAGAAAAATGTCAGGAAGTATTTTTTCACGGAGAGAGTGGTGGATGCTAGGAATGCCCTCCCGCGAGAGGTGGTGGAAACGAAAACGGTAACGGAATTCAAACATGCGTGGGACAAACATAAAGGAATGCTGCTCAGAAGGAATGGATCCTAAGGAGCTTAGACGAGATTGGGTGGCAAAGCCGGTGGCGGGATACGGAGATGGTGCTGGGCAGACTTATACGGTCTGTGCCAGAGCCGATGGTGGGAGGCAGGACTGGTGGTTTGGAGGCGGGGATAGTGCTGGGCAGACTTATACGGTCTGTGCCAGAACCAGTGGTGGGAGGCGGGGCTGGTGGTTGGGAGGCGGGGATAGTGCTGGGCAGACTTATATGGTCTGTGCCCGGAAAAGGACAGGTACAAATCAAGGTAAGGTATACATAAAAAGTAGCACATGTGAGTTTATCTTGTTGGGCAGACTGGATGGACCACGCAGGTCTTTTTCTGCCGTCATCTACTATGTTACTATGTAAGTTTGTTAAGGCCATAAATGAAAAAGAGATACCTATTATAAACTCATCTTTATCAGGAGTATGCCATCAATTTGATATTCCATCAATATCTTTTCAAAATCTAATGTCACAAATTTCACCTACATATAGTGCATTAGATCCAATACCATCAAATTGGCTAAAAGGTTCAGCATTACAACTGCAAGCCCATCTATATTTAATTATTATAAAAAGTCTTACAGAAGGGACAGTTCCAACAGTTCTTAAAGAGGCCTTGGTAAAGCCTATATTTAAAAAATCCTCTTTAGATCCATATTCTCCAGGAAACTATCGTACGGTGTCTAATCTCTCATTCTTATCCAAAATATTAGAAACAGTTGTGTTTGCTCAGCTACAATCTTATGTAGAAACTAAAAACATATTACATCCAAGACAATCAGGTTTTAGGAAAGGACACAGTACCGAGACAGTTAAAACCTCTTTTTTAAGTGAAATAGAAATCGAACAAAATAAAACATGGAAAAGAAAATAAGATGATACCTTTTTTATTGGACATAACTTAATACATTTCTTGATTAGCTTTCGAAGGTTGCCCTTCTTCGTCAGATCGGAAATAAGCAAATGTGCTAGCTGACAGTGTATATAAGTGAAAACATTCAAGCATTACTATGACAGTCTGACAGGGTGGGAGGATGGGGGTCGGTAGGAGGTTTGCATGGGGACATCAAAGCATATCATTGATATTCTAACAGGATGGGTAACCTTAAGAGTGGACTAACACGGCTACCACACTCCTCTACTTAAGTGAAATACATACTAGATTGGAGCAGGGTTATATTACTCTAATTATTTCACTTGATTTATCAGCAGCATTTAATCTTATAGATCATGATGATTTATTACTTAATCGTTTAAAGGAAATTGGCATCACAGGTACGATCTATGACTGGTTCACTTCTTTTCTTATGAATCGGTCATTTAAAGTAGTACAAAATTGTCCTACTTCAAAAGGATATCCTGTTTCTTGTGGGGTACCACAAGGATCGGTCCTATCACCAATTTTGTTCAATATAAATGTTAGCCCTCTTGCATTACTCATCCAGTCCTTGGGTATCAGCTTTTATTCATATGCAGATGATTTTCTTTTGATCCACTATGTAAAACCATTAGATATTGAACTAACACAAGTTCAAAAGTGTCTTGACGAGGTGGCTAGTTGGCTTAAAAAACATCATTTAATATTAAATCCAGACAAGACTGTCACATCCTGGATTACAGGCTGTGAAACAATCCCTTCTATGATACCTACATAATTTGATAAGCAGTTTCCAACGGTGCAATCCTTTAGGTATTTAGGAGTCATTATTGACTCAGCTTTATCATTTAGTGAGCAAATATCTGAGGTAGTCAAGAAATCATTTTATCATCTGCGAAAGCTGCGTTCAATTAGAAACTCAATTGACAAAGCTTCGCTATATACCCTAGCATATGCATATATTATAACACGCTTGGATTACTGCAATACCATCTATGCAGGACTAATCAAGATGAATATAAAACAGTTACAAATGATACAGAATACTGCGGCTCGTATTATCTGTAGGGCTTCAAAATATGATAGGATTACACCACTTCTATATCAGCTTCACTGGCTTCCAGTTGAAGCCAGAATAAAATTTAAAATTCTTACGCTGACACATAAAGCCTTATATTTATTGACTCCTTCATATTTAGGTAATCTTACCCTGCCATACTCACCTATACGAACACTTCAATCGCTTACAGATAATAGATTAGTAATTCCACCACCACAAAAGGCTAGATGGGAATCTACTAGGAACTCAGCTTTTTTCTTTCTAGCTCCCTCTCATTGGAACTGTCTTCCTAAAATTATTAGACTGGAAGAGTCCTATGTCCAGTTTCGTAAACTTTTGAAAACATATCTGTTTCAAAATACTTTCGATAATAATCTGGGATAAAAAAAAGGGGACAAATAGGAAGAATGAATACGCAGTAAAAATAATATGTTTGCTTATATAGTATGTTATGAATGGTTGTCCATTGTCTACTGGTGTTAGTATCTTTTAGAATGGTTGTTTTAGTTTTTGCTGTGGATTTCTTATGTTTTTAAAAAGTGATATTTTATTTTAAAATATAAACCATTCTGTTTTGTGAATGCAATTAGAAACGGTATAGTAAATAAATAAACGATAAACGATATCCTGCATGACATATGATGTGTTCCTGAGAACCAGTTCTTTGTACTACAGCCTATATAACTGCCTGGTCTGGAAGACAGGTAGATTGATGAAAATCTTCCTTAAGTCTATCTCAATAGACTAAGGAATATGCGATCATTTCCATGGTTCCCCCTTTTTATATTCCTCCATTGCCCTGCTTCTTATGTGCTACTCCTAACTTTCTATTATTTATTTTTCATGTTCTTGGGTAAGAATAAAAATGTTGGTAATGGGAGAAGGTTCTCTTGTTTATGGTTGTTTTTGGTACTTACCAAGCTGGAGGGTCTAAGAAATCAGTTAGGGAATTTGTGGGGTTGAGGCGCTGGGTTTTGGTTCCGAGACCCAGCACCAACAGGCCCAAACAAAAGTGGTGTTTCTGCCCGGTTCTATTTGGATCGGAACCTCTGGTTGCTGACAGGTGCACATGTCGCAATTGGCAAAGTCCAGAGAATTGGTCCCAACTAGCAACTGACCGAGGGTACTGTTCTTAGGACATACGGCAACGGTGAGAAAAAGAAAGACGGCTGTGGTAAGTACTTGGGGTTTATTTTGGGAGTTTATTTTTTATATTTTCTTCTGTGTTCTTTCCTCTTTCTGCTTTAAAAATTTTAAGATAGAATTTGTTTTGTTGTAATCATGCAAACTCCTTTAGAGCTGGTCTCGGAGGCAATTCCCCTCTTACAAAAAGGAGATTTTGGCATGCCATAAGAAATGGGTTAGTGGTACTAAAAAAAAAAAATGAGCATTAAATGGCCTCAGTCAGGCAGTTTTGACAAAGAAACTAACAGCTTTAAAATTGTGGATAGAATGCACTAGAACTAAGAAATACAGTAAGGAGAGACATTTAAATTTGTGGGGGTTATGGGACACTATGGCAAACAATGGTTATGATCAGGCAGCACAGACCCCTCTACCCTATGCGACAGTCTCCAAGCAGTGTATGCTAGGGGAAAGGTCTGCAGCACTGTTCCCAGATTCTAAACATCCAAATCAGGTGCAGCTGCCCATATGGCCTACTGCTACCGGTTATACAGCACCCATCCCCTATGCCCCAGCTATAGACAGGTCTGAAAAGGAATTGCCGGCACAGCCTAGAGAAGTGCTGGAGATGCAGCCATCTATAGGGCAAGCAGCCCCGGTTCCCACTGCCTCTGTACTCATAACATTAGGAGAGGCAGTTCAGCGTGACCTAGGAACTTACCTTAATCCCTCTGAGGGAGCAGCGAAGCAAGTGCCTATTAATTATCCTAACACAGATGAGGGCGATAGTATGTGGACTAGGGCATGTGGGCTCCTGAATCTTACAAGATTATGGGGACCCTTAGTGATGGATAAGTTATGTAGAACAGTGGGTGAAAGAGGGAGGTTTGGAGAAGGAAGTCAGGAAAATTATGAAGGTAAATAAGAAGGAAGATGAAGATGATAGGAATGAGGAAGATGAAGAGGAGGAGGAGGACGCGGACGGGGAACAGAGTAGTAATCAGGGACAAGAAAATAATGAGTCAGAACTGGTAGAGAGACCGGCAGATCCTGCTGGCATTATTAAATGATTCATGAGCACCCTTTAGTATCCCAAATTAGCAGTAGTAGCTGTTAATGTTTTTTTGTGACTTTGCATATGTTATTGACGCTTTGGCTACATGTATGACTTATTGACTGTAAACTCCCCTTGAATATTGGGTTAAATGATTTGTATAATACCTCAGGCATTATGTATGAGAATGATGTGTACCCCTTTTTAAAATATTAGGAAAAGCACTACAGGAAACAGTTTGTTTTGTGAAGTTTACACCTTTCAACTGAAGCAGTAAAAGGATTCCTCTTTGTTCTGTTTACTTTTGTGCAGCCCATATGTATTTTGAGACATTTTGTTGTTCAACAGGTCTAAGTCAAGTGTAGGGGAGGGTAGAACTTTAGTAAAAATAGCACAGCTAAAAAACTTGTGATTAGTACAGGATCAAAGAGATGTATATCCAGTGGTGTGCTGCAGCCGGCTCGCACCGGCTCCATTGCACGAGGTAAGCATGGCAGGAGGGCGCCATGCTTACCTCCCCTCCCGCTCCCATCCATGTCTAGCGATGTCCTTCGCCCCCACCCTCCCTTGCCGCTCCCATCCATCAGTTTCAATTACCTCCCTCGAAGCACCGCCTTATTTAAAGCCCTGCTGCCCGTCTCCAGCTGCCTTCCCTGCTTGCTTCTGAGGAGTTCGTGCCCTTAGTCCTGCCTTCTGACGTCATTTCCTTTTTATGCGAAGGCGGGACTAAGGGCGCAAATTCCTCGGAAGCAAGCAGGGAAGGCAGCTGGAAACGGGCAGCAGGGCCTTAAATAATCTGGCGCTTCGAGGGAGGTAATTGAAACTGACGGATGGGAGCGGGAGGGGAGGGTGGGGGCGAAGGACATCGCTAGACATGGATGGGAGCGGGAGGGCAGGGGAGGGAGGAGAATTGTTGGGCATGGGTGGGCAGAGGAGAGAATTGCTGGGCATGGATGGGTAGAGGAGGGCAAGAGAAATTCTGGACATGGATGGAGGGGAGGGAAGGGAGAGAGAAGAAATGCTAGACATGGAGGGAAGATAGAGGAAGGAGATTAGATGAGGGAAAAGGAAGTGATGAGAGAAACTGCACATGGATGGAGAAAATAGGCAGAAGCTGGATCCACTGTACAGTCAAGTCTGCGGAGGACCAGAAATGAAGAAGAAAGGAGGAAAGAAAATAAATAAATGGAAAGGAAGCCCTGGAAACTGAGTCAAGGGAACAGATAGAGAGCAGCAGAATCAGATACTGGGCCAGTATGATCAGAGAAACAAAGTCACCAGACAACAAAGGTAGAAAAAAATAATTTTATTTTCATTATAGTGTTTGGAATATGTCCACTTTGAGAATCAGGTGCTGAACGTTAAAAGTTTATATTTATTTACTTATTTATGGCATTTTATCCCATATTAAACATGAATTAGATTGGAACCTAGGATCATTTAATTTTTTTTCCTGGAGAGAGTAATGCATTGCCCCCCCCCCCCCCCCCCGGCTATAGCCAGCTCTGCAATTTTTTTTTTTGGGGGGGGGGGCGTAGAGATGTGGGGGGGGGCACAGTGGTGGATGGGGGGGGGGGGGCGCCAAGGTGGACCGGGTAGAGAGCCTGTTAAAAATTTATCAGCACACCACTGTGTATATCTCTACTTCCGTATTGCTAAGATTGCCTGAGGATTCAGTGCTGGACTGCTTAAGTCCTAAACTATGCCTAATGTGTTTGTGCATCCCCTACATTAACTGAATCTAGTAGAGGCATTTAAGAGCAAATTTTGTTCATGATTTTTCTTCTTCTTTTTCTCTCCCTGCCTTTTCCACTGTATTTCCTGTGTCTGTGAATTTTTCTGCCCCTCTTTCAGCCATACTGATACAAGATCAAATTACCTTTTCTTCTACACTGGAACAATTTACTGAATGCAAGTGAATTGACACTGCTAATAAAACCTATATACAGGTTTCTTTTATTAGTGACAGAGACAGGGTTTGCTCTGCCCCCCTGAAAAGTTTAACAGTTTGTCTTAATATTCCCAGTTCTAACTCTAGGTGTCCAAATCTACTGTTTATTTGATACAATTCCATGTCACTTTGTCCTTTGTGTATACGGTTTCTAGATAAAATTTTGTTTCATGATAAGCTTGCTAAAAATTTGTGTCACTTTCAGGATGCTATTAGGAAATTAATTGGTCCATGTTCCAGTATGATTAAGTTTGTTATTACAAGTTTGATAGAAAATATGTGGTTCCATCCCTTTTATATGGTGCTTTTAGTTTTAACATTAGACTAACCAGGTAAAAGAATTAATTGACACTAAGCACTTTCCTAAAAACAAAAAGTGTTAATACCAACAGAACTAGGAACCAGAAAAGTTCATGCTGCATTTCAGCTCATTTTGTATTTATTGTTGCCTCTTTGTCAGACAGGTTTGCACCTTTTACTGGTAACTTTACCTTGTTAAAGTTTATTATTTGTCCTTCCTCTGCTTGTTCAGAGGCATCTGGTATTCTATGATAAAAACTTTCTGACTACAGATAGAGGTACTTTAGGGAAAACTAAGGGGAACCAATTGAATGATTTGTTGCTCAGTCACCAGACTTGTGCGGCTTGTTTTTATTTCTGGTTCACAGGGATTTTCCATACTGCTGTTCATATACCAACTATGGAAGAAATGGTGGTTTTCCCTACTTGCTCAGAGAAAGTATGAAGGAATCTCTGAATGAGTGTCTTAAGAATGAAATACCAGAACAGTGGAGATATGTGACCTTGTGAATTAATTTCTGAGTGTTTTTTTTTTTCTCTTTCAGACTTCAAAATTACAAATTTAGGATTTTTTAAAATGGAATCAGGGTTTCATTCCATCCAGATAATTTTAATATAAAGAAATATTTTCTGTCTTTTAATTTTACTTGAATGCGCTCCAAAGAGCTTCTCTTACTAGCTGCAGAGGTAAAAGACTCTCTAAGGGGCATTTAAAAAGTAATGCCTGTGCCTTTTTTATTTCTGGAATGGCTATGTTCATTTGTGCACACACGAGCTCACAGAAATTGTTTTGGTAATCCACTTGAATACCATAATTTTTATTTGTACTAGTAAAAAAGGCCCGTTTAACGCAATGAAACAGGCACTAGCAATGTAATGAGTTCCTGCCATTAATGTTTACACAGTTGTATTCTGAATTTAATTGTTGTTTACATGTGTAAGATTTTTTATATACAATATTTTTTGTGTAAACTGGGTTACAATGTGGTAAACGTTTTCCTTGTTCAGGCCCTTCAAATCAGTTTAACAATCACATCAGAAGAGCTCCTTACTCGTGAGAATGCAACATACAGTTGCCCATGTGAGAGACTGAGAGTGACAGTGTGTTTTACAGACAGTGTAAGAGAGAGATACACAGAGTGATTGAGTGTGTGTGTGATGTCTGTGTGAGTGTGTATGTGTGTGAGTGACAAAGTGATTGTTTGTCTTCCCTTCCGTTCTGTGCACTTGCCTCCACTGATGTTTATTTGTTAGAGATTCAATCCACTCCACTTCCCTCCTCCAAGTTCCGTTCTGTCTGATTGGTTCTTCGTTCCTGTGACGTCGCGTTTGTTTGCTTGGCAATGAAGAGTTATGCTAGCCCTTGCTCTCAGTAAAATACAGGCCAATGGCTCATAATAAGAGCTAGGCCTCTTAAAATCAAAACCATCTCTGATATAAAAGAGAGCTAGCTTGTAAAATTCAGAGATCACCTTTGACACAGTTACATTTTACTGTGGCAAGTACTGAGATGAGGTAATTGAGAGCTGGCAAGGGTGGGGGCAATCTACTCTAAAAACAATCCTGAGACTGGCATCTGCAAGACGTCATGAGCAAGAGTTGCTATGGTTATGTAGAGATAGTACTGGGTCAGCTGCACCCCGGGTGAGAACATCCAAAGGGGGGGCTAGAGGAAGGTTTGGGAACATGTGAAGTCATTCTGATCAACTGATAAGAACCAAGAGCCCTGGTGAGAGAGACTGGGGTCCATTGAAATGAATAGGGCCAAAATTGTATATAAGCAGCAATCTGAGGGGTATTAGATCAGAAAAAGAACAGAGAAGGAAGATTGTAATAAACTATCTTTTTATATCTACTGAATACTGAGTTCCTTTCTAATTACAGACCTAGCTACAGCCTGGTCTGTGTAGACCTGCCATGAGCAGATACAGGGTTGGGGTAATTAAGTATCTAGAGGGGCTATGCAGTTCCTTCCAGGCTATTAGAAGGGCCATGGCTTCCGCTGCCCAGATAGAGAAGGCAGACCTAAGAAAAATAAACAGCAACTATGCAGCATTCCGTTTCCTCGACGTGAGGGCGGGGACAGTGAGAGCCAATGAAAAGCTGAACTACAGACTTACGAACCCTACACTGCCACAGTGTCAGCTTCAGAATGTTGGAGGTGCTTTTTATTATATAGGATAATACTGTGTTTATTTGCAGATAAGTCCACTACTGAATCCGACAAGACAAATCTGATATATATGGCCTCTTCAAACTCTGTCTTTTGTCTGTTTATGTGTGTTTTTGTGGGACCCATCAGATACGTTCAGTATAAGCGACCATTTCTGATCTTTTTAATTTTGTGGGTAGCGCAATCAGTACATACAAATAGTTTCTCTCCTGAATACATATTGGTTGTGTGTAAAATTTAACAAAAGTGTTCTCTTCTGAATGCCCTACTAAGCACATTAGCTACTTGTGTTCTGTCACTAATCAACATTTTAGTACATTAACTACAGGCAGAGTGTAATTTTTTCCCCCCACGTTCAGTATGGAATTTTGTTTCTCTTTTCAAAGTATACTTTTCCTTGAAGATTACTTTTACCTGGATGATATCTTTGCCCCACCTTTTCTCGATCTGTCTCAGAATACTGATGATGTCTCTTTATTTCTCAATAACACCCACCAGAGCCAGACTTGCCATTGGTGCCAATTTGTTGCTACCAACTTGCGGATCGGGTCTACCTGAGAAACCACCGACCCCGCCTATGGACTGGCCTTGGTTTAAGGGTCCACTGAAAGTCTAGAAGTCCACACCTTTTGCTGTCCTGACTCAGAACTCTGATGCTTGCTACCACCTTTCCACAGTGCACAGCCTGCACCAGACTCATCTTACATTTTGGACATTTACACCAAACACTATATGCTACTGCTGCAGAATGTTATCTGCTCTTTGTGGATTTAATGGATTTACTCAAATTATCATTGCCTTTTTTCTTCTCAGTACTATTTTGCCTGATTTTGTAGCTACATTCCTTTTTGTGCCTCTTTTGCCCTGTGTTTTATTTCTGTGTGGACCTCCCTTGCATAGGCCCTCATGCTACATTTAAATTTCTGGACACTCACTGGTCTTGCATTTTGTTTTCTGGGAAAGATATGTTTGCTTGTATTATTGTATTACCTCTAATGTGAGAAAAAAATTATTATCCTATACCCCTACCTCTAATATGCACAATGTCCGTACTGGTAACCCTTGGCCTTTCTATGGTCCTTAAACTTTATTCTGTAGACTCTGGAATAAATGCGCATCTGTTGCATTGTCTATGCAGCTAATGCACACGCTAGGTTATGATCCCCATCTCTCCTTCCCGGAGTGATTAGAGGTTTTAGTGGGACACTATTGGGTTTGTGGTTCTTGGGCCTAGCAGGCCTTACCCCCGAAATGGAAAGGTACTTGCTATTTGGCCCAACTCCTTCCGTTTGTTTCATACACCAAGGTTAATCCAATTCCTGTCCATGCCAGAGTGCGCAGATACACTCGTTCAGCTATGCCTTCCTCTGAGGATAGGGAAGTATCCCTTACCCTTGGACATGAGTATGTAAACACTACTTCCCCACTGTCTAAACAAGTTCATGATGCGCTTTCTTCCACAGCCTGGCTGCCATTTAGACCCTCTGCTCTTGCTGCTAAGTATGATGCAACTATTAGGCATTTGCAGGCTTTGGTAGAAATCACTGCATACCATCAGAGTAAGGCCCTTCTGACTTTACAAAACCAAATTAATGATATCATTTGATATGTTACTGACACGTGCTTTGCAGTAGATATGCTCCTTGTGCACACGGGGAGGTGTATGTGGCATGATTAATTCTTCCACTCTTAAACTCTAAGTCTGAGATTGTAGTTAATGCTGTACAAGACATGTTAGCCGTTACTCATGTTGGTGCAGACACTTACAAAGACCTATTAGACATGTCCGGGTGGGATATTTTCACCTCTTGGTTCTCTAATTTAGGTGGTACCTTCAGATCTCTTTTTATTGGACTGTTATGCTTTATTGTTGTATTAGTGCTATCTTGTTTGCTTGGTTACATCTCCCCCTGTTTACACAAATTATGCACTCCACCTAACATCCTTTTTATGTCAGCAAATACTTCACATAACTGTGCCCCACGAAGTTCTTATACTGCTACTCCCACGGACCCTGACACACCGGTTCCCTGTACTTGTGTTTAATTTCTCCTCCTGGTTACTGGACACAGGTTTGCATACTTTTTTAGTGTCATTCTCTCTCTCTCTCCAGCCACTATTTGCCCCTTTTGTTTACTTGTAGTAAGTACGGCTTAAAGAACTCTGCACCCTTTCTTGTCTCCTTTGGCTGAACACTGAAGAACTGAACAGTCTTCTCTTATTCCGGGGGGGGGGGGGGGGGGGGGGGGGGAGATGTTGGTGGAAGCATACTTATGGAAGGCCTAGACCAAGCAGTTTCAGTACTGCTAAATATCTAATACCTAAGAAGTAGTCTATAGACAATAAGAAGCGAAGGTTTCTTTTTTTTCTGTAAATTACAATGATATTGAGCAGGCCAGGTGTGGAGCAAGTACCCCACCTCCTCCCTACCTTCCTCTGAGCAGGCAATTGAAAGACAATGAGCCATTGCCATTCACTGTTTACGATGAGCCTGTTCAATTAGCCTTTGAGAGACTTTTAGGATGCAGAATGAAGCTCCAGGTGACAAGGGGGCGGGGCTGACAGTGGAGACAGACAGAAATCCTGCAGTCAGGATGGGATAGGAGAATGGCATAAATACAGGGGGGGGTCGTGGGAAAGGAGTTCTGAATCCTTTGAAGTAAAAAATTGCTTTTATTGAGGATGTGCTGAAGATGTAACTTTTAAGGAAATGCAATATATATATTTTATGTGCCTTTTGGGCAATTGTAAGAAACAAATGGCATACCCTGCATGACATATGATGTGTTCCTGAGAACCAGTTCTTTGTACTACAGCCTATATAACTGCCTGGTCTGGAAGACAAAGGTGGATTGATGAAAATCTTCCTTAAGTCTATCTCAATAGACTAAGGAATATGCGATCATTTCCATGGCTCCCCTTTTTATATTCCTCCATTGCCCTGCTTCTTATGTGCTACTCCTAACTTTCTATTATTTCTCCTCTCTCCATCCATGTTAATCTCACTTCCTCTCTCTTCCCTCTCCCTCCATCCATGTCCAGCATTTCAACTCTCTCCCCTTCCCTCCATGTGCATCTCCTTCCTCTGTCTGCCCTCCCCTCCATTCAAGTCCAGAATTTCTCCTCTCTCCCCCAAATCCATGTGCAACTTCTCCTCTGTCTTCCCTCCCCTCCATTCATGTCCAGCCTTTCTACTTCCTCTGTCTTCCCTCCCTCCATTCCATCCATGTCCAGCATTTCTCCTCTCTGCCTTCCCCTCCATCCGTGCGCATCTCCTTCCTCTGTCTTCCCTCCCCTGCAACATTTCTCCTCTCTTCCCTTCCCTCCACTCCATCCATGTCCAGCATTTTTCCTCTCTCCCCTCCCCTCCATTAATGTGCATCTCCTTCCTGTCTTCTCTCTCCTCTATCCAGGTTCAGCATTTCTCCTGCCCTCTCCTCCATCCATCTATATCCAGCAACTCTCCCCTCTCCCCTGTCTTCCCCTCCATGTCCAGTGATTCTCCTCTCTCCTCATCGCCCATCCATTTCCAGCGATTCTCCTCTCTCCCCTGCCCTCTTCTTCCATCCATGTCCAGCGATTCTCCTCTGCCCTCCCCTAACCATCCATGTCCAGCGATTTCTCCTCTCTCCCCTCCCATGTCCAGCGATTCTCCTTCCCTCCATGTGCAGTGACTTGCCCCAGCCTCCACCTGCCCCCCTTTTCAGCCCCCAAGACGAGTTCCAGTTCCAACCCCCAGTGCCAGCTCACCTGCCCGCCCTCAGCTCCCCGATAGCCCTCCTTTCCTTCCTGCTGCCGCCCTGCCTTTAAATATTTTATTTTACCTCCAGTCGCGGCACAGGCACTGAAAGTAGCAGACTCGGCTCGCCTCCAGCCTTCCCTTCCCTCTCAGTGTCCCACCCTCGTGGAAACAGGAAATACATCAGAAAAGAGCGGGAGTGGACACTGAGAGGGAAGGGAAGGCTGGAGGCGAGCCGAGCCGAGCCTGCTGCTTTCAGTGCCGGCACTGTGGCGCGAGGTAAAATAAAATATTTAAAGGCAGGGCGGTGACAGGAAGGAAAGGAGGCCTATCGGGGAGCTGAGGTCAGGCAGGCGAGCCAGCGCTGAGAGTCTGTGACCCTGCAGCTCGTGGGGTGGGGGAGGAGAGGAAAGCTGGCTCACACTCCCTCAACAACCAGCTCACAAGATGTCAAAACATTTAACGACCAGCTCTTGCGCTCCGGCTCCAGGACACCACTGACAACCGTCCACCTGGCCAGGATGAAGAGACAGATGTAGAAATGTTATCAGAAATTAGGGAGGCTAACAAACTGGGGAACACGATAATGGGTGATTTCAATTACCCCGATACTGCCTGGATAAATGTAACATCAGTGCATGCTAGAGACATGAAATTCCTTTATAGAATCAAGGACTGCTTTATGGAGCAGCTGGTTCAGGAGCCAACAAGAGGAGGAACAATTCTAGACCTAGTCCTTAGTGGAGCGAATGATCTGGTGCAGGAGGTAATGGTGCTGCCTCTTGATAACAGCGATCATAACATGATCCGACTTGATATAAGCTCTGGAGTAAGTACACACAGGAAATCCAATACACTAGCATTTAACTTTCAAAATGAGAAGAATGGTGAAAAAAAAAAAAAAAAAAACTTAGAGAAGCAGCTGCAAAGGTCAAAAAAGTTATATCAGGTGTGGATGCTGTTCAAATATACCATCCTGGAAGCCCAGGCCAAATTTATTCTGTCTATTAAAAAAGGAAGAAGGGTTGATCCAAGATGGCCACACATATCTGAGGTGTAGCTGACTTCCTTTTTTCCTGTTTTTTTGAAAATGCCCAAACATCGGCGAAAGGCGGCTGCTCGAGCCTCCCAGCCGCCTGAATCCCCTATTGTAGGTCCGATGGATCATCATTTGAGAAATCTAGGGCTGGAGCAGAGGTCGGGAGTGGACCCATTGGAGTCGCCGGCTTTGAGAGAAGAAACAGCGGCGTCTCCTGGGCTTGAGACATCGTTGAGCCCCATAGCCACGAGGATCGAGTTCTCCCCTTTCTGAGTTGATGGTGCCTTCTATGGGAAGTGTGCAGGGCACTACTACATCGGAGGGAGACTGGAGGAGATGGACTGGATGCTCACCCTCGGGAAAACAACTTTGCTGTGAGTAAAATGGGGGAAGGGGAAGGGAAGGGAAATGGAACTTGATATACCGCCTTTCTGAGGTTTTTGCAACTACATTCAAAGCGGTTTACATATATTCAGATACTTATTTTGTACCAGGGGCAATGGAAGGTTAAGTGACTTGCCCAGAGTCACAAGGAGCTGCAGTACTCTGTCTCCGACAGCGGCCAATCCAGGCCCCAAGAACCTGGCAAAAACCCAAAATTTTATAATGATGATCAATGGACTTTTCCTTCAGGAATCTGTCCAGACCCCCTTTAAACTCAGCAAAGCCAGCTGCTGTCACTACCTTCTCCGGCAATGAGTTCCACAGTCTAACTACGTGCTGAGTAAAGAAAACCTTTCTCCGATTTATTTTAAACCTACCACATTCTAATTTCATCTTGTGTCCCCTGGTTCTATTATTGTTAGAAAGTGTAAACAAACGCTTCACATCTGTCCGCTCTACCCCACTCATTATTTTGTAGACCTCTATCATATCGCCACTCAGCCACCTTTTCTCCAGGCTAAAGAGTCCTAGCCGTCTTAACCTCTCCTCATAGGGTAGTTGTCCCATCCCTTTTATCATTTTTGTCACCCTTCTCTGCACCTTCTCCAATTCCTTTATATCTTTTTTTGAGATGAGGCGACCAGAACTGAACACAATACTCCAGGTGAAGTCGCACCATGGAGCGATATAACAACATTTTCCATATCATCATGCTGATCAATCCATAGACTGGTGGGTTGTGTCCATCTACCAGCAGGTGGAGATAGAGAGCAAAGCTTTTGCCTCCCTATATGTGGTCATGTGCTGCCAGAAACTCCTCAGTATGTTCTCTATCTCAGCAGGTGGTGGTCACACACAGCAGCAGCTCTGGCTAGGTCTCCAAGCCTAATTTTTTAGGTTTGGTTGAGTACCTGGGGTTGAGGGCTCTTCTTGAGCAAGTGCAAACCTGGTGGTGCCAGGTCCCTCCTTTTCTCCCCCCTCCCGCTGGCTCCGTTGAAAAAAAAAAAAAAATTTTGGACGTCCTTAAGGGCGTTTATTTCAACGTTTATTGCAGCTACTCACTGGGACACCAGTTCGTTACAGCTCGGAGCAAGAAGCAGGTAATTTTTACCTTTTTGTAGCGGGCAGGGGGTTCCCCGATCGGTCTCCACGTGGCCTATGGCGTCGGAGGGCGAGGGCGCAAAGAATCGCTCCCCGGACCGCGCGTACGCTTCTAGCGGGGATGCGAGGGTCTTAAAGTCTGATTCGCCCTTGTTGGGTGTCAGTTTGGAGGCCGGTCAGTGTCCCGGTTCTTCCTCCGGTGCGGCGGTTTTTCCCGCCATAAACGCCCATCCCCCGCTGCTCGCCTCCGCCATCTTGGCCGGCAACTCTGCTCGGACGGCTTCTTTTTGGGCCGCCCTTGAGGTGGGAGACGTTAATTCTATGGCCGCCCTTGATTTGGGCGACGGTAAAAAAGCGGCCAAAGTTCTAAAGCACAGCTGGCGGCGTGGGTTTCCATGCCACTGTCCTTTCTTGGAAGAACACATTTATATCGCATGATAATATTCCCAAAATGGTTGTATATGCTGCAGATCTTGCCTATTAGGCTGTTGGCTAAAGATCTGGAAGCCCTGCAGAGGCATGTAGCGTGGTTCTGTTGGGCGGGGAAAAAATCGAAAATGCAATGGAAACATGTATATGGGGCGCAGTGTAAGGGAGGCTTGGGCATGCCTGATTTGAAGGATTATAATTGGGCGTGCTTGGCTAGACACCTGCGGGATTGGCTCCTTAATAAGACAACCTATACCAATATATGTTGCCCCATCCTTGACCATCTTTAAATCTAGATTGAAAGCCCACCTCTTTAACATTGCTTTTGACTTGTAACCAATCGCCCCACCTACCCTCATCTCCTCTTTCCTCTACACATTAATTGATTTGCTTGCTTTCTTTTTGTCTATTAGATTGTAAGCTCTTTGAGCAGGGACTGTCTTTCTTCTATGTTTGTGCAGCGCTGCGTACGCTTTGTAGCGCTATAGAAATGCTAAATAGTAGTAGTAGTAGTATATGTTGGGAACAAGCCTTCTTCAGGCCATGGTCCTTAAATTGTTTGTTACACGCTAACAGAAGGGGGATACCAAACCCATTTAAAGATAGTGTACTTTTGCAACCTCTACGACAGGCCTGGAGAGTGCTCTTAGGGCACTGGGGACAGGATCCGGGAACCAGTGTGCTGCTGACGATAGTGGGGAACATGGACTTTCCGGCGGGTCAGGAGAGTCGTATTTTTCAAGACATGAAGAGGCAGGGAGTGATTTTATTGGAGAGTTTTTTGCAAGTGGATGGTTCGCTATTGCCCTATGGGGAATTTGAAAGGAGATGTGTGGGAGGTCCACTGGCAAAATTGGCCTACTTGCAGTTGGAACACTACTTTAGAGATTTGCCCCAGTCTGCACTCACATTGGATTTTGGGAGGAAGATTCGTGACTTTCTGAAGGGGGGATGCAGTGGGGCAGACTTCAATCTATTTGTTTCATAAGGCACTGGAAGAACTGAAACCTAAAAAAGATATTGGTGAGGTAGTGGGGAGATGGGAGCAAGAAGTGGGGGGTTCCTTTGCAACCGAGAAGGTAATGGCTGCCTTAAAAGGGATGACAGGGGTGGTGCATAGTGCGGAACTGCAGGAATGTCATTTTAGATCAATCCACAGGGCATATTTCTCGGGTAAGCAAGCTTGGCATGCAGGGATAGTGGGGGCAGATAAATGCGGGAAGTGCGGAGTGGGCATGCCTTCTCTGGCACATGGGATGTGGCAATGTCGGCTCATTCAAGGATTCTGGGCGGCTCTCGCCCGGTTCGTATCAGAGCTATTGGGAAGTAGGATACACTTTACATTTGAACGTGTAATGTTTAGCTCCCCAAGAGTGTGGACGGTGGGAACAAGGGAAGAAAAATTGTTCCTGAGCAAGTCCTGCATTCTGGGGAAGAAATGCATAATGAACCACTGGCTAATGAACATACCGCCCTCATACTGGTACTGGAGGAACAAGTTGCACGCTCTCATGTTATGGGAGGCTAGGGGTGCCCGTTACACGCCGAAAAGGAGACAACACTTTGTTCGAACGTGGACTGCATATTTGAATGTAGTAGCCCCTAGAGCTAGAAGTCGGGTGTTGAATGAACTGGTTGAGAGGGGATGAATGTGGAGTGAATGATGGGAAGCAGTGTGGGGGGGTGGGTGAGGCGGGAAGGCCTGAGGTAATACTGAGGAGAGCAGCCAAGGACAATCCA
This sequence comes from Microcaecilia unicolor, assembly GCF_901765095.1. Taxonomy (NCBI): domain Eukaryota; kingdom Metazoa; phylum Chordata; class Amphibia; order Gymnophiona; family Siphonopidae; genus Microcaecilia; species Microcaecilia unicolor. The sequence continues at coordinate 198,699,400 of NC_044035.1, forward strand.
CAATGTAGAGATGACTCACTCCTTGAGTATGGGGGTTCCTATTACTAAGTTTGTACGACTTCTAAAGAGGTGTTGGCATAAGATGAAGGGCTGTGAGATATCAGTCCATGTGGGGCAGGTTATGTCGTAAGATATAAGTCCATGTGGGGCAGGTTATGTCGTAAGATATAAGTCCATGTGGGGCAGGCTATATCGTATGGTCGACACCTCCTGTGTTTCGATGTTGGCTGTTCTATTGGTTGTACTGAGCAGGGTGGTATACACCCTTTTGGAATATGCAAGGGTGATTCACATTAATAAACATAAGGCGAGAGATGGATATAGGGAGGGATGGGGGGGGGGATAAAATGTAAAAGTGTATGGTGACTTAAGTGATATCATTGATAATTTGCATTTGTCTCATTTTCTGAGCAATTTGTACAAGCTCTGTTACCACTAATAAAAAGATTTAAACATAAAAAAGCGGCCAAAGTTAAGCGCCGTTCTTCCCGCGCGGCTCCCTCGTGGAGTTTCGCGCCGGACGCCATTTTGGATGCGCAGCATGTTTCTACCCTGCTCTTGCGAGCGCCGGTTGAGGGTGCGTCTAGGGCTGTGGCCCAGGCTGCTGAAGTGCACAGTCTGGGGGGTTTCTCCCCCGAGTTCATTTTGCTGCTGCATCAGGCCTTCCTTATGCAAAACGCTGCCCCGGCTCCCTTGTCTGATAAAGGGGTTGAGGCCCCCGGAAGTAAACGCTCTCGGGTGGATTTCCAGGCCTTAGAGGACTCTGTCTCCTCTGATGTAGATGAGAGCAGCGTATCTGGGTTCTCCCAACGGTCCTTTGGGGATTCCTTGGAGGAGACGGATTCCCGCTCGGATGGAGCGGATGACCCCTCTGCAGCGCGCATTTTTCGCTCAGAGGACTTGCCCAACCTGTTAGTGCAGGCCATGAGCATTTTGAAGATTTCCTCTCCGGTGGACGTCTCTCCCTCAGCCCCTGTTGGCTCTGCCATTATGCTGGGGACGAAGCGCCCGCCTAGAACCTTCCACGTGCATGATGCCATGCACACCTTGATTTCGGCTCAAAGTGGCTAGGGCTATGTCCCGCCTCTATCCTCTGCCTGAAAGTGAACGGGAGGCCTTTCTTTGGCCTACCGTGGATTCTTTAATCACTGCGGTGACTAAGAAAACGGCGTTGCCGGTGGAAGGTGGCACGGCCCTAAAGGACGCCCAAGACAGAAGATTGGAGGCGGCCTTAAGGTCGTCCTTCGAGGCGGCTGCCTTAAGTTTGCAGGCCTCAGTTTGCGGCTCCTATGTGGCCAGGGCGTGCCTGACGATTGTGCAGCGGGCTTCCCCCTCGGATCCTTCCTTGAGGGCTGATTGGCCGACCCTGGAATCGGGCTTGGCTTATTTGGCAGACTTGTTGTATGATGTCTTGAGAGCCTCGGCTAAAGGCATGGCTCAGACAGTCTCTGCGCGGTGGTGGCTTTGGCTGAAGCATTGGTCTGCTGACCACGCCTCTAAGTCCCGCCTGGCTAAGTTGCCTTTTAAAGGCAAGCTGCTCTTTGGGGTCGAGCTGGACAAAATTGTGACCGATCTCAGCACGTCTAAGGGCAAGAGGTTACCAGAGGTCAGGGCTCGGGCCAGGGCTCGCCCCGGTAACTCCAGAGGACGATTTCAGGAAGCCCGTCGGTACCGCCCGGGCAAGTCGGGCTCCTCTGCCCCCTCTTCCTTCAAAAGGAACTTCTCCCCCAAGCAGCATTCCTTTCGCAGAGACCGACGTCCCGGAGGTGCGCCCTCCGGTCCTCCCCCAGGGTCTCGTACCCAATGACGGGGCCCTGGTCCATGGCCCAGTGCAGATTGGAGGACGCCTGTCCTCGTTTCTGGGCGAGTGGACCAGGGTAACTTCAGACGCTTGGGTGCTGGAAGTCATCAGAGACGGCTACAAGCTAGAGTTCTGCCGACCCTTAAGAGACGGGTTTGTACTCTCTCCCTGCAAGTCTCCGGTCAAAGCTGTGGCAGTGCAGCAGGCTTTGGACAATCTGATCCGCCTGGGTGCGGTCGTTCCGGTGCCAGAAAATCAGCTTGGCAAGGGACGTTACTCCATTTACTTTGTGGTACCAAAGAAAGGAGGTTCTGTACGGCCTATCCTCGACCTCAAAGGGGTCAATCGGGCCTTGAAAGTTCGGCACTTTCGCATGGAGACTCTCCGCTCTGTTATAGCGGCAGTGAAGGCAGGGGAGTTCCTGGCATCCTTGGACATCAAGGAAGCGTATTTGCATATTCCCATCTGGCCTCCTCATCAACGCTTTCTGCGTTTTGCAGTCCTGGGCCAACACTTCCAGTTCAGAGCCCTCCCGTTCGGGTTGGCTACTGCTCCGCGGACCTTCTCCAAAGTAATGGTGGTCATCGTGGCCTTCCTGCGAAAGGAAGGAGTACAAGTCCATCCTTATCTGGACAACTGGTTGATCCGAGCCCCCTCTTATGCAGAGTGTGGCAAAGCTGTGGACCGGGTGATTGCTCTTTTGAGCTCCCTGGGGTGGATCATCAACTGGGAGAAAAGCCAGCTGCGCCCAACTCAGTCCCTGGAGTATCTGGGAGTTCGATTTGACACCCAAGTGGGCAGAGTGTTCCTGCCAGACAATCGGATTGTCAAGCTTCAGGCTCAGGTGGACCAGTTCCTAGTAGCCTCTCCTCTTCGGGCTTGGGACTATGTGCAGCTGTTGGGCTCTATGATGGCCACAATGGAAGTAGTGCCCTGGGCCAGGGCTCATATGAGACCACTACAACACTCTCTGCTGCAGCGCTGGACTCCAGTGTCGGAGGATTATGCTGTGCGCCTTCCCTTGGTCCCAGCAGTGCGCAAGGCGCTGAGCTGGTGGCTGAAGACAGAAGTTGTCTGCAGGAATGCCTCTTGTGACCCCGGAGTGGATTGTCGTCACGACGGACGCCTCTTTGACGGGCTGGGAAGCCCACTGCTTGGGAAGGACAGCGCAGGGGCTCTGGTCTCCAGCAGAGGCAAAGTGGTCTATCAACCTCCTGGAACTCAGAGCCATTCGGTTGGCGCTGTTGGAGTTCCTCCCGGTACTGGCGTTGAAGCCAGTATGGGTCCTGTCGGACAATGCCATGGCTGTGGCCTATGTCAACCGCCAGGGAGGTACCAAGAGCGCACCTCTAGCCAAGGAGGCCATGAATCTATGCCAGTGGGCGGAAGCGAACCTGGAACAGCTGTCAGCGGCCCACATTGCCGGAGTCATGAATGTCAAGGCGGACTTTCTCAGTCGCCATACCTTGGATCCCGGAGAGTGGCAGTTATCGGCTCCGGCGTTCTTGGACATCACGAAGCGCTGGGACCAGTCGAGCCTAGATCTGATGGCGTCATCGGCCAATTGCCAAGTGCCGCGCTTTTTCAGCAGAGGACGGGACCCTCGATCTTTGGGAGTAGATGCTCTTCTCCAACAGTGGCCGACACAGGAGCTTCTCTATGTGTTCCCGCCCTGGCCCATGTTGGGCAGGGTGCTAGACCGGGTGGCAAAGCATCCGGGCCGGATAATCCTGGTGGGTCCGGACTGGCCCAGACGTCCCTGGTATGCGGACTTGATCAGGCTCTCAGTGGACGACCCTCTGCGACTGCCAGTGGAGCAGGGTCTGTTGCATCAGGGTCCCGTGGTGATGGAGGATCCCTCCCCCTTTGGTCTTACGGCCTGGCTATTGAGCGGCAGCGTCTGAGGAAGAAGGGCTTCTCAGACAAGGTCATCGCCACTATGCTGAGAGCGAGGAAGCGCTCTACTTCTACTGCTTACGCCAGGGTTTGGCGTACCTTTGCAGCGTGGTGTGAAGCAGGCTCTCTTTCTCCCTTCACTGCTCCAATTTCTTCAGTGTTGGCGTTCCTGCAAGAAGGCCTGGAGAAAGGCCTGTCGCTCAGTTCCCTTAAAGTCCAGGTAGCGGCTCTGACTTGCTTCAGGGGCCGCCTGAAGGGTGCTTCCCTGGCTTCGCAGCCAGATGTGGTGCGTTTTCTCAAGGGAGTTAATCACCTGCGCCCTCCTCTGCACTCAGTGGTGCCTGCGTGGAATCTCAACCTGGTGCTAAGAGCCTTGCAGAAGCCGCCTTTTGAACCCTTGTCGAGGGCATCTCTGAAAGACCTGACGTTGAAAGCAGTCTTTTTGGTGGCTATCACTTCAGCCAGAAGAGTTTCTGAGCTCCAGGCACTATCATGTCGAGAGCCTTTCCTGCAGTTCACGGAGGCAGGAGTGTCTATTCGTACAGTGCCTTCCTTCCTGCCCAAGATTGTTTCTCGCTTCCATGTGAATCAGCAGCTCTGTCTCCCTTCCTTTCGTAGGGAGGACTACCCAGAGGAGTACTCTGCTCTCAAATATCTAGATGTGAGACAAGTCAATCAGATACTTGGAAGTGACCAATGATTTCCAGAAGTCAGATCATCTGTTTGTCCTGTTTGCAGGTCCTCGTAAGGGTCTGCAGGCTGCTAAGCCTACAGTGGCAAGATGGGTCAAGGAAGCCATTGCAGCGGCTTATGTGGCTGCGGGGAAGGTGCCGCCTATCCAGCTGAAGGCTCACTCCACTAGAGCTTAGGCGGCCTCGATGGCAGAGGCCGGGTCCGTCTCCTTGGAAGAGATTTGCAAGGCGGCAACTTGGGCTTCGGCCCATACCTTCTCCAGGCATTACCGCTTGACTGTGGCTGCTCGGGCGGAGGCCCGGTTTGGAGCTTCAGTGTTGCGGTCAGGGATTTCAATGTCCCGCCCTGGGTGAGTACTGCTTCGGTACATCCCACCAGTCTATGGATTGATCAGCATGATGATATGGAAGGTAAAATTATGTATCATACCTGATAATTTTCTTTCCATTAATCATAGCTGATCAATCCATAGCCCCTCCCAGATATCTGTACTGTTTATATTCTGGTTGCATTTCAGGTTCAAGTTTAGTCTTCAGTTCCTGTTCAGGAGGACTTCGTGTTCAAGTTTTTTCAATTGGATTCTTCAAGAGTTGAGACGAGTTTGTGTTACAGTGAGCTGCTGCATTCCTCTCCCCTCCGTTTTATGGGGCTGGATTGAGACCTAAATTCTGCCGGCGCTCCCTCCCGCTTCGTGCGGCTGTAGGGCAGCTTTGTATCCCTCCCGCTTCGGCGGTGTTAGGGTCAGTCAGCTCCTCCCGCGGTTGCGGTTGCAGGATAAGCCAGATCCCCCCGCATCGGCGGGGTGGCATCCCTCCCCCGCTCCGCGGGGATGAGCTGGACGGATTCCCCTCCCCCACTTGTGTGGGGATGAGCTGGGTTAATTCCCCTCCCCCGTTTCGGCGGTGGTGAGCTGGGCAGAGTGTCCCTTTGTGGGTGTAATTCTTTAAGTGCTGAGTCCTGCGGATGGAGCTTTGATATCGACATACTGAGGAGTTTCCGGCAGCACATGACCACATATATAGGGAGGCAAAAGCTTTGCTCTCTATCTCCACCTGCTGGTAGATGGACACAACCCACCAGTCTATGGATTGATCAGCTATGATTAATGGAAAGAAAATTATCAGGTATGATACATAATTTTACCATAACATCCTCATGCTTGTTTTCGATCCCTTTTCTAATAATACTCAACATTCTGTTTGCCATTTTAGCCGCCGCAGCACACTGAGCTGAAGATTTCAACGTCCTATCCATGATGACTCCCAGATCCCTTTCTTGGTCCGTAACTCCTAAAGCAGAACCTTGCATGACATAGCTGTAATTAGGGTTCCTCCTTCCCACATGCATCACTTTGCACTTGTCGACACTGAACTTCATCTGCCATTTGGACGCCCAATCCCCCAGTCTCATGAGGTCTGGGTGTAAGTGAAGGAGATGTAGTTTACTAGCCAACCGGTTAAAGTGCATTTACTGTTGGCTGCCCCCATCCTGTTAGGGTCAAAAGAAACTAAAAATGGGGTGGACTGGGTGCAGTGTGCCTTCACCAGGATGGGGATAATGTTCTGGGAAGAATGTTGGTAGAACAACTGACTAGTTAAAATGGAACTCCGACCCCACCTTAGGAAGGAACTTATAATGGAGTAGTTCTCCGCATACATCCTGATGAAACTTTAAGGTTGATCAGCTGCTAGGGCCTGAAGCTCACTGACCCTGAATGCAGAAGTGACTACCAACAAAACCTTCCAGGTGGCAAGTGACTCAAACAGAACTTTCATCGGTTGGACACTGGTGGAAGTTTGATGGTGGGCTTCATCAAAAGTAAACCTCTCAAAGTCGAACTAAAGACTGTACCAAGACGGGCTTACCTTCCACACGGCAATGGCAAGCGCCAATTGCATGGAAGTGAATTCTCACAGAATTGGTTTTCAGGCTAGACTCGGAAAGGTGTAGAAGGTATTCAAGCAGTTTTTGTGTAGGGCAGAAGAAAGGATACAGGGGCTTGATTTCACACCAGACAACAACCCTCTTCCACTTAAGATTATATGACCTTTTAGTGGAACCTTTCCTTGAAGCCAGCAGGATCCAGGAAATACCATCATGCAGTTGAAGGGATGCAAGTTATGATCTCAACATCCAAGACATGAGGGCCAGGGATTGGAGACAGGGATACAAAAAAGAGACCCCTTGTTCTGAGCGATGAGGGTTGAAAAATACTCCAGAAGAGGGAACTATAACTGCCTCAGCCAGTAAGATAGGACTGTAGAACCATGATCCTCATCCTACTTGAGATTCAGCAAGGTCTTCCCACCAAAGTTATAAGGATGACCCACCAATCAGAAAGAAAGAAATCCAATGAGAGTCTGCCATTTGATCTCAGTCCACCGAAGGGGTGCCCCACATTCAGATCTCCCAGGCAACACTCATATTGAGACACCACTAATGTGGTTGCATCACCCTGCTCAGACTGTCTGCCAGACTGCTGTCTTTCCTCAACAGATATGTGGCTCCAAGTAACATGCCATGGCTGAAAGCCCACTGCCACATCCTGACATAAGAGGTACAATTCCATGCCTTCTTCTTTATTGCAAAGTATATCGCAACCAAATTGTCCGTTTGAGAGACCGGCTTATGCACTAAATTATCCTGATTCAAAGTATTTAGAGCATTCCCAACGGCCCGTAGCTTCTCGAGACTGATGAGGAGCCAAGTCTCATGGATAGACCAGTGATCCTGGGTGTAAGACCCCAGCCCGGGTTGGACACATTTGTTGTCAGTGTCTTGTGAGAAGGAGCAATTTGGAATGGGGCAGATTCGACCACCACCGAATGGTGAGGAAGGTACTGCTTCTTTAATCTGGGAGCCTTTTGGACTCTATATACAGAGCCCACCTTCTGTACAGAGAGAGGGGAGAGAGGGGAGGCAGGGTCTCCCAATTCCTCATCTGCACTGCCTCAAGGATGCTGTTCATACCCTTAGGGAAGGGTATCATAATGAAGAACATCCAACATCTCAGCCATCTCCCATAAGAAAGTGGCAGAGGACAGTTCCTCTGAGGGAGACTTCCTCCTTTCCTGAGGTGGGGAGGGGCATGAGGATAGACCCAGGGATCCCTCCTCAGAGGGATCCTCTGGCTCTGATGCCCAAGATTAGACTAAGAAACGTACTTCTGTTGACGTCTTGAGTCCGTGCCTGACTCAGGCCACTTGACTCAAGGCAAGACTCTGGGTGGGAGTGCCAAAGGATAGGTCCTCTCCTGGACTCAAGGGAGCTTCTTCTACTGAAGGGCTGGAGTGGAACATTGTCTCAGTCAGTGTGAAGGCTGCCACACACCAGGGCACCGGCATCAAAAGGCTGGCAGGCAGGGCATAGACTTCCAAGACTGACTGGGGTGGCACCAAGGCCGACACTAATGCCCTCAATGCCTCAGTGTTTTACTGAGTCAAGATGCACTCCAACTCCTCCTGTAGCATTGCCTGGAACCGCTCCTCGAGAGCAGGCATCAGTAAAGACATGGCCGGGGCAGAACATCCTGAGAAGATGATGGGGCTGAATCAAAGGCCTGGTCCCAGGAGGTTATTGTGTCATTACTAACTCCATGGAGGGGAAGCAGTCCTCTTTGTGCCAATACTTCTCGGGTACCGGTGACCAAAAAAGGCTATTGCGCAGCACCTGACTCGTATCCTTTTCCACAAAAGGGGAGCAGTCTTTTCAGCGCCAACGCTTCTCAGGTACCGGCAATATAAGTATCTCGGAGCTCCTGGCACCATGCTTTTTGAAGAGGTCCAATGTCGATTCTTCTTTACCTCTGCTAGATTCCTGACATCAGGATCCCTTGGTGCCAAGGAGGACAACATTGAATCCTTCCATGTCCTTGGTGCTCAGCCTGGACGGATGCTAGTGATGCCTGACTTCAAGGTCGGCAAAGTCCTCTTGCTGGCATGTTCCCTGTGTCCGATATAGCTCGAGTCATGGGGGACTGATGACTCCAATGCTGATACACCAGACTTAGAAGTCCCAAAAAAGGCTCTGCGCAGCACATCTCAACTCACATTCTTTTCTGCATTTGAGGACGGGTTACAATTAGAGTCCTTATGGACATGTCCAATGCATGGCAAGCACCAGTTGTAAGGATCAGTCATAGATATGACCTTACTTAAAAATCAGGAAATTATCACTATCTACTATAATAAAACTCACCCTCAACGTTCTGAGGACACTGACGTCAGTGAAGCCAAGCTCTGATTTCCTTCAAAAAGGTTTGAAGGTTCGTGGTGGTGAAGCCACCAAAATCGCTCCGGGACCCGCCCTCGAGGGCGGAGCAATGGCTGAACAACGAAGGGGTTGGCAGGGAGGGAGGCGGAGGGGGTGGTAAATCGCTCCGGGCCCCGCCCTCAAGGGCGGAGCAATGGCAGACCAACGAAGGGGTTGGCAGGGAGGGAGGGAGGCAGGCGGGAGGGTGGGAAATCGCTCCGGGCCCCGCCCTCGAGGGCGGAGCAATGGCAGAGCAACGAAGGGGTTGGCCAGGGAGGGGGGGGTGTTGGCGATGAAAACCTTGCTAGCGCCCGTTTCATTTGCTCTGAAACGGGCTTCTACTACTACTACTATTTAGCATTTCTATAGCGCTACAAGGCATACGCAGCGCTTCTTTTACTAGTTTTATATATTTAGCATAATCTTTATTATCAAAAATGTAAACATAGTATTTTTATGCTTCTATAAATACACATCACAAATATCATGTAAAACTAAATAATAATCATTCATATTCACTCATACATTCATTAACCATAAAACCTAAAACCCAAATTCCACGAGCTGAAACCAGAGAGCCAAAACGGCACAAGTCTATCACATTATCACGTGGGAACACATCATGATGTCCAAACCTTTGATCTTCCAGCAGCGTCTCAAAGCTGCCCCATTCTAAAAATAATGGTTTCTCCACGGAACACGAAGCACTGACTGCTTCCAGCCGTTTGAAATTGCATAATTAGTCCAACATGGCTCTTCACATCCACTGATTTCAACTCTTAGTCCCACTCAGTCTTTCTTATTTCACTTATATATCTGCTTATTCCAAGCCGGCTTCAATTTCTTTTATATTCCTCTCGTATTCAGCTCAATTCATTTTATTTTCCACTCGTTTTCAGCTCGACACAAACACTTAGTTTCGCTCAATTGGCGTATCAATCATGTGTTTCGCTCAGTAGGTGTCCTCAGGAGCTGTGTATAAGCCAATAACTACCAAAAATACAATTCATAACTTAAACTAACCAAAAACAAAAAACTTACCACAAAAAAGTCTATTTATAGCACACCATTGCCTGGAATTAATCAGTCAGACCAACCCTAGGGAATATGTCAACTCAACCGGATATTTCAAAACTATTTCTGTGCTCTAATATAAGGCACTGGTAATTATATCTAATCCAATCAGAGAGCCCCATGGAGATGACGTATCCAAAAAGCAAATTATTCATCTAACCAGGTCCCATTCTAACTCCCGGTTCAAGCCCATCGGTTCCAGTGTATTATATAAGAAAATATATTTCTGTTCTAGCCTATGTAGTTGCTGTGGTTCATTACCACCTCGAGTATTCATAGATTAGTTGAGATTTGTTGTTTTATATCAATCTAGATTATGTTCTACCTCTACCCAATGGGTCACAAGAGGTGTTTCCATTTTCTGTAATCTAATATTACTGAGGTGTTCCCCCACTCGCAACTTTATCTTCCTAATGGTATAACCAATATACCATTTTCCACAAGGGCAGCATATTCCATAAACCACTTTACTTGAATTATAATCTGTCCGACTCCTCAGGAAATGACGCCTATCGTCCCCCAAAATAACATAATCCGTGCATATACAATATTTACAGTATATGCATTTTTCACATTTAAAATGTCCACCCATACATTGTTCCCCAGGCGTAGCATATCTACTTCTTGATAATTCCCCTAAATTCTGAGCTCTTCTATAGGAGACTTTCGGAGCCTCTTTAAATATAGAGTGAACTCATATTCCAATATTTGGCTACCACTTTACGCAGCAGCATAGTTTGTTTTGAATATGGAAGAATACATGTCAAACAATCCTTAGATTCTTTTTTCTGTTCAACCAAAAGCCAATCTCTATGGATATTTTTCACCCTTTTAAGGGCTTTTTTCATTACTGGTTTTGGATATTGCCTACATTTAAATCGCTTGGCAACAACTGCTGCCTAATGTCTATAATCATCGTTATCCGAACATAATCTTTTGACCCTCAGCAACTGGCCCAGTGGGATTCCGTCTCTTAAATTTTTTGGATGGAAGCTGTTATAGTGTAACAAAGAGTTACAATCAGTTTCTTTCCTATATAGAGTAGTGCTAAGTCTGCCATCTTTCAGAGAAATCATAATGTCCAAAAAATTAATACATTCCTTCGAGTTCTGATCCTCAAAGCTAATATTCTCATCACATTGATTCAAAAAGGTAATAAATGAGCACAACTCTTCCTCATCTCCTACCCATATGAAAAATTTATCGATAAAACGTTTCCAAATAAGTATTTTCTGAAAGTAATGAGAGCTGAAGACAAAGCTGGACTCAAATAGACCCATAAACAGACAGGCAATAGTCGGGGCCACAGAAGACCCCATCGCTACTCCCTTTGTTTGCAAAAAGAATCTTCCATCATATACAAAGGTGGTCATTTTCTTCATTAATTCAATCTGCGCTACAGGCAACCCCATTTTATGCAAATAGTGATTAACAGTATTTTTAGCACATATTTGCGGGATATTTGTATATAGCGCTCTAACATCAAGAGTAACCAATCTAACCACAGCATACTGGGAAAGATCCACTCCATCCATAAGATTAATCAAATGAGTAGAATCCCTCAAATAGGATCGAAAACTACTCAAATGAAAATTTAAATACTGCGACAGAGGTTCAAACATAGATTGGTTACTCGACACAATAGGTCTACCGGGTGGGGACATCAGAGACTTATGCACTTTTGGTAAAAAATAAATCACCGGGGTCTTCGGATACTTATTATATAAATAATTATATTCTTTTTTAGTGATTAATTGATCTTCTGGTGCATAATTGATCTTCTAGTGCACTAGACAACAACGTCCCCACCTATTGAAGAAAATGCGTGGGGTCCTCATTCAGAGGTTGATAATAATGCGAATCCGATAGTTGTCGCATAGCCTCTTTGTCATATGCTATCTTATCCATGACAACCCCTTCCCCCTTGTCTGCTCTAACAATCACCACAGACATATCATTCCTAAGAGACCTATGACAACAACCCCTCCCACCTTGTCTGCTCTAACAATCACCACAGACATATCATTCCTAAGAGACCACCACAGACAGACTTTTTTGTGGTAAGTTTTTTGTTTTTGGTTAATTTAAGTTATGAATTGTATTTTTGGTAGTTATTGGCTTATTCTATATACACAGAGTAATAGCTCCTGAGGACGCCTACTGAGCGAAACACATGATTGATACGCCAATTGAGTTTGTGTCAAGCTGAAAACGAGTGGAAAATAAAATGAATTGAGCTGAATACGAGAGGAATATAAAAGAAACTGAAGCTGGCTTTGAATATGCAGATATATAAGTGAAATAAGGAGGATCACGTGATGCACTGAGAGCAGCAGCAGGGGCTAGGCTGTGCTCCGGGGTTCCCACTCCATTTATTGTACTTTAACCTGTCTGAAATCTCCCGCAGCGATTATTTGGAAAGGTGAGAGAGCTTTACTAATGTGCATGGAAGCCTACCTTGTCCCAATGCTCGTCGGATCTGCGAAAAGAAGTGCTAAAAGTGATAAAAACAAACAGCAGCCACTCGCTGCTGAATCCAAGATGGCGGACGCGTAGATCGAATCGGAACCAGAATTTTCGGACAAACAACTTGCACAGCTGACAGCAGCGGTCGGGGCAGCTCAGAATGCTAGATTTGAATCGCTAGCTGGGCAGCTGGAGAAATTGGAGGCAAGTATGGCTGACAACACAAAGCGCACGACAGAGCTAGAACACCGTGTATCTGAGGTGGAAGATTCCTGGAACAAGCACTTGCCGGTGATTAAGGAGCTTGAAGAGAAAGTCCGAGCTCAGAACGCCAAGCTAGAAGATTTTGAGAGCAGAACCCGTCGATCAAATATCCGAATCATCGGTATTCCCGAGTCTACCCCTGAAAAGAACTTGGGGCCTCGGCTAGAAACGTGGCTACAGCAAGAATTCGCGCTCTCAGACAGCCGTGGGGCCTTTTGTATTGAGAGAGCGCATCGCTTAGGCAGACTACAATCGGAACAATCAAGACCACGTGCAGTTATTGTAAAAATCCATAATTACATCCACAAAGAGGAAATCATGCAAGGTTTCCGAGCTAAAAAAAGACACCTTACGCTATGATGGAGTTCCGGTTCTGATTTTTCCAGATTATCCTGCAAGCATCCAGGAAAAGCGTAAGCACTTTCATCCAGTGTGCTCCAAGTTGGTGGAAAAACAAATTCGCTTTACGCTGGCATATCCTGCAACCTTAAAGATTCAAATTGGAGGCAAATGGTCAAAGTTTGAGTCGGAGAAAGCAGCGCTGGAATTTATAAATCAGCAGCCTGAGAACTCCGCCATGAAGGCCAAACAGCACGTGCCAGGTGAAGCTGGAAATAAGACAGGAATACCATTATCAGAAGAATGGGACGTTAATAGAGTGGGGAGTAAACTGTTATAACCTGAATTTTCTATACTGTTATGTTTTGCAGCATGAATGTTTCTAGACGGAGTGGGGACCCCTGCATCAGGGTGACCACTAGCGATGAGAGTTCATTCATCGCTAAGTACAGAAGTTAGTTTGGGGTTTTGGGCCACAGGGGAGGGGGTTGGAGGGGAAGGGGAAGACAGGGGTTTTAGAGATAGGGGGGAATCTTGTGAGCAAATTTTTATCAGTGTTAGAGGGCTGGTTGATATATTGGTTAAATTATCTAAAATGCTGTGTGGAATTGCAATAGAGTTCTGGGTGCGGGGGGAGGGCTGGGCCCCTGCAACCATTATTGTATGGCTACTGGTCTTTCTGTTGGGTCCTGTGCTCAGTGGGATCTTCATCATATAACATAGTAACCTGGAATGTGGGGGGGATTTCCTCCCCCATAAAACGGGCAAAGGTCCTTACTCATTTAAAGCGGCTTCACACTGACATCGCCTGTCTCCAGGAAACCAGATTATCAGATGAAGAGCACGAAAAGTTGAGAAGAACGTGGGTGGGACAGGTGGACTATGTATCATCGGGAGGGAGAAGAGGGGGGGCAGCCATTTTGTATCGCAAACACTTAGTCTATGCTTCTGAAATCCTTTTGCGGGATACAGAGGGTACATATTTGATGGTTAAGCTTAATATTCAGGGGAAAGAAATATATTTGTTATCGATGTATGCACCCACTCCCTCAGATCCAGTTTTCTTTCCTGGCCTGATGAGGGCTCTTCTCCCATACCGAGAAAAGGAGATAGTCTTGGCTGGGGACCTGAATGCAATAATGAACACAGAGGTAGACTGCACGGGGCAGAGGAGCCGGGGGCCAGAGCAGGGACAGTGTCAGGGCATGTTGTCTTCCTTCGCGACTGCCCTTGGATTGATAGATACCTGGAGGACCCTTCACCCTGAGGGGAGGGACTTCACACACAGATCCCGTGCACATGGGTCATGGGCTCGACTTAACTATATCTTGGCCTCGGCATCCTTTTTCCCTTGTGTCATAGCGACCGACATTGAGCAGGTGGTTTCTGACCACGTCCCAGTGCGGCTCACGCTGGATGTCGGGACGGGGATCCCGATGGTGAAACGTTGGAGGTTTCCGGGTTATCTGGTGAAAGATCCAGAGTTTGTCTCTTTCTTACAGCAAAAATGGGAGGAATTCTCCATGCATAATGCAGAGCACAGATCTGACCCTGTCCTGTTCTGGTGTACTGCTAAAGCAGTCATGAGTGGGGAGGTGATCTCTTATGTGGCGACTAGAAAGAAAAAAGTAGCGGCCAGTATTCTTAATGTGACAAGACAATTGAGCAAGGCAAAACACGTGTTCATGGCCTCCCCTACTCAAAGTCATAGGGACAGTTACGAAGCTTTGCAGGTCACAATTAATTCCTTGATACATGAGCACTCTCAAAAACACCTTTTATATCACAAATTTAGGCTGCACAAATATGGGAACAAGCAAGGAGGTGTATTGGCTAGGATGGTGGGTCCCCGGACAGGGAATCGCACGATTGTAGCCTTAAAAGACGCCCAAGGGACCGTACATAATAAAACAATTCAGTTACTACGGCTGTTGCAGAAACACTTTAGTGATGTGCAGTGCTTTTTTTGTAGAAAAAAAGGTGCCGGTACTCATTATGGGCGGGGTCACCACATATGGCTCCACCCCTATGATAGCCACACCCACATTAACCACACCCCCTATACCAGCCATGGCACATATAAACAGACACAATTGAAAATATTATAGTACTATAGGAGAAAAAAATAACGTGATTTTTTTTCATGATAAATAATCTCTGTAAGCTCTTACAGCTCCAGTATACCCAGTTCAAAATAAGACAGCCAATGTAAATTCTCAAATTGGACATATTACAAACACTAAAATGAAAATAAAATGATTTTTTTCTACCTTTGTTGTCTGGTGACTGTTTTTCCATATTGGTCCCAGTCTGTGATTCTGCTTTCCTTTGTTTTCGCTTAACTCTTCTGTGCCATTTGTCATTTTTGTCTCCTTTTTCTTTGCTTTCTTCAATATTTTTCAGGCTCTCTCTCTGTCCAGATTTAATTCATTCTTACTATCCATTCTTTAATTTCCTTCATCTACTTGTGGCTTTTCATCTTTTCCTCACCCTTGTTCTCCCCATGCCCCTTCCTCTTATTCTCCAGTCTTTCTCTATTCCCCTTTTCCATCCAGCAGCTCTGCTTTCTCTCCCCATCCTTCCGTTTTCCCTCTCTCTCTCCCCAATCCTTCCATCTGTTTTTCCCTCTCTCCCCAATCCTTCCATCTGTGTTTTCCCTCTCTCTCCCCATCCTTCCATCTGTTTTTCCCCTCTCTCCCCAATCCTTCCATCTGTTTTTCCCCTCTCTCCCCAATCCTTCCATCTGTTTTTCCCCTCTCTCCCCAATCCTTCCATCTGTTTTTCCCTCTCTCTCCCCATCCTTCCCTCTGTTGGTTTCCCTCTTTCCCCAATCCTTCCCTCTGTTGGTTTCCCTCTCTCCCCAATCCTTCCCTCTGTTGGTTTCCCTCTCTCCCCAATCCTTCCCTCTGTTGGTTTCCCTCTCTCCCCAATCCTTCCCTCTGTTGGTTTCCCTCTCTCCCCAATCCTTCCCTCTGTTGGTTTCCCTCTTTCCCTTTCTCCCCAATCCTTCCCTCTGTTGGTTTCCCTCTTTCCCCAATCCTTCCCTCTGTTGGTTTCCCTCTCTCCCCAATCCTTCCCTCTGTTGGTTACCCTCTTTCCCCAATCCTTCCCTCTGTTGGTTTCCCTCTCTCCCCAATCCTTCCCTCTGTTGGTTTCCCTCTCTCCCCAATCCTTCCCTCTGTTGGTTACCCTCTTTCCCCAATCCTTCCCTCTGTTGGTTTCCCTCTTTCTCTCTCTCCCCAATCCTTCCCTCTGTTGGTTTCCCTCTCTCCCCAATCCTTCCCTCTATTGTTTTCCCTCTTTCTCTCTCTCCCCAATCCTTCCCTCTGTTGGTTTCCCTCTCTCCCTAATCCTTCCCTCTGTTGGTTTCCCTCTCTCCCCAATCCTTCCCTCTGTTGTTTTCCCTCTTTCTCTCTCTCCCCAATCCTTCCCTCTGTTGTTTTCCCTCTCTCTCCCCAATTCTTCCCTCTGTTGTTTTCCCTCTTTCCCCAATCCTTCCCTCTGTTGGTTTCCCTCTTTCCCCAATCCTTCCCTCTGTTGGTTTCCCTCTTTCCCTCTCTCCCCAATCCTTCCCTCTGTTGGTTTCCCTCTTTCCCTCTCTCCCCAATCCTTCCCTCTGTTGGTTTCCCTCT
The DNA here is from genome assembly GCF_901765095.1 of Microcaecilia unicolor. NCBI lineage: Eukaryota > Metazoa > Chordata > Amphibia > Gymnophiona > Siphonopidae > Microcaecilia > Microcaecilia unicolor. The sequence continues at coordinate 198,715,816 of NC_044035.1, forward strand.
TTCCCCAATCCTTCCCTCTGTTGGTTTCCCTCTTTCCCTCTCTCCCCAATCCTTCCCTCTGTTGGTTTCCCTCTCTCTCCCCAATCCTTCCCTCTGTTGGTTTCCCTCTCTCTCCCCAATCCTTCCCCCCCCCCCCCCCGTGACACTCCGGGCAAGTCCTGCACTTAGTTTTTTTTTTTTTTTTAAGACTCATAACGTGCGAACGATGCAGCTGGCAGCGATTGAAAGAGGCTGTCTGGGCTGGCGTCTGCGTCGGAGCTTCCCTCACCCTCTGCGAGTCCCGCCTTCGTTGTTACAACTTCCTGTTTCGCGGGACTCGCAGAGGGTGAGGGAAGCTCCGACGCAGACGCCAGCCCAGACAGCCTCTTTCAATCGCTGCCGGCTGCATCGTTCGCGCGTTCTGAGTCTTAAAAAAAAAAAAAAAAAAACTAAGTGCAGGACTCGCCCGGAGTGTCACGGGGGGGGGGGGGGGGGGGGTGGGGGGTGGTGGTGGCAAAAAAAGGTTGCGTACCGGCAGAAAAAAAGCACTGGTGATGTGTATGCTCTGATGGCTCCGCCATCTAGGGAAGCGGTGCACCAGTTCCTGGATAAATCAGGGATGTCATAGCTGGGGCCTGGGGCACATGATTGTTTAGGGTCACCCCTGCAACCGAGGGAACCACAGCGGGCTATCAGAGATCTAAAAACGAACATGGCACCTGGTGCTGATGGTTTCTCTGGAGAATTCTATAAAGTCCTAAAATTGTCCCTAGTGGCACCATTAATTGAGTACTATCAGACAGTAATAGATGATGGGGAATTCCCTCAAAATGAAAACACAGCTCTGATCACGTTATTACTTAAATCGGGCAAGCAAGCGGATGATCCAGAGTCATACCGCCCCATTTCTCTTATCAATGTGGACATCAAACTTTTGGCAAAGGTTTTAGCTAACAGAATGTCAGCATACATACCAGAGTTAATTAGTACTGCCCAGGTGGGGTTTGTTCCCAAACGACACTCGGTTCTACACGTGCGACGAATTCTTCTTGCATTGGCTCAGTGCACTGGTCGAAGAGAACCTTGTATGGTGGTTAGCTTAGATGCGGCCAAGGCCTTCGATCATGTGGATTAGAGCTATTTATTTCAGGTGCTGGAGTGGCTAGAATTCCCGGAGGTTTTATTTCAGTCCGTTCGGGTGCTATATACAGGGTTTGTGCGCCCAAATAGTGGTTAATGGGGGCAGATCAGCATGGTTCCCGGTTTGCAGAGGAACGAGACAGGGGTGTCCATTGTCACCACTCCTATTTAACATCTCCCTAGAGCCCTTGATCAGGACACTAAACGGGATAAAGGACATCAAAGGGATGATTCTTGAGAGTGAAGAAGTGAAAACCTTGGCCTATGCGGACGACATCTTGCTGGTGCTGAAAGAACCGCAAACTTCATTACAATATACTCTGGAAACCATAGAACATTACAGGAGACTCTCTGGGTTTTCATTAAACCTCCAAAAATCCTGCGCACTGGCATTGGTTGACACGCTACAGCAAACTTGGCGGGGACATTTCCCGCTACAGTGGGTGGACAAGGCCCTTAAAGTATTTAGGTATATTAATTCCCAGGGAACTGTCGACTCTATACCGAATTAATGTTGACCCTATGATAAAGAATATGAAACAAAAACTGCAGTTGTGGCAGGCTCTTCCCCTTTCGTTGTGGGGGCGGGTCGCACTTTTTAACATGCTTATTGCGCCACGATGGCTTTATTTGTTCCAACAACTCCCACTATTTTTGCGTGTGAAAGAGGAGAGGGCTTTAAATAGGCTCACACAGAACTTTCTTTGGCAGGGCAAGCATCCAAGATTGCCTATGGAGGTGATCACCACCCCACGGGAACAGGGGGGAATGGGTCTGTTGAGTTTACGAAATCTTTCAATAGCATGTGAAATACGTCACATAAATGATTGGTTCCGGGGTACAACAGAATTTTCTAACACAGAGGCAGAGATAGCGGTATTCCCTGAGACTCACTTTAGTTATTTATTGCATACGGGATGCAGCTTACCGCCAAAAGCATTCCAAAGACATCCACTCTTGCACCCGATGAGAGCTACTTGGCGGTGGGTATGTCGGAGATACAAGTTTAGTGCAAAGGTCACACCACTGCTCCCCATTTGTAATAACCCAGATTTCCCTCCGGGGATAGGGGCTAGTGTTTTTGGTCAATGGAAAGACAAAGGAATTATCTACTTGTCTCACATAGTTACAGAAGAAGGACAGATTAAAACATTAGATGCACTAATTGAAGAGTTTGGTATTTCTAGATCACAGTATTTTGCTTACGCTCAATTAAAACACTATGTGTCCTCCTTAACATGGACAGATCTCACGGAGGACGTGATTGATGTCCTTACGGAACAGTACTCTTTGGGGGCACAGGTCTCAGTTCCTTTACTATTTCACTTACAGCAGTTGAAAGATACAACTCAAGAAATAGATTACATAAGGGTGACTAAAGCGTGGACTGAGGATCTTGGCTGCACAGTTACAACAGATATTGGACAGAGGTTCTTGAGTAGTATTTATAAAATGCACTTTTCGGTCCCTCAGGGTGAACGGTTATACAGATTTTTTATGAGAACCTACATGGCCCCTAAAAGAATAGCCAGAATAACTGAGTCTTGTGATGGGACATGCGCACGATGTGGAGGAGGGTCAGCCACACTTGGGCACATGTTCTGGCTCTGTCTCTTGGTGCAGGCCTTTTGGAGGGCCATCCTTTCCTCATTGCAGTCACAGTGGGAATGCTCTGTAGTATGTGAACCGCTGATATTATTTTTTAGTTACAAATTTACTGCGACACCACCTAAAGGTTTCAAGAGATATGTGCAGTGGACAATTTTATTTGGGATTACCACGATTTTGAAATCTTGGCGATCAGATCTCATGCCACCGCTAGCATGTTGGTGTGCGCAGATGATACATCAAATGCGGCTTGATAGATGCCGTGTGAAATCATTGGACAGCACAGAGGGAGAGAGGTTCCGCATGGTATGGGAGCCATTGTGGCTAACCATGCCCTCGAGAGCATGAAGCTTTATTTTGAACATTTAAAAAGCTCACAAGTGGGTAGTGGGAAGGTAGGGGGGGGGGGGGGAGATCTTTCCAGTCGGGGCAGTTGTAGGGGTGAATTTCTTGCATAACTTATTGTAACATTGCGGTATCGGTGCGAACGTTTTTGCTTATACTTGTGTCCGATTTTGATGCAATTCTTCCCAAAAAAATGACTTAACATGTTGGAAAGGGGGTTGGGGAGAAAATGTGAAATCTTGATGATGATCTAGCTGTATGATTTATATCCTGATGTATAATTTGTTAGGGGAGATATGCAGTGGCTTGTTTAACTTGTTGATCATCAATAAAAATTATTGAAACATAAGTGAAATAAGAAAGACTTTGAGTGGGACTAAGAGTTGAAATCAGTGGATGTGAAGAGCCATGTTAGACTAATGGTAAAATTATGTATCATACCTGATAATTTTCTTTCCATTAATCATAGCTGATCAATCCATAGACTGGTGGGTTGTGTCCATCTACCAGCAGGTGGAGATAGAGAGCAATCCTTTTGCCTCCCTATATGTGGTCATGTGCTGCCGGAAACTCCTCTATGTCGATATCAAAGCTCCATCCGCAGGACTCAGCACTTAGAGAATTACACCCACAAAGGGACACTCTGCCCAGCTCACCACCGCCGAAACGGGGGAGGGGAATTAACCCAGCTCATCCCCACACAAGTGGGGGAGGGGAATCCGTCCAGCTCATCCCCGCGGAGCGGGGGAGGGACACCACACCCGCCGATGCGGGGGGATCTGGCTTATCCTGCAACCGCGGGAGGAGCTGACTGACCCTAACACCGCCGAAGCGGGAGGGGTACAAAGCTGCCCTACAGCCGCACGAAGCGGGAGGGAGTGCCGGCAGAATTTAAGTCTCAATCCAGCCCCGTAAAACGGAGGAGAGAGGAATGCAGCAGCTCACTGTAACACAAACTCGTCTCAACTCTTGAAGAATCCAAGTGAAAAAACTTGAACACGAAGTCCTCCTGAAGTAACTGAAGACTAAACTTGAACCTAAAATTCAACCAGAATAAAACAGTACAGATATCTGGGAGGGGCTATGGATTGATCAGCTATGATTAATGGAAAGAAAATTATCAGGTATGATACATAATTTTACCTTCCATATCATCAAGCTGATCAATCCATAGACTGGTGGGATGTACCGAAGCAGTACTCACCCAGGGCGGGACATAGAAATCCCTGACCTCAACACTGAAGCTCCAAACCGGGCCTCCGCCCGAGCAGCCACAGTCAAGCGGTAATGCTTGGAGAATGTATGGGCCGATGCCCAAGTTGCCGCCTTGCATATCTCTGCCAAGGAGACGGACCCGGCCTCTGCCATCGAGGCCGCCTGAGCTCTAGTGGAATGAGCCTTCAGCTGGATAGGCGGCACCTTCCCCGCGGCCACATAAGCCGCTGCAATGGCTTCCTTGACCCATCTTGCCACTGTAGGCTTAGCAGCCTGCAGACCCTTACGAGGACCTGCAAACAGGACAAACAGATGATCCGATTTCCGGAAATCATTGGTCACTTCCAAGTATCTGATGATGACTCGTCTCACATCCAGATATTTAAGAGCAGAGTATTCCTCTGGGTAGTCCTCCCTACGAAAGGAAGGGAGACAGAGCTGCTGATTCACATGGAAGCGAGAAACAATCTTGGGCAGGAAGGAAGGCACTGTGCGAATAGTCACTCCTGCCTCAGTGAACTGCAGAAAAGGCTCTCGACAAGAGAGCGCCTGGAGCTCGGAAACTCTTCTGGCTGAAGTGATAGCCACCAAAAAGACTGCTTTCAACGTCAGGTCTTTCAGAGATGCCCTCGACAAGGGTTCAAAAGGCGGCTTCTGTAATGCTCTTAGCACCAGATTGAGATTCCACGCAGGCACCACCGAGTGCAGAGGAGGGCGCAGGTGATTAACTCCCTTGAGAAAACGCACCACATCTGGCTGCGAAGCCAGGGAAGCACCCTTCAGGCGGCCCCTGAAGCAAGCCAGGGCCGCTACCTGGACTTTAAGGGAACTGAGCGACAGGCCTTTCTCCAGACCTTCTTGCAGGAATGCCAACACTGAAGAAATTGGAGCAGTGAATGGAAAAAATGAGCCTGCTTCACACCACGCTGCAAAGGTACGCCAAACCCTGGCGTAAGCAGTAGAAGTAGAGCGCTTCCTCGCTCTCAGCATAGTGGCGATGACCTTGTCTGAGAAGCCCTTCTTCCTCAGACGCTGCCGCTCAATAGCCAGGCCGTAAGACCAAAGGGGGAGGGATCCTCCATCACCACGGGACCCTGATGCAACAGGCCCTGCTCCACTGGCAGCCGCAGAGGATCGTTGACTGAGAGCCTGATCAAGTCCGCATACCAGGGACGTCTGGGCCAATCCGGACCCACCAGGATTATCCGGCCTGGATGCTTTGCCACCCGGTCTAGCACCCTGCCCAGCATGGGCCAGGGCGGGAACACATAGAGAAGCTCTTGTGTCGGCCACTGTTGGAGAAGAGCATCTACTCCCAGGGATCGAGGGTCCCGTCCTCTGCTGAAAAAGCGCGGCACTTGGCAATTGGCCGATGACGCCATCAAATCTAGGCTCGGCTGGCCCCAGCGCTTCGTGATGTCCAAGAACGCCTGAGCAGATAGCTGCCACTCTCCGGGCTGCAAGGTATGGCGACTGAGAAAGTCCGCCTTGACATTCATGACTCCGGCAATGTGGGCCGCTGACAGCTGTTCCAGGTTCGCTTCCGCCCACTGGCATAGACTCATAGCCTCCTTGGCTAGAGGGGCGCTCTTGGTACCTCCCTGGCGGTTGACATAGGCCACAGCAGTGGCATTGTCCGACAGGACCCGTACTGGCTTCAACGCCAGTACCGGGATGAACTCCAAAAGCGCCAACCGAATGGCTCTGAGTTCCAGGAGGTTGATAGACCACTTTGCCTCTGCAGGAGACCAGAGCCCCTGCGCTGTCCTTCCCAAGCAGTGGGCTCCCCAGCCCGTCAAAGAGGCGTCCGTCGTGACGACAATCCACTCTGGGGTCACCAGAGGCATTCCTGCAGACAACTTGTCCGTCTGCAGCCACCAGCTCAGCGCCTTGCGCACTGCTGGGTCCAAGGGAAGGCGCACAGCATAATCCTCCGACATCGGAGTCCAGCGCTGCAACAGAGAGTGTTGTAGTGGTCTCATATGAGCCCTGGCCCAGGGCACTACTTCCATCGTGGCCGTCATAGAGCCCAACAGCTGCACATAGTCCCAAGCCCGAAGAGGAGAGGCTACTCGGAACTGGTCCACCTGAGCCTGAAGTTTGACAATCCGATTGTCTGGCAGGAACACTCTGCCCACTTGGGTGTCGAATCAAACTCCCAGATACTCCAGGGACTGAGTCGGGCGCAGCTGGCTCTTCTCCCAGTTGATGATCCACCCCAGGGAGCTCAAAAGAGCAACCACCCGGTTCACAGCTTTGCCGCACTCTGCTTAAGAGGGGGCTCGGATCAACCAGTCGTCCAGATAAGGATGGACTTGTACTCCTTCCTTTCGTAGGAAGGCCGCGATGACCACCATTACTTTGGAAAAGGTCCGCGGAGCAGTAGCCAACCCGAAAGGGAGGGCTCTGAACTGGAAGTGTCGTCCCAGGACTGCAAAACGCAGGAAGCGTTGATGAGGAGGCCAGATGGGAATATGCAGGTACGCTTCCTTGATGTCCAAGGAAGCCAAGAACTCTCCTGCCTTCACTGCCGCTATAACAGAGCGGAGAGTCTCCATGCGAAAGTGCCGCACTTTCAAGGCCCGATTGACCCCTTTGAGGTCGAGGATAGGCCGGACAGAACCTCCTTTCTTTGGTACCACAAAGTAAATGGAGTAACGTCCCTTGCCAATCTGATTTTCTGGCACCGGAACGACCGCACCCAGGCGGATCAGATTGTCCAAGGTCTGCTGCACTGCCACAGCTTTGACCGGAGACTTGCAGGGAGAGAGTACAAACCCGTCTCTTAAGGGTCGGTAGAACTCTAGCTTGTAGCCGTCTCTGATGACTTCCAGCACCCAAGCGTCTGAAGTTATTGTGGTCCACTCGCCCAGAAACGAGGACAGCCGTCCTCCAATCTGCACTGGGGCGTGGACCAAGGCCCCGTCATTGGGTACGAGACCCTGGGGGAGGACCGGAGGGAGCACCTCCAGGACGGCGGTCTCTGCGAAAGGAATGCTGCTTGGGGGAGAAGTTCCTCTTGAAGGAAGAGGGGGCAGAGGAGCCCGACCTGCCCGGGCGGTACCGACGGGCTTCCTGAAACCGTCCTCTGGAGGTACCGGAACGAGTACTAGCCCGAGCCCTGACCTCTGGTAACTTCTTGCCCTTAGACGTGCCGAGATCGGTCACGATTTTGTCCAGCTCGACCCCAAAGAGCAGCTTGCCTTTAAAAGGCAATCTAGCCAGGCGGGATTTAGAGGCGTGGTCAGCAGACCAATGTTTCAGCCAAAGCCACCGCCGCGCAGAGACTGTCTGAGCCATGCCTTTAGCTGAGGCTCTCAAGACATCATACAGCAAGTCTGCCAAATAGGCTAAGCCCGATTCCAGGGCCGGCCAATCAGCCCTCAAGGAATGATCCGAGGGGGAAGCCCGCTGCACCATCGTCAGGCACGCCCTGGCCACATAGGAACCGCAAACCGAGGCCTGCAAACTTAAAGCAGTCGCCTCAAAGGACGACCTTAAGGCCGCCTCCAATCTTCTGTCTTGGGCGTCCTTTAGGGCCGTGCCACCTTCCACCGGCAAAGCCGTTTTCTTAGTCACCGCAGTGATTAAAGAATCCACGGTAGGCCACAGATAGGCCTCACGTTCACTTTCAGGCAAAGGATAGAGGCGGGACATAGCCCTAGCCACTTTGAGGCTCGCTTCCGGGACATCCCATTGAGCCGAAATTAAGGTGTGCATGGCATCATGCACGTGGAAGGTTCTAGGCGGGCGTTTCGTCCCCAGCATAATGGCAGAGCCAACAGGGGCTGAGGGAGAGACGTCCTCCGGAGAGGAAATCTTCAAAATGCCCATGGCCTGCACTAACAGGTTGGGCAAATCCTCTGAGCTAAAAAGCCGCGCTGCAGAGGGGTCATCCGCTCCAACCGAGCGGGGATCCGTCTCCTCCAAGGAATCCGCAAAGTACTGTTGGGAGAACTCAGATACGCTGCCCTCATCTACATCGGAGGAGACAAGGTCCTCCAAGGCCTGGGAATCAACCCGAGGGCGTTTACCTCCGGGGACCTCAACCTCTTTACCAAACGAGGGAGCAGGGGCAGCGTTTTGCATAAGGAAGGCCTGATGCAGCAGCAAAACAAACTCGGGGGAGAAACCCCCCAGACCGTGCACTTCCGCAGCCTGGGCTACAGCCCTAGACGCACCCTCAACCGGCGCTCGCAAGAGTGGGGGAGAGACATGCTGCGCATCCATAATGGCGTCCGGCGCGACACTCCGCGAAGGAGCTGCGCGGGAAAAACGGCGCTTAACTTTAGCCGCTTTGGTGCCGTCGCCCAAATTAAGGGCGTCCATGGCATTAATGTCTCCCTCAAGGGCGGCCCACGAAGAAGCCGTCCGAGCCGCGTGGCCGGCCAAGATGGCGGAGGCGAGCAGCGGGGGATGGGCGTTTATGGCGGGGAAAACCGCCACGCCGGAGGAAGGACCGGGACACTCATCGGTCATGAAACTGTCACCCAACAAGGGCGAATCAGACTTTAAGACCCCCGCATCCCCTCTAGAAGCGCCTAAGCGATCCGGGGAGCGACTCTTTGCGCCCTCGCCCTCCGACGCCATATGCCACGTGGAGATCAATCGGGGAACCCCCTGCCCGCTATAAAAAGGTAAAAATTACCTGCTTTCCGCTCCGAGCTGTAACGACCTGGTGTCCCAGTGAGTAGCTGCAATAAACGTTTAAATAAACGTCGAAATAAACGCCTTTAAGGACATTCAAAATTTTTCTTTTTTTTTTTTTAACGGAGCCAGCGGGAGGGGGGAGAAAAGGAGGGACCTGGCGCCACCAGGTTTGCACTTGCTCAAGAAGAGCCCTCAACCCCAGGCACTCAACAAAACCTAAAAATTAGGCTTGGAGGCCTAGCCAGAGCTGCTGCTGTGTGTGACCACCACCTGCTGAGATAGAGAACATACTGGGGAGTTTCCGGCAGCACATGACCACATATAGGGAGGCAAAAGGATTGCTCTCTATCTCCACCTGCTGGTAGATGGACACAACCCACCAGTCTATGGATTGATCAGCTTGATGATATGGAATATGCAATTTCAAACGGCTGGAAGCAGTCAGTGCTTCGTGTTCCGTGGAGAAACCATTATTTTTAGAATGGGGCAGCTTTGAGACGCTGCTGGAAGATCAAAGGTTTGGACATCATGATGTGTTCCCAAGTGATAATGTGATAGACTTGTGCCGTTTTGGTTCTCTGGTTTCAGCTCTTGGAATTTGGGTTTTAGGTTTTATGGGTAATGAATGTATGAGTGAGTATGAATGATTATTATTTAGTTTTACAAGATATCTGTGATGTGTATTTATAGAAGCATAAAAATACTGTGTTTACATTTTTGATAATAAAGATTATGCTAAATATATAAAATAGTGATATTTCCAGATTTTTAAATAATGAACCTTGGGAGAATTTAGATTGTGAGTTTCCTAATTTATTTGAATTGTTGTAATAGATATGACCTTGCCACACAGAGAGAATTTTTTTTAAGCCACTGGGGGATTTTTGTGACATCGAAGGAAAAATAGCCACAGCAAAATCAAACATCTCAATTTTTAAAGAAAAAAGGAAAACCAATTCTGGCCAGGGAGCTCAGACCTAAGAAAGCCGTGGAGCCGCGAAAAAATAAAATAAAAATTTTAAAGAGCCAAAACTATTAAGAAAAACTAACACAACAAAGGTGGGAAAAAAAGAATTGTCCTGGGCTACTCACACAGGGCAGGCCACAAAGAAATTACCACTAACATGCACAAGAAGAGGACCTCTCAGTTCCATGGAAAAATGACAACTGCCTGGTCCCATGTGAGTGAAATGGGTGGAAAGGTATGCACACCTGCACAATTGGGCCTACCAACAGCTTCTAGAAACAGAATGTTGGGTAGTGTCCATGACAGGCTCCATCAGATAATGTCACCCATATGTGACAAATGATATCCTGCTTGTCGTTGAAGAATTATACAACCACTCCACTCTATGATTGTGTCAAATATAACTGGTTTGTATTGTGGCAAATTACTGACTGCCCTATTTGTAATGCACTCAATTCTCATATAAAACTACCAATAAAAACAGAGACTGATGTTTTGCTTTTATTATTGCTCAAAGAAACATTACAAGCAAAGATTTGCGCCCACTTTCTCTGCAAGTAATTTTTCCATCCAAAATAATGGACTTGTTCAACTTTCCACGTTCTGGTCTTCGTCTTCATATTGCGTGTAATGAGGTACACATGCTATTAAGCACTATTGTACTTTTACTCCTGGATAAATCAGACAATACTCAAAGCCCCAATTTTTGAAGGAAAAATGCATTTTTACCCACATAATCATACTAGTCTTTATCTGCCATCGTCTTTCAACTTGCTGTTAGTAGTGTAGGACCAGTTATCACTCTGGAAGATGGAGGTAGGGGGAAGGAGGTACTGAGGGAAGGGAGGAAAGCTCTCCTGACATTGCCTGTGGGCATCTAGAATTTTAAATCTGGCTCTGCACTGCAGCTGAGTGATTCAGAAATACTGCTTTATCCTGGAAGCTTTTTACTTACCTGATCTCAGTTACATGCCAAACTGTGCTGATGCAGACAGCAGCGGCCCAGTGCCTGCACACCTGAAAGGCTGTGTACCTGTCCCTGAGAGATAGATGGTAAAATATTTGGGCAAGTATTTCTTCAGGGACATACTTCCAGATTTCAGCCATTAGAGGACGCAGACCTTAATCTGATCGTTTGAAATAGTTCTCTTCTGCAGCACCCTGTTCAATATGAAATCAGTAAAAGTTAAATATATGAACTTTGAGGAAGCTGGTTCACCTTAGCATACGGCAGCAGCACCATTTACAATTTTGCATAATTTGGGGATCTTTTACTAAAGCTTAGCTTGAGTTATTTGTAGCAGGACCCATAGGAATAAAATGGCCTCTGCTGCAGATAACTCGAGCTAAGCTTTAGTAAAATACCCCCTTAGTCTTCAAGACTCTTCCTGAGATCCAGTTATAAGAATTTCTTCCCTAAACTTGTTTTTTTTTTTTGCAAAACTGCAGACAAATCAAGAATGTAAATTGCAAACCAGACACACACAAAACTGCATATGGTAAAAGAAAAAAAAAATTACTCTTCCTCACCAAGCAACCTAATCCCCAAACTGCAAACAAATCTGACATACAATAAGGATTCTGGATACAAAGGGAAGGGAAGGTTGGGGAAGAGAGTTTGAATTTAGCTAATGCCTTTTCAGTTACAGCCAAAGGCAAGTTACATTCAGCTCCTGTCCCCGGAGGATTACAATCAATGTTCCCTCTAAGCTGAGTGGGAGTCACATAGATGTGGCAGTGCCAAAACAGACACATTCAGATACCGAAGTAATCAGCATCTATTTTCTTAATGTCTAGATTTTTGACAAGTGTGCTCCTGCTGAACATCACTACCACATTTATTTTAGAAGGGATCCGATAAACTGTGGACATCCTTTCAAAAATCCTGCTCCACATCAACTGGCTCACCTTTAGCCACATTATATTCGTACCTTAAAAAAAAAAAAGGTAGCTCTGGACAAGATGGCGCTGTGAGAAGACTCACGTCTGAGAGCTCCTGATTTTTCAGCGGATATACCTGGGAGGCAGCACTCTCCCCCATTGATATTATGGGGAAGAGGAAGGGTAAGACCGGAGTTTTAGCCTCCTCTGACTCCGCGAAACCGGCTACCCAGCAAAAGACGCTGGAACAATTCGGAGTCCAGGCGTTGAAGCTGCAGACGCCAAAGCTGACGGGACCCGATGCTGGTCAGACGGACTGAAGCATAGAGGCGGCTTCACTCAGCCCGCCTCAGATTACAGCTCCCCCTCGACCCGGAAGCAATTTAGTGCTGGCAGGGATGCGGAGCGACGATCCTTCCAAAGTGGTGAGGTCTTGAGCTGCTGAAGGGGGCCCTGCCACCACTTCAACCCCAGAACGGAACACTACTGGTAGTATAAGGGTCGAAAGCCCGATATCTCCCCTGATTCTGGAGGCTGCTGTTGAGAGAAGTCGAGTGAAATTGAAACCAGCTGTTATAACAATGGAGATGCTGTGGGACGCTATCCAGGGAATTAATACCACACTTACCCAGGTAACAAGCTCCATTAAAACTGAATTCCTAGATTTAAAGCAAGAACAAAGTGTCCTATCCGGGAAATTACAAGAAAATGAGAGGAAAACTGAATCACTAGGAGAAGAGACACAAAAACTGCAGAACTTAACAGGAGTAATGGTTAAAGAAAGGGAAATTCTAGCTAGAAAGCTAGAATTTCTTGACAACCGAGGAAGGAGAAATAATTTAAGATTTCTAAATTTCCCAAAGTCTCCATTGATACCAGCAATAGATATGTTAAAAAAGTACTTTGGTGAAATTTTGGGAGTTCCGGTAGAGGGTTTTCCACCAATTACCAGAGCTCAATATATATCAGGAATTAGAACTCACTCCCAAGGTTCTCAACCTGGACTTAACCTTACAGAATTTCTGGAAAGTTCTCTAGAGGTGATAACTCACCGTACCACTCTCCTTGTGACTTTTGCATTGGAGTTGGATAGGAATAACATTTTCCGTCTATATTTTAAACATATGAAAGCATTATTCCTGGGGGCCAAGATACAAGTTTTTCCTGATTTGAATAAAGAAACACAGAAAAGAAGGCGAGAGTTCCTTGTATTAAAACCACAAATACTCGCATTAGGTGGATCTTTTGTACTGAAATATTTGTGAAGATGTTTTGTTTCTTTAAATGATGTTAATTATGTATTCCTTGACCCTGAGAAATTGCAGAAATGAGTAGTTGCCAAAGAGGAGAGTGGTGGTATTGGATCTACCTGAATCATCACACATTTTGATATGCTAGTAATAATCAGCTAGTTGGTTTATGTGTCTTTTCCTCTCAATTTATTATTAAGAAAATAATTCCTTAATTTCTTAAGTTTATTCCTAGTATCTTGTCCGACTTATGTGGTCAAAGTAAGAGAAATTATTACCTAACTTTGTTGAAGTCTTGGAGATATTTTGAGATACCCTGTAATATTATCCTAACATTCTTTGCATGTATATACATGGTTTGTACTATTTGAAAATTATAAATAAAAAATTAAAAAAAAAAAAAAGTAGCAAATTGGTGAGAAAAGATTTCCCTTGACTGAATCCACATTTACTCTATGCTATTAAACCATTTTTGGAAAGCAGTGTATACTAATGCCAGTAGAATGGGAAACAAGGTTCTAGATATAGAGGCTATGATTGAAGAGGCTGACAGATTTAGTGGTGGTCACAGAAAACTGGTTCATGGAGAACCAGGACTGGGATATAGTGATACCAAACTATAATCTATTCAGGAAGGACAGGGTAGAAAGAAATGGAGCAGTGGTGTAATGTGTTAAAATATTAACATTGAGGAGAGGAAGTGACGTCACCAATAAAGATGGAGGCTTAAACAGCTAGCTCCCGCTCACCGTAGTAAAAAAAGCGTGAGTTCTCCCGCTGATCGTGTCCTCCCGGTGCGATTTTGATTCGCAGCACCCACGGAACCGGTGGCGCTCCGGGCGGCGATAAATATGCAGCCAGAACTCAGCCAATTTGGCTTTAAAGGCGGAAAGACGGCTAACCGCTTGGCGGGCCTGGAAATCCAGCCTGAGCAGGTTGGCAAACAATCAGACGGCGATTTGCAGCAGAGCCCCTGCCTCTTTGGTGAGGACCCAGACCGGACAGTAGCGGACCCGCTCGCAGAGCTAAAAGAATGGCTACTGGAGATCCGTGCAGACGTAAAGGCGGTCCGGGCGGAGCTGGAGACACTAGGCTCCGATCTCCGCGGTGAAATTAGAGAGCTGGGGAATCGGATGGAGGAGATGGAGTCTCGAGTGGAAGAACATACGGAAGAACTGGGATCGCTAGACCGAGCGATCGCGGACGTCCGGCTGGGCCAGCAACAGCTGACTGACAAGATGGAAGATCTAGAGAACAGGAGTCGGCAGCATAATTTGCGGTTTAGGGGTATTCCTGAAACCCCGGAATACGCCGACTGTGAGACAGTAGTGCAGCAGGTGGTGTGTGCTATATTGAAAGAGGCTGGCAGCCCAGTGGAAGCAACTGCAGTAGTGCTTGAGCGCTCTCATAGAACGCTGGGCCCAGCCCGGAACAACTTGCCTAAGGACATCATAGCCTGCTTTCAGGATTACAAATTAAAAGAGAAGGTGTTTCAGGCGGCTAGAAGCCTACAAAGTGTCAAGTGGGACACGCATCAGGTGGAAATTTACCAGGACCTGGCACTGGCCACTTTAAAATGGCGAGCGGAGCTGAAACCGATAACAAGGAAGTTGCAGGAGCTTGGAATTCGCTACCGCTGGAAGCATCCCTTTGCACTAGCATTCTATAAGGAAGGCCGCATGCACCAAGCAAGATCCCTAGCTGAAGCTAGAGCGGTTCTCCCAGAAATACAGCAAGAATGCCCGCCGGAGACCCCGGGGAAAACAAGACGTGATAGAGCCCCGGCATCCCACTCGAAATGGCAGCAAGTGGGTAAGGGGCAGAAGAGATTGCAACGTCAGCAGTCGGCTGGCCACCTTACATGACTGTGGGTAAGGGGGGCATAAATGATGTGTTAACACGTGTTGGGTCTGGGCCCAATGGAAGTTCAGAATGTAAGGCTTGCAAGAGCTATTTGGTTCTGGTTTGTAATGGTTTTGATTGATATATAGCGGGAGAACAGTTGTTATGTTGTTCAATGGTACTAAGAGGGTGAGTGGAGGGGTGAGGTACTTCCTCTACGGGATACTCTTTCATATATGAGAGAGGATCTATATGAACATAGAGGGAGGGGGGTGGAAGGGAGGGAGGGACAGGGCGGGGGGGGGGGGGGGGGGGGGAGCAAATGGAA
This sequence comes from Microcaecilia unicolor, assembly GCF_901765095.1. NCBI lineage: Eukaryota > Metazoa > Chordata > Amphibia > Gymnophiona > Siphonopidae > Microcaecilia > Microcaecilia unicolor. The sequence continues at coordinate 198,731,021 of NC_044035.1, forward strand.
AAGAGGAGAGGAACAAAGGGATGACAAGGCGGGAGACCATATCCGGGCTGGCTTAGGGCGCCCATGGGAGGAGATGGAATGCAAGATGTAACACTAGCGATCCTGAATGTCAGAGGTTTAAATGTGCCAATGAAGCGACAGCTCCTATTTAGGGAGCTGATCCGCTTAAAAATAGACATAGCCCTGATTCAGGAGACTCATTTAAAAAAGCAACATGAGAGACTATGTAGGCATCGCCAGTATCCGCATGTGTTCTTTGCATCGAATAATTCAGGCACCAAAAGTAGGGGGGTCATGGTAGCACTTAATGACTCCCACCCATGGCAGATTAAAAAGATCAGTAGAGACAAGGAAGGTCGTTATATTTTATTAGTTATCCAATTGGGAACACAGACCTACACCATAGTTAATGTTTATGGGCCCAATGCAGACCATGGGGAATTTTTTCAACGACTAGATCAGATATTGCTGGCACATGGAGAGGGAGCCGTGCTGGTGGGAGGAGACTTTAATGTTACTCCCAACCCACAGCTGGATAACTCCTCTACATCAATTCAATATGCTAAACAGGGACGGGAGCTACTTCATACATTTATAGCAAGGTGGCAGTTGAGTGACTTGTGGAGACAGGCCAACCCAACACAAAGAGATTACACATGCTTCTCCCAAGTTCATAACTCCCTCTCTCGTATTGACTTTTGGCTGGGGGATGCTGTGGCGAGTGGTAGGGTTAAAGATCAATGCATAGAGCCGCGAACCTGGTCCGATCATAGTCCGGTCACCCTTGTCCTACATATGCAAGAGGGGAGGAGGGAGGCCCCACAGTGGCGCTTGGATGATGCATTGCTGGCTGAGGTGACTCATGTACTTCAATTGGAGAAGATAATTAAAGAATATATCCAATTTAACGATAATGGGGAGGTGACCCCTGGGGTGCTATGGGAGGGCTTCAAGGCTGTGATGAGAGGCCATTTTATTGCCTTGAAAGCACATGTGCGACGGGAAAGAAATCGGGCAGAGGAGTTAGGGCGCAAGCAATTGGCACAGGTGGAGAAATTAATAAGTAGACAGGGTAAGGGAGGCCCAGCACAAACTCTGCTAGACCAAGCGCATAAGATAAGGCAAGAGATTAGGGAGCTCCAATTGGCGGATCTATCTGAACAACTGCAGAGGACACGCCAGACTCATTTTGAGTTTGGCAACAAGGCCAGCAGGGTATTGGCACACAAATTAAAGCAACAGGCAAAAAAAGCGCATGTCACTCAGTTGAGAAATGACAGGGGGGACCGCATAGCGGATCCTCAGGCCATACAAGAAGCCTTTAGGAGCTTCTATGAAAAACTTTATACTCCGGATATCAGTCCAGAGGAAGTTGAGATTGAGGCCTTCCTGGATAGGAATGTACTGCCCACACTTACAGAGAGTGCCAAGCTGAGACTTTCCAGACCAATTGAGTTAGTAGAGGTCTTACAGGCAATAAAGGAACTAGCACCCAATAAAGCACCAGGACCTGATGGATTTACGAACAAGTTTTATAAGACTTTTGGGTCCCTGGTAGCTCCGATGCTGCTGAAGGCGTTTAATGATTTGGGAGAACAAGGGTCTCTTCCGGAGACCTGGCATCAAGCGAATATTATAGTCCTGCCCAAACCAGGTAAAGATCCACGGCTGTGCGGCTCTTACAGGCCAATCTCGCTTCTGGGGGTGGACTATAAAATCTTTACTGCGATCCTGGCATCCCGTCTGCAGCAGTATTTGCCGCAATTATTCCACGAAGACCAAGCGGGGTTCGTGCGGGCGCGTCAAACATTTGATAATATTCGAAGGGCGCTCCACCTCATCCAATTTGCACATATAAAACAGCAGCCACTATGTATCCTTTCATTAGACGCAGAAAAGGCGTTTGACAGGGTGCATTGGCCATTTTTGTTTGCAACCCTGAAGCGGGTGGGTATTCCGGAAGGGTTCATGCACTGGATACATCTACTATATCGAGCGCCCACGGCCTCGGTTAAGGTCAATGGGAGCCAGTCCACACCGTTTTTGCTGCGGAGGGGGACGAGACAGGGATGTGCCTTGTCACCACTCCTTTTCGCCTTGGTCGTGGAGCCCTTGGCGGCTTACATTAGATCACACCCTGACATACGTGGACTGAGGATGGGAACCACTGAAACTCGGGTGCTATTATTTGCGGATGATATTCTCCTTACTTTAACAGACCCCGGCACATCACTTCCAATTATTGGGGCGGCATTGCGGGATTTTGGCTGGGTGGCCGGATTTAAGGTTAATATGGAGAAATCCGAGGTGTTGAACATCTCCATACCAAGGGACCAAGTAACAGGGTTGCGAGCCACTTTCCCCTTTAGGTGGGCCTCCAAAAGTATCAAATACTTAGGGGTGAATATTACTAAGCGATTTGAGGACCTGTATGCGGCCAATTTCCCTGCAAGGGTACGGGAACTTTTCTTGGAAATGGAGAGATGGGAGGGCCTAACAATCTCGTGGATGGGTCGGATAAATGCGATTAAAATGATCTTGCTGCCGAAGCTGCTCTACTTATTTATGGCGCTTCCTATTTCTCTACCTGACAAGTTTCTTAAGGGGTTGCAGCGCAGAGTCTTCTCCTTCATATGGAAAAGGAAGCCGCCACGGGTGCGTCGGTCAGTGATGCATCAGCCGAGAGTACATGGGGGTATGGGGGTGCCCTCGTTTTTGCTTTATTACCAGGCGGCTCATCTTCGCATTTTAGCAGAGTGGTTGCAGGGAGGTGGGAAGGCCTGGAAGGCTATGGAGCAGACTTGGTGCGGCTCTTACCCCTTGAGGGTTATCCCTTGGCTCTCTGAACGGGAGATCAGAGAGATAATAAAAGAAATGCCACCGATTATTAGGTGGCCACTCACAACCTGGAGTAATATACGTAATAGATTTTTTAGAGGACGCATACACTTTTTACATACCGCAATACGTCATGCACCAGGATTCACACTGGGATCTATGGATTCGCGTTACAGGAATTGGGAGCGGGGAGGCTTGTGGGAGCTGGGGCAGATGTGGGAGGAGGGGGAAATATTACCATTTGCAGAAATACAAGAGGAATACGGGATCCCAACGTCTAATGCATTTCAATATACCCAACTAAGGGATTACATTATGAGGAGAGCAAAGGAAGAGTTGAGTCTGGAGGAAACGCAATTAGAGAGGGCTATGGCCGGAGGAGGGGGTAGAGGAGGAATCTCTAGGCTATATAAAGCACTTTTATTGCAAACACAGCCAATTCTATACTATACACATAAATGGGAAAAATTACTGGGGGTCTCTCATGAATACTCAGTATGGGAACGAGTGTTTGTTTCGTTGCTTAAGGTGTCAATTTCCAATGCTCTTGTAGAAAATGGCTACAAAATATTGTATAGTTGGTACTACACACCACAGAGATTAGCTAAAATGTTTAAAGGGGGGTCGGCTCTCTGCTGGCGTCAATGTGAAATGTTGGGAGATATGGCTCACATTTGGTGGGCCTGTCCTCATGCTCAACAGTACTGGACAGGAGTGGTGAGGTTGATCATAAGCATAACGAAATCAGACTTTCCAATGACAATGGACTTCTGCCTTCTGCATATGCGACCCCAGGGGTCCAAAAAATATATGTATCAGCTGGCTACCCAGATATTGGTGGCTGGCAAGTTGGTGCTAGCAGCGGCATGGAAACAACAAACTCTGCCGGGACTCAGGACTGTTATAAGGAAACTGGACTACATTCACCTAATGTCTAAGCTAACGGCGATGCGACAAGGTCGCCTGGTAGTGTATCATCGAATATGGGACTCATATATTGAGTGGTCGGCGCAGCCGGACCCTGCCTTGACAATTAACTAAGTGGGAGGAAGGGGGTAGAGGGTGGGGGAGGGGGTAAGGGGTATATAAGGGGATTACAGAGTAATGGAAACAAAGCAAAAAATTAATGTTGATGTAGCAGAGGGAAGTGTTGATACTGTTTGTTCACAATTATTTCTATGCGATTTGTGCATGTTCAATAAATATAAATAAACATTTAAAAAAAAGAAAATGAAAAAAAAAAAATATATTAACATTGAAAGAATTGCAGAACATATAAGAAAAGACAACGCAGGGAATGAAAATTCTATTTTACACTGGTGTGACATATGGACCTCCTTTTATAAGGAGAAGAGGATAGAGATTAAAATAGAAGACATTCAAAATATAGCTATGAAGGGGGTATTACTAATAGGTGATTTTAATTTGTCAAATGTTGATTGGGGCATCTGCTTTGTAGGATGGTGTAGAAGTAGGAAGTAGAGAATGACACGGGAGCGGGTTATCACGGTAAAGCGCAGTAATCCGCAGTAAAATCAAACCAAATTCACACCAGTGCCTCAAAGGATAAAACCACCTAAGAATAGATGGTTCACAGTAGGCTCAGGCAGACAGGGCCGTGCCTAGGGTCTCTGGCGCCCCCCTGCAGACAATCAGTTGCCCCCCCCCCCCCCCCCCGTGAAAATGATCGCTCACCACTTGCCACACTGACAGGAATTGTCAGCAATATTCTTAGAAACAGATTGCTATACATTGCAAAATAAGATAGCAGATGTAAATTCTCAAAGTGGACATATTCCAAACACTAAAATGAAAATAAAATGATTTTTTTCTACCTTTGTTGTCTGGTGACTTTCTTTTTCTGATCATGCTGGCCCAGTATCTGATTCTGCTGCTATCTGTCCTCTTAACTCCGTTTCCAGGGCTTCCTTTCCATTTATTTCTTTCCTTTCCTCCTTTCTTCTTCATTTCTGGTCCTCAGCTTCTGCCTATTTTCTTCATCCATGTGCAGTTTTTCTCCTCTCTTCCTTTTCCCTCATTTCATCTCCTTCATCTTTCTTCCCTCCCCTCTATGTCCAGCAATTTCTCCTCTCTCCCTGAACCCTGCCCTCCCATCCATGCTCCTCTGTCCACTGCCCCCTCCATTCATCCTTTTCCAGCAATTCCTCTCTCTCCCTGAGCCCTGCCCTCCCAATCCATGCCCATCCATGCTCCTCTGTCCCCTGCCCCCTCCATTCATCCCTTTCCAGCAATTCCCCTCTCTCCCTGAGCCCTGCCCTCCCAATCCATGCTCCTCTCCCCTGCCCCCTCCATTCATCCCTTTCCAGCAATTCCCCTCTCTCCCTGAGCCCTGCCCTCCCAATCCATGCCCATCCATGCTCCTCTGTCCCCTGCCCCCTCCATTCATCCTTTTCCAGCAATTCCCCTCTCTCCCTTCCATGACCCCCCCTCGCATCCATGCTCTCGTCTCTCCCCTGCCCTCCCACTCCCATTGTTCAACTGCCCGCCCTCTTCTCTCCCCCCAACATCCCTTTTCTTTTTTTTCCTTTTTAAATTTACCTCCGTAGCGGTTCCGGCAGCGTCAGTGAAGGAGGCGGTGCTCCTGACGTCGCTAGCCTTCCCTTCACTGTGTTCCGCCTTCTTCTGACATCATTTCCTTGACGTCAGAGGAAGGCGGAACACAGCGAAGGGAAGGCTAGCGACGTCGGGAGCGCCGCCTCCTTCACTGACGCTGCACTGCCGGAACCGCTACGGAGGTACATTTAAAAAGGAAAAAAAAAAGAAAAGGGATGTTGGGGGGAGGGCGAGCGAGGTGAGCATGGTGCGGCGGCGCCCCCCAGAGGGAAGCGCCCCCCTGCCATGCTTACCTCGCTTACCGTGTTGGCACGGCCCTGCAGGCAGACTTTGTCATGTGACACAGAGGCATACACCCTCGCAAGTGTTACCCCTACAGAATTCTTTTGCTCCATTAGAGCTCTGTGAGGTTCCTAAAAATAGAACTGAGCCAGAAGAAACAGCAAAAGCAAAAGAAATTAAGGTGGAACAAAAAGAATGGAGGGACCCAAAGACAAAAAACACACCAAAATATCAAATGTTGAAACACATACCAGGAAATGGAAATGTAAATGGAAAGTGATGACCACAAATGCTCGCAGTCTTGGCAACAAAGTTCATGACCTTCAAGCCCTGATGTTGGAGGCAGACTTAGACGTTGTTGCAATCACAGAGACATGGCTCAATGGTTCCCATGAATGGGATGCAAACATACCAGGCTATAATCTATTTAGGAAGGATAGAGAGGGTCGTAAAGGTGGAGAAGTAGCTCTATATGTGAGAAATGATATCACAGCAACCGAAATGACAGGGACCTGGGGTAAGGAAGAAGCGATATGGATCACCTTAAAAAGAGAGGATAGAACCTCTGTCCACGTGGGTGTTGTCTACAGACCTCCAACACAATTGGAAGAATTAGATAAAGACCTGATCGCAGATATTCAAAAGTTGGGAAAGAAGAGAGAGGTGCTGTTGCTGGGAGATTTCAATCTGCCGGATGTAGATTGGAAGGTTCCGTCTGCGGAATCGGAAAGAAGTAGAGAGATTGTGGATGCTTTCCAAAGTGCTCTGCTCAGACAAATGGTCATGGAACCCACGAGGGAGGGAGCGACACTGGATCTGGTGCTCACAAATGCGGATAGCGTGTCAAATGTCCGAGTGGGTGCCCACCTGGGCGGCAGTGACCATCAAACGGTTTGGTTTGATAAGACGGCTGAAGAGGAGGGTGGCCACTCAAAACTCAAAGTCCTGGATTTCAAGCATGCTGACTTTTGTAAAATGGGGGAATACCTAAGGAAGGTGCTGATGGGCTGGGAGGACATACGAGGGAGGACATACGAGAAGTGGAAGGACAGTGGTCCAGGCTGAAAGAAGCTATAAATAGGGCCACAAACCTTTATGTAAGGAAAGTAAATAAAAGCAAGAGAAAAAGGAAACTGCTATGGTTCTCCAAGCAAGTGGCTGAGAAAATAAAGGCATTCCAGAAATACAGAAAAACTCAAGATGAGGAACACGGGGAGGAATACCGGAGGAAACCAAAAGAAGCCAAGAGAGAGGTACATCTGGCGAAAGCGCAAGCGGAAGAACAAATGGCTAGAAAGGTAAGGAGGGGTGACAAAAATTTCTTCAGGTATATTAGTGAAAGGAGAATGACTAAAAAGGGAATTGTGAGACTAAAAGATACTGCAAACCGCTATGTAGATAATGATGAAGAAAAAGCAAATTTGCTAAATAGATACTTTTGTTCTGTTTTTACTGAAGAAAATCCGGGAGAAGGACCACGATGGACTGGCAAAAGTTCATTTGAGAATGGAGTGGATATAGCACCATTCACGGAAGAGAGTGTGTATCAACAACTAGAAAAACTAAAGGTGGACAAAGCCATGGGACCAGATGGGATCCACCCCAGGATATTGAGGGAGCTCAGAGAGGTTCTGCCGGGTCCTCTTAAAGATTTGTTTAATAAATCCTTAGAAATGGGAGAGGTTCCGAGGAATTGGAGAACGGCGGAGGTGGTCCCTTTTCACAAAAGTGGTGATAGGGAAGAAGCTGGAAACTACAGGCCGGTAAGCCTCACTTCGATTATTGGAAAAGTAATGGAAGCAATGCTGAAAGGATAGTGAATTTCCTGGAAGAAAATGAGTTGCAAGATCCAAGACAACATGGTTTTACCAAAGGGAAATCGTGCCAAACGAATCTCATTGAATTCTTTGATTGGGTGACAGGAGAATTGAACCGTGGACGTGCTATAGACGTAATCTACTTAGACTTCAGCAAGGCTTTTGACACGGTTCCCCACAGGAGGCTCTTAAATAAACTGGATGGGCTGAAGATAGGACCCAAAGTGGTGAACTGGATTAGGAACTGGTTGACGGACAGGCGCCAGAGGGTGGTGGTGAATGGAGTTCGCTCGGAGGAGGGAAAGGTGAGTAGTGGAGTGCCTCAGGGAATGGTGCTGGGGCTGATTCTGTTCAATATATTTGTGAGTGACATTGCCGAAGGGTTATAAGGTAAAGTTTGCATATTTGCGGATGATACTAAGATTTGTAACACAGTGGACACCCCGGAGGGAGTGGAAAACATGAAAAAGGATCTGAAAAAGCTAGAAGAATGGTCTAAGGTTTGGCAATTAAAATTCAATGCGAAGAAATGCAAAGTGATGCACTTAGGGAGTAGAAGAGAGGCGTATGTGTTAGGCGGTGAGAGTCTGATAGGTACGGACGGGGAGAGGGATCTTGGGGTGATAGTATCTGAGGATTTGAAGGCGACGAAACAGTGTGACAAGGCGGTGGCCGTAGCTAGAAGGTTGTTAGGCTGTATAGAGAGAGGTGTGACCAGCAGAAGGGGGTGTTGATGCCTCTGAATAAGTCGTTGGTATTGTGTTCAGTTTTGGAGGCCGTATCTTGCTAAGGATGTAAAAAGGATTGAAGCAGTGCAAAGAAAAGCTACGAGGATGGTATGCGTTACAAGACGTATGAGGAGAGACTTGCGGACCTGAACATGTATACCCTGGAGGAAAGGAGAAACAGGGGTGATATGATACAGACATTCAAATATTTGAAAGGTATTAATCCGCAAACAAACCTTTTCCGGAGATGGGAAGGCGGTAGAACGAGAGGGCATGAAATGAGATTGAAGGGGGGCTGACTCAAGAATAATGTCAGGAAGTATTTTTTCACGGAGAGGGTGGTGGATACTTGGAATGCCCTCCCGCGGGAGGTGGTGGAGATGAAAACGGTAACGGAATTCAAACACATAAAGGAATCCTGTGCAGAAGGAATGGATCCTCAGGAGCTTAGCCTAGAATGGGTGGCAGAGCTGGTGGTTGGGAGGCGGGGCTAGTGCTGGGCAGACTTATATGGTCTGTGCCGGGGCTGGTGGTTGGGAGGCGGGACTAGTGCTGGGCAGGCAGACTTATACGGTCTGTGCCAGAGCAGGAGGTGGGAGGCAGGGATAGTGCTGGGCAGACTTATACGGTCTGTGCCAGAGCTGGTGGTGGGAGGCGGGACTGGTAGTTGGGAGGTGGGGATAGTGCTGGCCAGACTTATAGGGTCTGTGCCAGAGCTGGTGGTGGGAGGCGGGACTGGTAGTTGGGAGGCGAGGATAGTGCTGGGCAGACTTATATGGTCTGTGCCAGAGCTGGTGCTTGGGAGGCGGGGATAGGGCTGGCCAGACTTATACGGTCTGTGCACTGAAGAGGACAGTACAAATAAAAAAGTAGCACATATGAATTTATCTTCTTGGGCAGACTGGATGGACCGTGCAGGTCTTTTTCTGCAGTCATCTACTATGTTTATGTTTACTATGTTTAAAACCACAGGAATGGGAAAAATTTTCAAAGTTTTACTGCAGGTGCAAACAGAGGTTATTTCCCCGCCCAGCAGGAGTGGTAATAATCTCTGCACCCACAATAAAACGGACACCTACCTTTTTCCAGTCCTCCCTCCCTTCCTTACAAGTCCTGTGTCACACTCTCCCTTCCTCCCTGCAAGCTCCGGTATTGCTCACTCTCCCACCCCTCTCTGCAAGCTCCAGTGTCACTCCTCCACCTCTCCGCTATGCTCCCGCTGCAGTCTTTCCATCTTCCGGGCTGCCAGCAGCGTTAGGAATGTAAAACACGCTTCCTTCGTGCAACTTCCTGTTTCCGTGTAGGCAGGTCGTTTGCTGCAGAGAGAAGGCTTTCTGGTGCACGAAGGCAGCGTGCTTACATTGCTAAAGCTGCCGGCAGCCCAGAAGATGGAGAGGCTGCAGCGTGAGCATAGCGGAGAGGTGGAGGGGTGACACCGGAGCTTGCAAAGGGGGGAGGGCGATGCAACACAGGACCTGGTGGCGGGTGGGGGGGGGGGGGGAGAGTGAGCAACACCAAACCTTGTGGGAACAGAAAGACTGGGAGAGCGACACCGAACTTGGGAGGGAGGGAAAGCGATAAGACCTTGTGGGGGAGGGAAGCGACACGACCTTGCAAGGGGAGAAGAGGAAGGAAAGGCATGGGGTATGGGCCTTGAAAGCAAGGGAATGAAAGAGAGACAAGGATGGAGCTGGGGACTGATAGGGTGATGAGATCCAGTGGAGGGCTAATAGGATGGGAATGGGGGCTAAGGAAGTGCGTGAAAGATGGGAAAAGATAGGGGTTTAAGAGCCTGGATATTAAGTGAGAGACAGAGGGAGCAATGGTAAAAGCTAGTAGGTAGATGAGAAGTAAAACAGAGACTAAGGTGAGAGAAAGGGGGATAAACATAAATAAGGGAGGGGGTGGACATGAAATGAAAGGTCACTGCCAGACAGATGTAGAGAAAGGAAAGGAAGAAGCCAAGAGGAGAGAGAAGAAATGGAAACGGCAGTGTGGAAAAGAATTTAGAAAAGACTGACACGTGGAAAGTGGAAAAGAGACTGGGACCAGCCCAATTAGAAAAATAAAGTGCTCGGACAACAAATGTAGAAAAGAAATCATTTATTTAATACTTTTTAAGGACTGAGATGTGCCTGCTTTATGAAATGTATGTCTTTTCTATTTTTGTATTTTGAAGAGTGCAGGAGAAAATACATTTCTCTTTCTCTTTTACCAGTGTTTACACAGGTTACAGAGTCGGCTTTCCTGAGGGAGATCTGTTTCAGTTGTTCTGTGGTTCCCCGTTTTGTATATTGAGAGAAGAATTAAATGTGCTTGGAGTTGTAGAATGATTTGAAAAATTAGTGCTCATTATTGCTTGCTATGTGAATGAATATTCCATCACTGTTTCATTATTGTTTGCCAGACCAGTCCAGTATTATTACATTTTAAGGGCATTTGTTTACCAAAGATGGCAATTACCAAGATGGCGCCTAAGTGAGACCCACCTGCGAGAGCTCCGATTCCAAAAACAGTATCGGGCTGAGAAAACGGAGCTAGGTCAGCGCTGTGACTGCTAAAGAGCCACAGGATCACAAGATACCGTCAAGCCTGACAGCTGACTGAAGACAATTTGCGAAGTTGGGAGAGGCAAATTAACTTCTCTCCATGAGGAACGCACGTAGCATGCCGCGAACTGGCCTGCCCACCCGACTGAAATCTGAGCAGTGAGTAGCGAGAAAGACCAGTCTGAGCCGTCCGAAGAACTGTACAGAACTAGAAAGAGCCACGAACCCGATCCTAACCTGCCCGATCGGAACTTGAGCGGCAAGGATCACGGAAGTTGTTGGCTCCGAGGACCAGCTGAGCACCAGTACTGAGGACCAGACTGCACGGTGGAAGAACAGACGTCGAATCAAAGAGTCAGGTCAGTGCTGGGCCACAGCAGCGGTAGCAACCGGAATCACTGAAAGAGATTGCCTTAAGTCTGGTTTCCTGACCCTACTTCATTAGAGGCCCACACCGCACCAGGACCGAGGCTGCTGCTAAAGGCTACCAGGTCAAATAGCTGCTTCTTAAGGTCAGAGATTCAGGTTAAGAAGGTGCTGGTAGAGATTCAGGCCTTCTGAATGTACAAGCAGCCGGGCTTTAACCGAGGAAATGGTGCTCTAGAAGGGGTCCGTTATCTAGTTCATAGGCGCCCCGTATAAGAGGCTTGGGGAGGCTAAGCCTCCCCAGCCAGCCCAATCGTGGACTTCCCTTGGCTGCTAGGTTGGGCGCAGGGGGAGCGGTCGCTCCCCCAAACAGATCTTAGTGACCGGTCTCTGCCTCCTCCCCCTCCCGCACGAGTCTTGCACCTCCCCCCCCCCCCCCCCGCTCTCACCCATCCGCTGGTCACTCCGGCCTGAAGCATTCTCCCTCCGACGCCGGCGATTCACATAGCCAGCCTTAATCTGCCTGCATTGGAGCCTTTCCCTCAGACGCGTCCCCGCCTCCTGTAATGCAACTTCCTGTCTTACACAGAGGTGGGACGCGTCTGAGGGAAAGGCTCCGACGCAGGCAGATTAAGGCTGGCTATGTGAATCGCCGGCATCGGAGGGAAAACGCCTCAGGCCGGAGTGACCATGCGGATGGATGAGAGCAGATGGAAGAGACAGGACCCCGGGGGGGGGGGGGGGGAAGCGAAAGCTACGGGTGGCTGGAGGGGGGGCAGGGGAGAGAAGAGTCGCTGGTGGGCAGGGAGGGCAGGGGGGAGAGGAAGGCTGATGGACATGGGTGGATGGAGGGGAGAGCAGGGTTGCTGGACATGGGTGGATGGATGGAGAGGAGGGTTGCTGGACATGGATGGAGGAGAGGGAAGGGACAGAAGAAATGCTGGACATGGATGGAGGAGGAGGAAGAAGAGATGAGGGAAAAGGAAGAGTAGAAAAACTGCACATGGATGAAGAAAATAGGCAGAAGCTGGTTTATTTATTTTTTATTACATTTGTACCCCGCGCTTTCCCACTCATGGCAGGCTCAATGCGGAAGGCAATGGAGGGTTGTGACTTGCCCAGAGTCACAAGGAGCTACCTGTGCCGGGAATTGAACTCAGTTCCTCAGTTCCCCAGGACCAAAGTCCACCACCCTAACCACTAGGCCACTCCTCCACTCCAGACAGTCAAGTCTGCGGAGGACCCAGCTTTTACTTATGGATGTAGGACAAGAAATAAAGAAGAAAGGCGGAAAGTAAAGAAATAAATGGAGAGGAAGCCCTGGAAACGGAGTTAAGAGGACAGATAGCAGCAGAATCGGATACTGGGCCAGCATGATCAGAAAAACAAAGTCACCAGACAACAAAGGTAGAAAAGATCATTTTATTTTCATTATAGTGTTTGGAATATGTCCACCGAGAATCAAGTGCTCAACATTAAAAGTTTATATTTATTTATTTACTTATTTATGTCATTTTATCCCACATTAAACATGAATTAGGGTGTTTTGTGGCTGTACATGAGAATTGTGATATTATGATCCCTTGTTTCATATATTTGACGGTCTGCATTTTCCGTATGGGTGGTATATTAGGTTCTGCCCAGTGTAATATTTATGGTACAGTAAGGTTCTGAGTGTGTTTTTGCACAAAGTTGTGCATAGTGTTTTGCAGTTGAGCGATTGTGGTTAGTATATGCTTTGAGCAACCACTTTATTCTTTGACATATGATACATATCTAATATCTAAATTTAATAAAATGTATTAATTGTGACTTATTTTTTTCTGTGTGTTTTCAGACAATTATGGATTTAAGCTCCACCCCTGGCCCCACCCCCTAACCATGCCCCCTTTAGCCTCCCGCACGTTTTGTGTCACCGATCACTTGTAGCTGCTTAGCCTTGCTAGAACCGACTACCATATGTCTGTCGGAATCATCTCCCTAAACAGCTGTCTACTTGTCGAGCTAGCATCAGATATTAATACCAGACTCACAAAATATTCACAGGTTCTGTTACCTTGTCCATCATATTCCTCAACTGCTAACCTAGCTTTCAATATTGTTACTGTCTATAACTGCAAAATCGAATCAGTAAGAATCTTGGGCAAAAATAGCCCAGCTCCTAGTTATCTCACTGTTATTTACTTTAATTGCTCTTACTGTATCTCACTGCATTATACTGAATTGCACTGTTTTAAAACTTCCATAAGGTACTACTATATTTTAAGTGCTTTAATTGCATTTTTCACATTTTACTGTGGCACAGACATCATTACTACTACTAGAAAGAGATTTACAGAGACTGACTAAGAATCCTTTGCCTGCCGTTCTGGAACTCTGCTACTGGTCAAAATGAATGCGATATATGTACTGACCAAATGTTAGTAGTACTAAGACGAGAAGATCTAAACCTAATTAACACCAATTTCTAAATTCTCAAGCTCATTCTCATCACTATCAAAGATAGAAATTTACTAACCTCACTCAGAGATCAACTACCTCAAAAATCCCCAATTCTGTGCTCAATTACCAAGCACTAGTCAATCTAACATTCCTAGGGAAATATCATCAAGATGAATATTGCTAAACTACTCTTCACCATCTACTCATTTACCCTTATCCATCACATACTAACCACCCCCCTATCGGAAACCAACAGCATTCCTACAATATACCTGCCTTATCAACCATCCAAACACAATACATACCGCCATAACAGCAATAACAACCAAAACAATGGAATTATTACCTCACCTGAACAACATCAATACAAAGGAAAAAATGGACATAAACCTCCACTACCACCAAATAGACAACTAAGAAAAATCAACATAATCTCCAATTTAACTGACCCCTTTCAAACAATACAATTAGGATACACAAATGCCAGATCAGCTGTAAATAAGGCAACAATAATAGCAGATTGGATAACTGAAGATAACCTGGATCTATTAATTATCAATGAAACCTGGATTCACAGTCATAATGACCCAATAGTACTAGATCTTTGCCCTCCAGGCTACAAAATTATTCACTGGTCAAGAAATGGAAAGAGAGGAGGAGGCATTGCACTAATTTACAAATCTTATTTTACAGTAACAACTACAGCTGAATCCATAACACCGCAACTTGAAATTGCTTCACTTAGGATCAACCACTCTACATTGCTTGACCATCTAAACATCATTTTGTTTTATAGACCTCCAGGAAACTGGCAAGAATGCCAACCACAACTCATGGACTTAATTTCTAATGCTTGTGTATCTAATTCTAATCTTCTTATACTAGGGGACATAAATTTGCACCTAGAAGACCACAATGCACAAAAATACACGCGAATGAAAGGATTCTCCAATTATGGGAATTTAATTGGACTAATATTCAAGCAACTCATGTTAAAGGTCACACGCTTGACCTCATCACACACAAATTCTTCACTGATCAAACCTTTATAATAACAGATATAAAATGGTCAGAGATACCATGGTCAGACCACTTTAAACTAAACATATCCATGCAATGGCGGATAAAAAACCTGGTCCAGAAACAAGAACGTAAAACTTACACTACAAGAGGCCAAATTGATCCGGCACTATTCTGACAACAGTTCTATATGAACGAATGGACAGTGCAATCAGATTCCAATCAATACCTCTTAAATTGGGACAATAGATGCAAGAATATACTTGATACAATAGCACCATTACAAATAAGAACCTCACGAAGACATAACTCACTATCTTGGTTTAATGACGAACCGGAAAAATTAAAAACTCAAGTAAGGAGACTTGAACGAGCATGGATTAAAATGAAAGATGAGCAAACATTTAATGTATGGAAAAAAATGCTAAGAACATATAAATATACAATCAAACTAAAAGGTCCAAAATCGGACCAGACTACAAGGACACACATAAGATATTCCAACTTGTACATAATCTTCTTGACACCTCACCTGTTACTTCAACTAATATAGATACACCATCAGCAAATGATCTAGCCACTTACTTCAATGAGAAAATTATTAAATTACGATCTACATTACCTACTAACTCTACTGAATATGAAGAATTCATTAACTGTTTGGACTCAACTATTTGATGAATATCCAGCAGACCGAATATGGACAAAGGTAAAATTATGTATCTTACCCGATAATTTTCTTTCCATTAATCCTTATAGACCAATCCAGAGACAGATGGGTTATGTCCCTCCTCTAGCAGGTTAGATAGAGAGCAAGCTTTCAGCTCCCTATATATGGTCACCAGCAGTCACATGATCCTCAGTATGTCGATACCCAAGCTCATGGTCCTTGAAAAGTTCTCCTGTAACTGACAACTCATTAACCCTACAACCGCCGAAGCGGGAGGAACGTGATTGAATTGATCAATTAACCTGCAACCATCCAAGGCAGGAGGAACTCATTAAACCTGCCACCGCAACAGCGGAGGGAACTCAAGCAGCTCACTGAAAACAGATTCGCCCCAACTCCAGGCAAATCATACAAAGTTGAACTTGACTTGAACTTGAATTAGAGGTTGCACTTGAATTAGGAATTGAACTTGAGCAAAAATATTTTTACACAGTAGACTTCTGGGAGGGCCTCTGGATTGGTCTATAAGGATTAATGGAAAGAAAATTATCAGGTAAGATACATAATTTTACCTTCCATAGCATCCTATAGACCAATCCAGAGACAGATGGGATGTACCCAAGCAGTACTTACCCAGGGCGGGAATCAGAAATCCCAGGACGCAAAACCAAGGCATCAAATGCCGCATCAGCTTTCACAGGCACATCCAAGCGATAATGTTTGGAAAAATATGCATCGACGACCAGGTCGCCGATCTGCAGAACTCTTCCAGAGAAAATCGATCTCGATTCTGCCATAGAGGCCGCCAGACCCCTAGTGGAAAGAGTCTTCAACCATGCTGGCGGCACTTTGCCCAAGAGAAGGTATGCTGCGGCTATAGCTTCCTTGACCCAGCGAGGCACTGTA
The DNA here is from genome assembly GCF_901765095.1 of Microcaecilia unicolor. Taxonomy (NCBI): domain Eukaryota; kingdom Metazoa; phylum Chordata; class Amphibia; order Gymnophiona; family Siphonopidae; genus Microcaecilia; species Microcaecilia unicolor. Next base: position 198,747,213 of record NC_044035.1, read on the forward strand.
GATTCGGAGGCCTTCTGATCTTCCTAGTTCCAGCGTGCAGCACAAAAAGATGATCCAATTTTTGGAAATCATTCGCCACCTCTAAGTATCTGGAAAGAACTTGCTTAACATCCAAGTATCTCAAGGCTTGAAACTCCGTAGGATAATCCTCTTCTTAGAAGGAAGGCAGACAGAGTGCTGATCCACATGAAAGCGAGACACAATCTTCGGCAAAAAGAAGGCACTGTGCGTTTAGAGACACTTCCATCAGTGGACGCAGGAAGGGATCCCTACAAGACAAAGCTAGAAGCTCAAACTCTTCTTGCTGAAGAGAATGCCACCAAAAACACAGTCTTCAGGATTAGATCCTTCAGAGACAGCCGAAAAAAGGGCTCAAACGGCGGTTTCTGCGAGGCTCTCAGCACCATGTTAAGATTCCAAACAGGGATGGATCCTCCATCTGAATAGGACCCTGATGTAACAGGCCTTGACGTTGGTGCAGGCGCAAGGGCTCGTCGAACAGTAGCCGAATGAGATGCGCATTCCACAGGCGTCTGGGCCAATTTGGGCCCACCAAAATTACTGGCCCCGGATGTCGAGCCACTCTTCCCAGGATTCTGCCCAGCATGGCCCAAGAGGGAAAAACATACCGGAACTCGTCCACTGGCCAAGGCTGAAGGAGGACATCCATTCCCAGAGACTGAAACTCATGGCTCTGCTGAATAATCGCGGAACTTTGGAGTTGACCTTGTTGCCATTAAGACCATGGTCGGCAGACCCCAGCGACTCGAGATCAACGAGAATGCCCGGTCTGAGAGCTGCCACTTTCCCGGATCCAACACCTGCCGACTAAGAAAATCTGCCTCGACATTCAGAGATCCTGCAATGTGGGTTGCCGACAGCTGTTCCAGACGCTTTCCCGCCCAAAAGTTTAAGCGTATTGCTTCTCTGGCCAAAAGAGCACTCCTGTTACCTCCGTGTCTGTTGTCATATGTCCCAGTCGTTGCATTGTCGGAAAGGACTTGTACGGACTTCTGAAACAGCAGTTGCAGGAAGTCCCGAAGGGCCCGCTGATTCGCCCTCAATTCCAAGAGGTTGATGGGCCACTTGTCTCTGCCTGAGACCCAAGTCCTTAAGTCATCGGTCCCAGACAAAGCGCTCTCCAACCTGACAGACTGGCGTCCGTGGAGACCACTATCCATTCCAGAGCCGTCAGGGGCATGCCCAGATTAAGAGTGTATGCCCGCAACCATCAATGCAGACTCCTCGAAACTGCGGGTTCCAAGGGGAGACGAAGCAAGTAGTCCTCCGACAGGACCAATGCCTGAGCAGAGAATGCTGTACTGGTCTCATGTGGGAGCTCGACCATGGCACCATGGTGGCCGTCATGGATCCCAACAGCTGAACGTAATCCCACTTACGCGGCGCTGACCTGTCCAAGAAGTTGGAGACTGTAACTTCTACCCTCGAGCCTCTGGAAGGAGGACTCTGCGTACTTGAGTGTCAAAGATCACTCCTATATTTCCAGAGATTGACAAGGGTCAGTCAACTCTTCTCCAGATTGATCATCCAACCCAAGGATCGCACTCGAAAGAGCACTCTGTCCGTGACTCTCACACCTTCCACGAAGGACTGCGCCCGGATCAACCAGTCGTCTAGGTAAGGGTGTACTTGAACCCCTTCTTGCGAAGAAACGCCGCTATGACGACCATCACTTTGGCGAAGGTCCGAGGCGCTGTAGCCATCCCGCAGGGAAGGGCCTGGAACTGGAAATGTCGATTCAGGACCGCAAAGCGGAGAAACCGCTGATGAGGAGGCCAAATTGGAATGTGCAAATAGTCCTCTTAAACGTCCAGAGTGGACAGAAATTTTCCGTACTACGCGGCGGCAATAACCGACCTTAGGGCCTCCATCCTGAAGTGCTGTATTCTCAAGGCCCTGCTGACTCCTTAGAGATCGAGAAGAGACTGAGAAGAACCTCTCTTCTTGACACCACAAAGTAGACGGAATAGTGTTCTGAGCCACATTGTTCCACTGGAACGGGAATGACAGCGTCAATTTGTATCAAACTGCCCAGAGCCAGCTTGACCACCGCAAATTTCCATGGGGACTAGCATGGAGAGACCACGCAGGTCCTTCAGAGGACGGCAAAACTCCAGCTTGTAACCGTCTTGAGTAATCCCGAGAACCCAGTCGATTGTTGTTACCCTGGCCCATTCGCCCAGAAACGAGGACAGCCGCTCTCCCAAAGTCTGGATCATGGGCCAGGTCCCCATCATTCGGCGCGAGGCCCTGGGGGAGCTCTGAAGGAAATTTCCACCGGAGTGATGGTCTGCTCAAAAGGACTGCTGCCTCTGAGGAAAACGCTGTCTGGAATATTACCCAGACTTTCCCGGGCGATACCGGCTAGCAGCTCGAAAACGGTGAGGAGTTCGCACGAGAATTCACACTGGTTCTGAGCTCTGGGAGTCTCTTGCCCATCACTCAGCTCCGTCACAATTCCGTCCAGCTCAGTTCCAAAGAGGAGCTTGCCCTTAAATGGCAACTTGCCAAATGGGCCTTGACGCCAGGACGGCTGCCCAAAGGCAAAGCCATAGCCATCACCAGGCAGACACGACTAAGGACACTTCCTTAGCAGAAGACCGGAGGACCTCATAAAGCAAATCAGTCAATTAGGCCATGCCTGACTGCAGAGTCTGCTCCGTCGCATCAACTCCTCCGCAAAGGAAGCCACTTGCAAAGCAGTAAGACACGCCCTGGCCACAAGAAGCCGCATACTGCAGCCCGCATACCCAAGGAGGCTGACTCAAATGTAAATTTCAAGGAGGCCTCTAGCCGCCAGTCCTGCGGATCCTTCAGGGTGGTGCCACCTTCCACAGGCAAAGCTGTTTTCTTGGTCACTGCTGTGAATAGAGAAACCACAGTAGGTAGGCGGAAGGCCCCACGCTCTCCCTCAGACAGGGGGTAAAGGTGCCCCATGACCTTAGTGGCCCGAAGGCCGGTCTCTGGAGAGTCCCACAATCAGGCCTTACATAGCCTCCTGGAGGTGAAAACCTCTAGGCGGCCGCCTAGTGGCTGTCATAATAGAAGGCGTCACTGAGGAAGAAGATTCACCCTCAGGGGCTGCAATGTTAGAATCTCCCTACCCGCACAAACAGAATAGACAATTTCTCCTGCCGAAACAGCCGGGCAGCAGAAGTCTCATCCGCTCCAACAGAGAAGATCCGACCTCCCTCCAGCGTTACCACACAAGAATGCTGGAATAATCAGACAAGCTGCCCTCATCTACCTCAGAAAAACTAGACACAAGGTCTAGAGGCAGAGGGGCCACCCTAAGGCATTTCTGAGCAGTCTCAGCGCCCTTATCTGCTGGTTCAGTCCCAGCCCTTTTTAACTGAAAAGCCTGGTGCATCAAAAGCACCAAATCAGGGGGGAAGAGAGGTCCCTGCTCCGATTCCACATCAAACTAGGGCTCAGGAGGCAAAGGGCTCTCTGACACCGCAAAAAGCAGCGGAGGCACGGAGCAGCGCAAATCCAAGATGGCGCCCGTTGCCTCACCCCGAGGAGGAACAGCGCGGGAAGGAAGGCTTCTTTTTGAACTTGGGCTCCTTTCCCGAGCCTCCCTTGTTTAGGGCGGCCTGCGGTCCATGAGCGCCATCAAAAAACGGGCAGTCAACGCGGGATGGGCAGTCACGGCGGCCTGGAAAGAACGCGCGTCATAGGCCGGCCTCGGGAGAAGGGTGGTTAACGCGGCACGAGCCGCCATCGCTTCCTGGGCGGGCAACAACAGTTGGGCGGCCGGCACAGCAAAATCGGTGGCCAAAGGGCGAGAAAAGGTGGCCAACTCTGCGGAAGTGCAACTCCCGCCGCTGCGCTAACGTGGCCCGGTGAACCAGGCGCCGCGCTACCCATACCGGGAACAACCCCCCTCCCGCTAAATAGTTTTTATTACCTGAAAAACTCCGGAGCTGCAACAAATCTGTTGTAAGTGAGCTTTTCTAATCCTTATTCCTTAATCCTGATTGAAAAGCGTTCCTCTTTTACTTTTTTTTTTTTTTTTAATGCCTCAGGAGGAGAAAGAAAAAACTTCAAGTTGCACTGGCTCCAGCAGGAGGGGGGACGAAGGGAGGGACCTGGCACCACCAGGTGTAACACCGCTCGATCCCAAGCCTGGGAGAGCCCTCAACCCCGGGGTTAACTCAAATACACCCACCGAAGTAGGAGAGGAGACCCAAACACTCAACTGCACCTACAAAGTAGGACAGGAGATTCAAACAAGCTCAACTACCCCTAAACATAGGAGAGGAGCGAAGCAGAGCTGCTGAGCTGTGACCACTGACCTGCTAGATAGAGAGAATACTGAGGATCATGTGACTGCTGGTGACCATATATAGGGAGCTGAAAGCTTGCTCCCTATCTAACCTGCTAGTGGAGGGACATAACCCATCTGTCTCTGGATTGCTCTATAGGATGCTATGGAATTTCGACTTACTGAAGGAGGAAACAGTCACCCAAGTGATCAACAAATTCACCAAGTCCCATTGCAAATTAGACACATGCCCCAGTTACTTAATAAAATCAGCTCCTCAACAGATCTGGAGTGGCCTAGTGGTTAGGGTGGTGGACTTTGGTCCTGGGGAACTGAGGAACTGAGTTCAATTCCCACTTCAGGCACAGGCAGCTCCTTGTGACTCTGGGCAAGTCACTTAACCCTCCATTGCCCCATGTAAGCCACATTGAGCCTGCCATGAGTGGGAAAGCGTGGGGTACAAATGTAACAAAAATAAATAAATAAATAAAATAATTACATGCTTCAACATGGATTATTTCCTCTGGATAAAGGCAATATACTACTTACACCAATTCCCAAAGACCTAAAGACCAAAGAAAAAATTAAATGATATAACCAATTATCGCCCAGTTGCATCCATCCTCCTTGTAATTAAGTTAATGGAAAGTCTAGTTACTAAACAACTCACCGACTATCTGAACAATTTGTCAGTCCTACATTCATCCCAATCTGGATTCCGAGCTAATCATAGTACCGAAACAGTACTTATAACACTCCTAACCAAATTCAAACAAATAATTGCAGCTGGCAATAATGTTCTCCTCTTACAATTCAACATGCCCAGCGCGTTTGACATGGTTAGCCATGATATTTTACTAAACATTCTAGAATACTTCGGAATCGGAGGAAATGTACTGAATTGGCTTCGAAGCTTCCTAACTGCAAGAACATACCAAGTGATATATAATCTACAGATTGGTCTGTGCATGCAGGTTCGAAAGGCTTCTTTTTACGCTGGGATGAGACCTGCAGGGGTGTGCTGGACGCAGTGGCACCAATTCAAACGCGTGTGTCTAAGCGGCAAAAGGCGCCACCATGGTTTTCTGAGGACCTCAAAGTGCTCAAAGTCACTTCAAGGAGGCGTGAAAGAGCTTGGAGAAAGCAGAAAGATGACCTTAACCTCTTTGCCTGGAAGAACTCTCAGTGAGCATATAAATATGCAATCAGGAAAGCTAAAACGTACTATAAAACAAAAATAGAGCCAGATTACAAGGACATCAGAACACTTTACTTCTATGTCAACAAGCTACTAGATTCCACAGCGCTCACCTCCTCCTCAACCATCATCCCACCCGCTGATCAGCTTGCCACATTCTTGTCTCCGGAGATCACTACCACAACGCTGTTCCAGAATAGAATAGTTCATCGATAACCTAGCTCCGGATCCAGAAGGGTGTCCAGTAGATAGGACTCTTTTGCGCTTTTCTACACTTACTGTCAATTCCGTCTCACAGGAGATCCGCAGATTTTCAAGTAAGTTTTGCTACTTGGACGCCTGCCCAAACTATTTACTTAAAAGTGCACCTGCTTGCTTCGTTGCTGATCTAACTCAGCACCTGAACTTCATGCTAGGCAACGGATTCTTCCCTGACACTCACGGGAATATACTACTCACCCCAGTTCCAAAAGATGCCAAAAAGGATAGTGCTAACTATCGCCCCATTGTAAAGAAATGTATTAAGTTATGTCCAATAAAAAAGGTATCATCTTATTTTCTTTTCCATGTTTTATTTTGTTTGATTTCTATTGATAACCTTATTTAAATGTTGTAAGCAACATTGAGCCTGCCAGCGTTGGGAAATTGTGGGATATAATTGCTGTAAAATAAATAAATAAATATCGAAGTCGATTATGATTATATCATCACCATGGAGACCTGAATGTGGAGTGCCTCAGGCATCGCCACTTTCACCGATTCTGTTTACCATCAGCCAAGTCACTATCCAACCAATCCCTAAACCCATATATCTATGCTGATGATGTTACGATATATATTCCGTTTAAAAACGACTTATCAGAAATCACAGATAAAATCAACCAAAGCTTCCAAATAATGAACTCATGGGTGGATGCATTCCAACTAAAGCTCAATGCAGAAAAGACACAATGCCTTATCCTCTCATCGCAGTATAATAAAACCAATTACACCAATATAAAAACACTAAACCACAATCTTCCTGTTGCAGACTCACTGAAACTCCTAGGAGTTACAATTGACTGAAACCTTACCCTAGACAGCCAGGTGAAAAATGAAACAAAGAAGATGTTCCATGCAATGTGGAAACTTAAAAGAATGAAACCCTTCTTCCCAAGAGAGGTATTCTGCACTTTGGTGCAAACACTGGTATTAAGCCATCTGGACTATTGTAATTCCGTCTATGCCGGATGCAAAGCACAAACTATTAAGAGACTCCACACGGCCTAAAACACTGCAGCTAGACTCATATTTGGAAAAGTGAAATATGAAAGCGTCAAACCCCTCGGAGAAAAATTACACTGGCTCCCACTAAAAGATCGAATTACATTCAAGATCTGCACCCTGGTTCATAGAGTCATACATGGAGAGGCCCCATCATATATGTCAGACCTTATAGATTTACCAGAAAGAAATACAAAAAGTTCATCTAGAACTTTCTTAAACCTCCATTACCCCAATTGCAGAAGGCTTAAACACAAATCAATATATGTGTCTAGTTTTTCCTACCTCTGCACGCAGCTGTGGAACACACTACCAAATGCCATAAAGACAACGACCGATCTACTAACCTTCCGGAAGTTATTGAAGACAAACTTATTCAAAGCGACTTATAACAAGAATCCTTCATAAAAGACTTGACATCAAAAATGCACCAGAACAAACCAACACTGATTCCTTTAATCTGGTTACTTTAATTACATTGACATTATTGAACGTTTTACCTTGTCCTTGCTCTTATATACCTGTTATGAATTATTTAATTACTAGTAAAAAAGGCCCGTTTCTTACAGAAATGAAACGGGCGTTAGCAAGGTTTTCCTCGGAGTGTGTATGTTTGACAGTGTGTGTTTGTCAGTGACTGTGTGTGAGAGCGAGAGAGTGAATGTGCGAGTGTGTGTGTGTGACAGAGAGAGAGAGTGAGAATGTCACCTCTGTCCCCTGCCCCCCTCCAGCCACACAGCGATTCTTCTCTCTCCCCTGCTCCCCCTCCAGGCACCCAGCGATTCTCCTCTGTACCCTGCCTCCCCTGTAGCCACCCAGTGATTCTCTTCTCTCCCCTGCCCCCTCATCCAGCCACCCAGCAATTCTCCTCTCCCCTGCCCCCCTCTCCAGCCACCCAGCGATTCTCCTCTCTCCCCTGCCCCCCCTCCAGCCACCCGATTCTCCTCTCTCCTCTGCCCCCCCAGCCACCCAGTGATTCTCCTCTCTCCCCTGGCCCCCCTGTAGCCACCCAGCGATTCTCCTCTCTCCCCTGCCCCCCCAGGCACCCACCGAATCTCCATCGCTCCTTTGAAAGCCCTTCCCGTCTGTAGCTTTCCCTTCGAGTTCGATCCCTCTGAGTCCCGCCTTCTAACGTCATTTCCTCTTTCCACGAGGGCAGGACTCGGAGGCAATGAACTGGAAGGGAAGGCTACAGACGGGCAGGGCTTTCAAAGGAGCGACAGAGACTCGGTGGGTGCCTGGAGGGGGGGGCAGGGGACAGAGGAGAATCGCTGGGTAGCAATGACGGACCGGGCAGGCGGGTTGGGCGTTTTTTTATAGACCGTTGATTGGTTCCTCGTTCTTGTGACATTGCGGGACAGTGAGAACCAATGAAACACTGAGTTATAGACTTAGGAACCCTACACTGCCACAGTGCCACGGAGTCAGCTTCAGAAAGTTGGAGGTGCTTTTTATTATATAGGATAATTCAGTGATTATGTGAGTGAGTGAGTGAGTGAGTGAGTGAGTGAGTATGTGTGAGATAGTATGTGTGAATTGTGAGGGTGGAGGGGCAGGGGTGGTGATCTGGGAGGGGGGTCAGCTTTGTTGTTGTGATACAGAGAGAGATAGAGTCAGTGTCTATCTATCCATGGCCCGCATCAGTGTCTGTGTGTGTGTCGTATATTGCCAGATGTGGGGGTGTGAAGGTTGGCAGCGTGTGTGTGTGACAGAGAGAGATCATGTGTGTGTGACAGAGAGAGATCATGTGTGTCACTGAGGGAGATCACGTGTTTGTGAAAGTGAGAGAGGGTGGGGCGAAGTTGGAGTTTGGAGGCGAGTATCTGTGTGTGTGTGTGATAGAAATTGTGTGTGTGTGTGTGTGTGTCGTATATTGCCAGATGTGGGGGTGTGAAGGTTGGCATGGTGTGTGTGTGTGTGTCACAGAGAGAGATCATGTGTGTCACTGAGGGAGATCGTGTGTGTGTGTGTGAAAGTGAGAGAGGGTGGGGCAAAGTTGGAGTTTGGAGGCGAGTATCTATGTGTGTGTGATAAAAATTGCGTGTATGTGTGTTGAACAATGTTAGAGGGAAGGGGGCATATCTGGTGAGTTGGGAGGGAGTGAACTTGGAGGGCTTGGCGGGGGGGGGGGGGGCTTGTAGGGTTGAAGTCTCTGATATTTTTCCCCTCCTAGCTTTGGGAGATGCGTTTCTGTGAGCCTCCTCCTCCTCTCTCTTCCTCCCTTTCAGCTGTCCCATGTTATTAGTGTGGTATTTTTTTTTGGTTTTAGTTTTGTTTGGGGGGGGGGAGTTTGGGGGGGGGTGTCGGGTTTCTGAACTGGAAGGGAGTTGCAGGGGGCTTCAATTGTGGTTATTGTTTTTGTAGTGATAGAGAGAGATGTTACAGCAGGTAACAGCTGTTCGTTTCCCTTCCTTTCCTCTCTCCTTTCTTGTTGTTTGTTTTTGTTTTTCTTAAATTATGTGAGTGCGGGACACAGGGAGGGAGGGAGGGATGTCAGAAGGGTAACGACTGTGATGGAAAATATTAAAAATTGCTTTTCAGTCTTGCTTTAATCGATAATACACTTTTAAAATCCCCTGTCTTTGACCCAAAAGTGACTTTCCTGGTATATCTCAAAGAACAGGCTGGTATGAGATAAGGCACACTTAAGAACAATATATGAGATAAGGCACATCTCCAGAACAGGTTGAAATGTCCCTGAAGCCAGCTTGTACAGAAGGGGGGGGGGGGGGGGGTACTCTTGAGGTTCGGTAAATAATTCACCTGGCCAGTGGTTTGTTTTCTTGAACCGAGAGAGTGTGACGGCATCCCCATGCACATTTCTGGATAAGTTTTAGCTTAAAAAGGGGGCTTGTTGCGGTGGAACTCTGGGGCTCATTCTGTGGATGCACGCATCGTGCAGAAAAGACTTGTTCCTGGTCTGGACGCTTCAGGCTTTCGCTGCAACGGGCCTCCCAGCTGATGAAATAAGGGCCTGAATGATGTAATTCCTGACCAGTGATGATGATGTATGTATATATATAAATATCTTTCTTATTTTACTTTTCTATAGCCTTCCTTTAGTAATGTACTCGATTAGTGTGTGTATTTCTTAATCATTGTGATGCACTAACAATGACTTATACACTCTCCAATTAAAGTGCAAATAAAGAGTTTCATTTACCCAATACAAATCTAAAAGAATCTGTAGTATTTTAGTCTTTGAGCAGTCTGTGGTGATCAAGTGAGCAGGCTGCAATACCGAAGCAATACAACGATCAGCTGTTGCTTGCCGCTGCTTGCTTTCTGTGTGTGTGTGTGAATGTGCGTGTGTGCTTCGCGCTGTCCTCCTCTTGTTTCCCTCCACCAACCTCTGTTTTCTCAACTTGTCTATGTGAAACAGATATGCTATGTTTTTTTCCTTGACCGTCCCTTTCACTGCCTTACGCCTGTGCTGTCACTCCACTTTCGTCCTGCAATCTCTGTACCTGGCAGTTGAGAGAGGGCGGGGTAAATTTTTTGACAGGCTGCTGTCACCGGTGTCGCGCGCTTCCCGCCACCATGTGTTTCTGTTGTCTGGCAATGACCCGGGCAGGTGGGTTGGGCGTTTTTTTCAGACAGCTGATTGGTTCTTCGTTCCTGTGACGTCATGTTTGTTTGCTTGGCAACTATGCAGCGTTCCATTCCCTCGACTTGAGGGCGGGGACAGTGAGAGCCAATCAAACACTGAACTACAGACTTATGAACCCTACACTGCCACAGTGCCACGGAGTCAGCTTCAGAACGTTGGCGGTGTTTTTTATTATAGTAGATTCACTTCTAATTCACTTGATATTTTATCTTTAACATCTTCTAATTTGCTTGATATTCTTATATACCTTAATTGTAACTCTTCTCTGTACTTATCATTCCGTTACTGGTTATCACCATTGCGGCATAATATAAGCCACATTGAGCCTGCAAATGTGTGGGAAAATGTGGGATACAAATGCAGCAAATAAATACATTTGTTTATGCAGTCTTTACATGCACATGATTTTGCTTTTTAAACCCAAAGGTAAATCTTAAGGGTGGTTAAACAGTGAGGCTTCTGTGGATAGGGGCAGAGTTCACAGGGATGGGGCTAAACTTTGTTCCAATGTCATTCTCTAGTAGGGAGATCCTGGATTCTCTACAGGGATATTCCAGCAATGGCAATGGAACCCACAGAGGATGGGGCCACAGTAGGCCGAGTACACAAATGGGGAGAGTGTTTCCAATTATAGTAATCACTGGATAGTGTGATTCAATATTAAGAAAGGTGTGGAGAGTGTTCATGCAAAAGTGAAGGTTCCAGACTTCAAAAAAAAACAAAAAAAAAACCTAAGGGCCCTGTTTACTAAGTGTTGTTATCATGCACATGCTAAAAGGGCCCTAAGTTTGTTGAGATGGGAGAATATCCCAAGTTGTTGGAGAACATCTGGAATAAGTAGAAAAAGCTGTGGGCAAAACTGAAAGGTGCTATTTTAAAAGGGCAACAAACCTTTTTGAAAGGAAAATGGCTGCTCTGGGCCTGAAAAGATAAGGAAAAAGGAAGTCAGCCTTCATGAACTACAACAGATTGCAGAAAGACAAGCAACAATACCTGGAAAAGCTAAGAAAAGGTGGTAAAGTCGAGAGGAAAGCAAAGATGCAAATGGAAGAAAAATAGTCGTAAAATGGGGAGACAAGGCATTTTTTAGATATGTTAGTAATAGGAGGATGTTCAAAAACAGCATTGTGAGACTCAAGGGTTAAGGAAAGAATAAGTAGAAGTTCATAAGGATAAGGTGGAAATACTTAAATATTCTCCAAGGACATGGATGATGTCATCGACAGAGCCCTTGCACAGACACTACCCAGTGTTCTGATTCTTCAAAACGCTTTTGGCAGGCTTGACTTACGCAGAACCTACTGTTTTTTCACCCATGAAGCAGAGGTCTTCCACTTCTCTGTTACACGTTTTTAGTTTTTCAATTTTTTGCTTGGCCTTCCTGACCTTTTTCACGAGTACAGCAGGACCATTTTTATTATTTTCATTGCTTCCCCTTTAATATTTGTACTGTTTTTGGTACCATTAAGTTTTTTTTAAGTTTTCCGCAGCTTGTGACTTACTTAGGTCCAAGCTCCTGTTGGGACCCTATTTTTCAGCTGTTTTTCTCCAAATATGTCCCAGAAGCCTCCCAGTGGGTTTAAGAAGTGTTTGAGGTGCAGTAGGACCATGTCTGTAACTGATCCTCACACTGCTAATACTGTACACTCTGTTCTCAAATGCAGAACACATAAGAGTTGAGAGGCTCTGCACGAGAAACTTTTTCGAGCACCAAAGTCCTGTCTATTGACAACGGAGGTATCAGCCCCCATATCATCAGGAGCTGCACCTGACAATGAGGACACATTAGGATTGAAGTCTCCACCTGCCTTGACATCGGGCATCAGTAGTGCCTGATCAGGACGAGCATCATCGTACCTGACACCGAGGATCTGCAAGGATTCAGCACCATCCTTTTAGGCACTGAGGGAGCCCGATGTAATGCATTGCATGGAGGCGAAGATGCACAGACACTGGTCCTTTTCAAATCATGGTACCAGGAGCTCTGGGACATCAGCATCATCAGTATCAAAGACTCGTTGGCACCAAGAGGGCTGCTTCCCTTCTGTGGAAGTGATGCCGATGCACCAATCTCCCTGAAGCCAGCCCAGCCTTTACATGAAGCAGTGGAGTTCTCCCCCAAGGACTGGTTCCGGGTCATGTTATAAGAAGAGCTGGAGCACTCCCTGATTTGGAATGATGCTGAGGAGTCAAGATGCCACCCCAGCCCATCTTGAAGACTTACACAATGCCTGTCAACATCGGTGCCCCGTCGGGTGACGAAGCTGGAATCAGCTGATTCGGTGCTCCTCTCCAGTTCAGCGGGGGAGAATGCGACCCCAGAGTCCAAGAGGGTACCTACACCTTGGCACTCCCACCCAGAGCCTGGTCAAGTGTCTAGTGGTCTAAGACAGCTGAGACTCAGATGTCTCATACTTTGTGGAATCTGATAGGGACTGCTCCTGGGGGTCTGAGGTGGAGCCAGAAAAGCCCTTGGAAGAAGAATCCCTTGTCCTGCCTTCAGACCTCCCTCTGCCCCAGAAAAGGAGAAAATCTCTCCCAGAGGAAGATGGCCGAGGCAATCCCATTTAATTTAGAGGTCGAGGATGAGCACAGGGCCAAAATGTTGGATGTCCGTGACTGATTCCCCTCCCAAGGAGGCTGTGACAGTGCCTGTGCACAGCAATAAGAGGACAGATGAGGAATTACGGGAGACCCCTCTTACTGTGCAACCTGTACCAAAGAGGATTGTGTTCAGAGTCCAGAAAACTCCTGGATTCGAGAAGTAGTAGCTGAGTCATTCCGTGTCAAGTGGACCAATTTTAAAGGTCGTCCCCACCTCACCTTCTCAGATTTTGATGAAATTTGGTACATAGTTTCTTTATGATAAAAAAACTAAGCTGTGCAAAATTTTAGTTCAAAAGACTAAAAATTGGAGGTTCTAGGGGACCTCAAGTAAAGGGTTGCAAAATGTCGCCTGAGCAAAAATGACATTTTGGGCCAACTTCCAGAAGCTGTAAAACTGGAAGTTTTAGTAGTACAAGGGGAATATTTGGAGAACCTGCACTACTTTTAGGGCTTAATGAACTGGCAAAACCCCATGTTCCTAGTCCTCTTACCTTTTGAATGGTTTAGGCTCAAACTTTGCCAAAAAAACGGCAAAAATCAATTTACAGCGATGTTGAGGCTGCTGTAGTTTCTAAACTAGTTGGCCTTTCAGGTTGATTTTTGGTAGGTGTACTAAATGCACGGCTGTAATGAGGCATTCCAATTTGCAGCACTTTCCGTCAAGTGGTTGAAAAATTATAAGCGTTCAAAGTTGGTATAAAAAGCATTTTTGCCCATTTTGGGCTATCTTTGATGCCCTTGATCTCCAGTGGGACAGCTTCAATATTCTTTCTTTTAGAACCATTAGAAAGAGCAGATTTCCTTCTATCAGAATATGTAGTTTTCATTTTGGAGTCTCTTCATATAAGGATTGCAAAAATGCCCTCAAATGTTTGCAGGCAGCAGCCTGTGATTTCTTCACTACACCCTTGATACAAGTGTAGTAAAAGTGATTCTTCTTTCAAAAAGCACCAATTTTTTAAAATAAAGAACACATTATGTTATAAAACTGTATTCAAGAAAACTAAAAAACAGGAATGTTTTTTAGGATGTGGAAGGATGAGGCCAGGTTTCATAACAGGTTTAAAGAAAACTGCAGTCAGTTAGGATGACCGACTTGGCCAATTAGATTGGTGGACCCTGTTGCAAGGCGTCTGAGTGTCTGTTGCTGGTGTTTCTTCACCCTTGCAGAAGCCGCGACGCTTCTCGCTCCAACGGCAGACTCCTCGTCCCTCCTTGCCGATTGATGTATGACACCATCGTGGCATTGTCTGACATTATTCGCACTGCCTGCCCTCTCAGCAGATGACGAAACATCTGGAGCGCTAGACGGACGGCCCTGGTTTCCAATAGATTGATTGAACAGCTGGTCTCTGCCTTGAAGACTGGCATCCGTCGTTACTACAATCCAGCTGGGCTGCTCCAGAGGCGAACCCTTGGTTAAATTGGCTCTCCGAAGCCACCATCTCAGACTGGCCCTGACTTGCAACGAAAGTGGCAGCTGGTGATAAAGCGACCCGGTCTGAGACGACCACCTGGAAAGAAGGGACCTCTGCAATGGCCGCATGTGAGCCCTGGCCCAGGGCACTGTCTCTATTGCTGCCGCCATCAAGCCCAGAATCTGAAGATAATCTCTTGCCGACGGACTGGACATCTGTAAGAAGAGTTGAATCTGAACTTGCAACTTGAGCACGCGAGCCGGAGGGAGAAACACACAGCCGAACCTCGTATCGAAGAGGACTCCCAGATATTCTAAGGACTGAGAGGGCTGAAGATGACTCTTCTGCAGATTGACTACCCAACAGAGGGAGCGTAAGAACTCGACTACCCGAGCCATCACCTGAACACTCTCGTGGAAAGACTTTGCCCGAATCAACCAATCGTCCAAATAAGGGTGGACTAAAACACCTTCTGTTCTGAGAGCTGCCGCTACCACCACCATGATCTTGGTAAACGTGCGGGGAGCCGTAGCTAGCCCGAAAGGAAGGGCCCGGAACAGAAAATGATGGCCTAGAATCGCGAAACAAAGGAACCTCTGATGAGCCGGATGAATTGGAATGTGAAAATAGGCCTCTGTAAGATCTAGCGAAGTCAGGAACTCTCCAGCCCGCACCGCAACAATGACAGACCGAAGAGTTTCCATTCGGAAAGAGGGCACCTTGAGAGCTCGATTGACCGCCTTCAGATCTAAAATGGGGCGGAAAGTCTCGTCCTTCTTGGGACACCAGAAAATAGATGGGAGTAACGGCCCTGACCTCTCTCCGCCGACGGCACCAGACAAATCGCTCGAAGATCCAGAAGCTTGTGCAGAGTAAGACGAACCGCACCGGCCTTGACGCGAGACCAACAAGGTGATTGAAGGAAAGCATCTGACAAAGGACGAGCAAACTCTAACGCGTACCTGTCTCAAATAACCTCTAGAACCCACTGATCTGAGGTAATTTGGGCCCACCTGTCTTGAAATTGCGCCAACCGAGCGCCCACCTGGACCAGAGGCTGGGCCCGCACACCTTCATTGCTGAGAATTGAAAGAGGAGGAAAATGAACCTCCTGTCCTGCGACCTCCCCGACGACCTCCCCAAAAGGACTGAGCTCTTTGGGCAAATCTAGACCGAGGGCCTTGAAAAGCTCTGGTTGGCCGAAAACGACAAAAATCACGACCTCTGCCACGAGCGGAGAAAGAACTGCGACCAGATCCTCTAGGCCGATCCTCCGGTAACCTCGGAACTTTAGCCTCACCTAGGCTATTCATCAGCTTGTCTAACTCCTCACCAAACAAAAAGGAGCCCTTAAAGGGAAACTTACTAAGCTTGGACTTAGACGCTGCATCCGCTGACTAGCCACGAAGCCAAAGCGTACGGCGAGCTGCCACTGAGAAAGCCATAGACTTTGAAGACGCCCGAAGCAAATCATACATAGCATCTGCCAAAAACGCTGAAGCCATCTCCAGCTTAGCCACATCATGATCAATCGCTGAAAGATCGTCCGAAGAACGGTCCAAAACCCGCTCAGACCACCGGAAACTCGCTCGCGCGACCAATGAACCACAAATAGCAGCCTGCACTGCCAGAGCCGAAACATCGAAACACTCTTTAACATGGATTCAATCCTGCGATCTTGGGGATCCCGCAGCGCCGTGCCACCATCTACTGCCACTGTGTTACGCTTAGCTACTGCGGAAACCACAGCATCCACCACCGGAGAACCTAAAAGCTCTTTATCCGACTCAGGAACAGGGTAAAGTCTGCCCATGGCTCTGGCCAAGCGAAAACCAGAATCCGGACGTTCCCACTGAGCCTGGATAATATCCCTTATGTCTTGATGCATGGGAAACGACTTGCCGGCCCTGCGAATTCCCTTTATCAGCAAATCCACCTTTCTAGGCTCAACCACAGAACTATCCTGGTCGTCAAAACGGAGCGTAGAGGAAACCTGAGAAATAAGCTCCTGAAGGTCATCCTTATGAAATATTCTGACCACCGAAGGATCCTCCCCTAAGGAAAGGAAATCACCCTCATCTACCGCCTGACTAAAATCCTCCTCAGGAAAACATGGCTCCGCTGCTAAAACCGGGAGCTCTAGGTCAGGATCAAAGGAGTCTTCCTGCTCTACCTGCAGGGACTGCCTGACTCTTTTTAAAGGCACAGCAGAGCTTTCCAGCGAAGCCTTTGCTGAAGAAACCGCAGGAGCTGATTGCTGCAATAAAAATGCCTGATACATCTGCAGCACAAACTGCGGCGGGAATCCAGCAGCCCCCTGAGGCAACAAGGAGGTAGAGGGCTGCTGTACGGAAGGCAGAGAGGCCCTAGGGACGTCCGACCTCGCAAGATCCAAAATGTCGGACATTCCCACCAAAATCGGCAACAAGGGAGCGGGAGACACAACTGCAACACGGGAACCCGAATCGCGCCCCCCCCCCCCCCCCCCCCGACGCCGGAGGCACCAGAGCCGGCGATTTATCCGGTCCTGCACCCTGCTCCTCGAAAATCTCATCCGCTGTACAGAATTTGCAGACGCCGCTAGATCCGAGGCCCCGACACTGACAGACGGAGCAGCGCCGTAACCGCTCCGACATAGCGAACAGCTGATCACCAAAACAAACAGCCCCGAAAATAAAAGCGCTACTCTGAACAAAACAGAAACGAAGCTGCCCTGCTTGCCCAAACTGAAGCACACACACACAGCAATCTGAAAATCACAGAGCCCAAAGCCCGGATTCATTTTTTTTCAACTCTTACTTTTTAAGAGCAGCTGCCTCTCCCTGCCTCAACAGTTCTCCCCACGAAGAGCTGGAGGAATTACACAGGAGTCAGCCTGTTCCAGACAACAGACTGCTACTTAAAGCATTTCAAACTTACAAATTATGCTTTCTTATCAGGGAGGAATAGGGGAGAGGTACTCGACCACCTGAGTGTGGCACCCCCAGGGCAAAAAGAGACCCCCACGGACCTCAGCTCCAATCAAGCAGATTTTTTTTTTTAATGCACAGGAGAAACTGCACCTATTACCAGAACAAAATAAGAATAGAGAATAGAAAATGAATGAGACTGAAGGACTCACCACCTTCCACCTGCTGGAGACTGAGATTACTGGATCTTTCTCTGTCTGGCAAGGGCTCTTATTGGCTCGCTAGAGTCACAGTTTTTTCTCAGTCTCCACCTGCTGGAAGGCGTGCACAACCCATCAGTCACATTCTGGGCTGGTACGGAGGGACGCTAAGGAAATTTTCTCCAATTCGTTTTAAATTTACTACTTTGTAGCTTCATCGCATGCCCCTAGTCCCAGTATTTTTGGAAAGCGTAAACAGATGCTTCACATCTACCTAATCCACTCCACTCGTTATTTTATAGACCTCTATCATATCGCCCCTCAGCCATCTTTTCGCCAAGCTGAAGAACCCTAGCCGCTTTAGCCTTTATCATTTTTGTCGCCCTTCTCTGCACCTTTTCTAATTTCACTATATCTTTTTTGAGATGCGGCGACCAGAATTGAACACAATATTCGAGGTGCAGTCGCACCATGGAGCGATACAAAGGCATTATAACATCTTCATTTTTGATTTCCATTCCTTTCCTAATAATACTTAACATTCTATTTGCTTTCTTAGCCGCAGCAGCACACTGAGCAGGTTTCAATGTATCATCAATGACGACACCTAGATCCCCTTCTTGATCTGGGACTCCTAACGTAACTATAATTCAGGTTCCTCTTTCCAGCACTTGCTCACAAACATCATCTGCCATTTAGACGCCCAGTCTCCCAGTCTCATAAGGTCCTCTTGTAATTTTTCACAATCCTCCTGCGATTTAACGACTTTGAATAACTTTGTGTCATCAGCAAATTTAACTACCTCACGAATGGAGCAAACCAAAGTCCAATACTGGTTCTGCGCGCTGTATGTGAAGATTCCATTTCCCTCATTGAGCATTGCTTTAGCTGCTGACAAGCAACTATTGAACACAGAACCAGTATTGCATTCTTATTTTTCACATCAGTTTATCTCCTAACAAGAAGTATTTACCCATGAAGCAGGCGCATGTTGCGCCAAAACATAGCTATGTCAAGTTCTCCCTTGTTTTCAGTCACTGAGCACAATAAAGAATCATCTAGGTCCTATTTTTATTCATTGACTCCAATTCCTTCATTTGGACAATGGTATAACAGTGATACTAAACAAAAATGTCATAAAAAAACAACTGCTCTGCTTACTACAATACTGCTGGATGTCGGTGTATATGAAAACTAAAATCAATATGAAAAATATAAAAAATAAATGGTCAAAAATGTCATCACGTGACTAGTAAATAAAGAGTGACCAAAATGCATGATAATTGTGTGTGACTAATGTGATGGAAAATATGTTCATTAAACTTGGATACGCAAAAAAATTATTTTTGTGTACTTCATGCCGATATCAAACCTAAACCTACTGAAAACATACTACTAAAGGTGTATGTGTCTAATGACCCGAAAAGCATATGGTGTTAAACGTAGTAAAATACATATGACTCATAACAGCATCAGAAGATTAAACTGAAAGTGAATATAATAATTTGCACCTCGAACGTTCTATGTCTGGATGCCTGGGTTCGTAACACACTTCCCATTGGTCTGCCCTCGCGATGACATCAGAGGGCGGATCAGTGAGATGGAGGGAAGCCAGCACCAGAACGTTGGAGGTGAGGAGAGAATCGGGGGAGAATCGCCCCCTCCCTCCCCCGTCCAAGGAGCAGATACCCAGGGAAAGCTGGCGTTACAGGAGAGACGAAGAGCTTAAAAAAAAAAAAAAAAAGCTGTAGCAAGGCCTCTCACAAACAAACGTCGACCAAGCACTGTCCCCACCGATCCGTTAATTCCTATTTCCTCCCCTGCAGCCAACTCCGTCCGCCACAAAATGCCAAATTTTCCCTTAAGAAGCGCCATGTTGGCAGATTTCAGGGGACAAAAAAAGAAAAAAAGTTCACAGCCACCCACCTCCTCCTAGAACTACTTCCCCGGGCTAACAAGTTTGCTGAAAGAGCGGGGGGAAAGATGAAAAGAAGCTTGAGACGCCGTGACTCTTCGGGAACAGTGAAAGCAAGAGATCAAGACACACTTTACCTTTCCAGAGGACGCTCTCGGCCCCGGGGCTCTTTTCACATGCGCAGCTGCAGCACAGACAACAGTCAAATCAGCAAATGTGCGGAGGCCGGATGGATGCGTCGCGTATCCCTCCGTCAGATGAGGTGGCTGCTGTGGCAGTAAGCTACTCCCAGAACAAAGGGGCGGGCACAGCGCGGTGGCGGCTGAAACGTCATGACCCAAGTCGGCGAACGGGTAGGTTTAAAAGGGAAAATTAGGTTCTTACCATGATAATTTTCTTTCCTTTAGTCATAGCAGATGAAGCCATTACGTATGGGTGGTGTCCATCAACCAGCAGGGGGAGATAGAGAGCACTCAACTTTTCACAGTGCCTCATGGCCAGCTAGCTCCACTGCCTCTTCAGTATTTGAAGCTTCCAAAGCAGTACGGCAAACCGCAATGGGAATAACATCGATGCCGGGGAAAATGGTAGAGGCTATTATTAAAAACAAAATTACAGAGCACATCCGAGGACATGGATTACTGGATTACTGAGACCGAGTCAGCACGACTTTTGTGTGGGGAAATCTTGCCTGACCAATTTACTTCAATTCTTTGAAGGAGTAAACAAACATGTGGACAAAGGGGAGCCGGTTGATATTGTGTATCTGGATTTTCAAAAGGCGTTTGACAAGGTACCTCATGAAAGGCTACAGAGGAAATTGGAGGGTCATGAGATAGGAGGAAATGTCCTATTGTGGATTAAAAACTGGTTGAAGGATAGGAAACAGAGAGTGGGGTTAAATGGGCAGTATTCACAATGGAGAAGGGTAGTTAGTGGGGTTCCTCAGGGGTCTGTGCTAGGACCGCTGATTTTTAATATATTTATGGTAAAATTATGTATCATACCTGATAATTTTCTTTCCATTAATCATAGCTGATCAATCCACTGACTGGTGGGTTGTGTCCATCTACCAGCAGGTGGAGATAGAGAGCAAACTTTTGCCTCCCTATATGTGGTCATGTGCTGCCGGAAACTCCTCAGTATGTCGATATCAAAGCTCCATCCGCAGGACTCAGCACTTAGAGAATTACACCCACAAAGGGACACTCTGCCCAGCTCACCACCGCCGAAACGGGGGAGGGGAAGTAACCCAGCTCATCCCCACACAAGTGGGGGAGGGGAATCCGTCCAGCTCATCCCCGCGGAGCGGAGGAGGGACACCACCCCGCCGATGCGGGGGGATCTGGCTTATCCTGCAACCGCAACCGCGGGAGGAGCTGACTGACCCTAACACCGCCGAAGCGGGAGGGGTACAAAGCTGCCCTACAGCCGCACGAAGCGGGAGGGAGTGCCGGCAGAATTTAAGTCTCAATCCAGCCCCGTAAAACGGAGGGGAGAGGAATGCAGCAGCTCACTGTAACACAAACTCGTCTCAACTCTTGAAGAATCCAAGTGAAAAAACTTGAACACGAAGTCCTCCTGAAGTAACTGAAGACTAAACTTGAACCTAAAATTCAACCAGAATATAAACAGTACAGATATCTGGGAGGGGCTATGGATTGATCAGCTATGATTAATGGAAAGAAAATTATCAGGTATGATACATAATTTTACCTTCCATATCATCATGCTGATCAATCCATAGACTTGTGGGATGTACCGAAGCAGTACTCACCCAGGGCGGGACATTGAAATCCCTGACCTCAACACTGAAGCTCCAAACCGGGCCTCCGCCCGTGCCGCAACCATCAAGCGGTAATGCTTGGAGAATGTATGGGCCGATGCCCAAGTTGCCGCCTTGCATATCTCTTCCAAGGAGACGGACCCGGCCTCTGCCATCGAGGCCGCCTGAGCTCTAGTGGAGTGAGCCTTCAGCTGGATAGGCGGCACCTTCCCTGCGGCCACATAAGCCGCTGCAATGGCTTCCTTGACCCATCTTGCCACTGTAGGCTTAGCAGCCTCCAGACCCTTACGAGGACCTGCAAACAGGACAAACAGATGATCCGATTTCCGGAAATCATTGGTCACTTCCAAGTATCTGATGATGACTCGTCTCACATCCAGATATTTAAGAGCAGAGTATTCCTCTGGGTAGTCCTCCCTACGAAAGGAAGGGAGACAGAGCTGCTGATTCACATGGAAGCGAGAAACAATCTTGGGCAGGAAGGAAGGCACTGTGCGAATAGTCACTCCTGCCTCAGTGAACTGCAGAAAAGGCTCTCGACATGAGAGCGCCTGGAGCTCGGAAACTCTTCTGGCTGAAGTGATAGCCACCAAAAAGACTGCTTTCAACATCAGGTCTTTCAGAGATGCCCTCGACAAGGGTTCAAAAGGCGGCTTCTGTAATGCTCTTAGCACCAGATTGAGATTCCACGCAGGCACCACCGAGTGCAGAGGAGGGCGCAGGTGATTAACTCCCTTGAGAAAACGCACCACATCTGGCTGCGAAGCCAGGGAAGCACCCTTCAGGCGGCCCCTGAAGCAAGCCAGGGCCGCTACCTGGACTTTAAGGGAACTGAGCGACAGGCCTTTCTCCAGACCTTCTTGCAGGAATGCCAACACTGAAGAAATTGGAGCAGTGAATGGAGAAAATGAGCCTGCTTCACACCACGCTGCAAAGGTACGCCAAACCCTGGCGTAAGCAGTAGAAGTAGAGCGCTTCCTCGCTCTCAGCATAGTGGCGATGACCTTGTCTGAGAAACCCTTCTTCCTCAGACGCTGCCGCTCAATAGCCAGGCCGTAAGACCAAAGGGGGAGGGATCCTCCATCACCACGGGACCCTGATGTAACAGACCCTGCTCCACTGGCAGCCGCAGAGGATCGTCGACTGAGAGCCTGATCAAGTCCGCATATCAGGGACGTCTGGGCCAATCCGGACCCACCAGGATTATCCGGCCCGGATGCTTTGCCACCCGGTCTAGCACCCTGCCCAACATGGGCCAGGGCGGGAACACATAGAGAAGCTCTTGTGTCGGCCACTGTTGGAGAAGAGCATCTACTCCCAGGGATCGAGGGTCTCGTCCTCTGCTGAAAAAGCGCGGCAATTGGCCAATGACGCCATCAGATCTAGGCTCGGCAGGCCCCAGCGCTTCGTGATGTCCAAGAACGCCTGAGCAGCCACTCTCCGGGCTCCAAGGTATGGCGACTGAGAAAGTCCGCCTTGACATTCATGACTCCGGCAATGTGGGCCGCTGACAGCTGTTCCAGGTTCGCTTCCGCCCACTGGCATAGATTCATGGCCTCCTTGGCTAGAGGGGCACTCTTGGTACCTCCCTGGCGGTTGACATAGGCCACAGCCGTGGCATTGTCCGACAGGACCCGTACAGGCTTCAATGCCAGTACCGGGATGAACTCCAAAAGCGCCAACTGAATGGCTCTGAGTTCCAGGAGGTTGATAGACCACTTTGCCTCTGCAGGAGACCAGAGCCCCTGCGCTGTCCTTCCCAAGCAATGGGCTCCCCAGCCCGACAAAGAGGCGTCCGTCGTGACGACAATCCACTCCGGGGTCACCAGAGGCATTCCTGCAGACAACTTGTCTGTCTGCGTCCACCAGCTCAGCGCCTTGCGCACTGCTGGGTCCAAGGGAAGGCGCACAGCATAATCCTCCGACATCGGAGTCCAGCGCTGCAGCAGAGAGAGTTGTAGTGGTCTCATATGAGCCCTGGCCCAGGGCACTACTTCCATCGTGGCCGTCACAGAGCCCAACAGCTGCACATAGTCCCAAGCCCGAAGAGGAGAGGCTACTAGGAACTGGTCCACCTGAGCCTGAAGCTTGACAATCCGATTGTCTGGCAGGAACACTCTGCCCACTTGGGTGTCGAATCGAACTCCCAGATACTCCAGGGACTGAGTTGGGCGCAGCTGGCTTTTCTCCCAGTTGATGATCCACCCCAGGGAGCTCAAAAGAGCAACCACCCGGTTCACAGCTTTGCCGCACTCTGCATAAGAGGGGGCTCGGATCAACCAGTCGTCCAGATAAGGATGGACTTGTACTCCTTCCTTCCTCAGGAAGGCCGCTATGACCACCATTACTTTGGAGAAGGTCCGCGGAGCAGTAGCCAACGCGAACGGGAGGGCTCTGAACTGGAAGCGTCGGCCCAGGACTGCAAAACGCAGAAAGCGTTGATGGGAGGCCAGATGGGAATATGCAAGTACGCTTCCTTGATGTCCAAGGATGCCAGGTACTCCCCTGCCTTCACTGCCGCTATAACAGAGCGGAGAGTCTCCATGCGAAAGTGCCGAACTTTCAAGGCCCGATTGACCCCTTTGAGGTCGAGGATAGGCCGTACAGAACCTCCTTTCTTTGGTACCACAAAGTAAATGGAGTAACGTCCCTTGCCAAGCTGATTTTCTGGCACCGGAACGACCGCACCCAGGCGGATCAGATTGTCCAAGGTCTGCTGCACTGCCACAGCTTTGACCGGAGACTTGCAGGGAGAGAGTACAAACTCTAGCTTGTAGCCGTCTTTGATGACTTCCAGCACCCAAGCGTCTGAAGTTATTGTGGTCCACTCGCCCAGAAACGAGGACAGCCGTCCTCCAATCTGCACTGGGGGGTGGACCAAGGCCCCGTCATTGGGTACGAGACCCTGGGGGAGGACCGGAGGGAGCACCTCCGGGACGGCGGTCTCTGCGAAAGGAATGCTGCTTGGGGGAGAAGTTCCTCTTGAAGGAAGAGGAGGCAGAAGAGCCCGACCTGCCCGGGCGGTACCGACGGGCTTCCTGAAACCGTCCTCTGGAGGTACCGGGACGAGTACTAGCCCTGACCTCTGGTAACTTCTTGCCCTTAGACGTGCCGAGATCGGTCACAATTTTGTCCAGCTCGACCCCAAAGAGCAGCTTGCCTTTAAAAGGCAATTTAGCTAGGCGGGATTTAGAGGCGTGGTCAGCAGACCAATGCTTCAGCCAAAGCCACCGCCGCGCAGAGATTGTCTGAGCCATGCCTTTAGCCGAGGCCCTCAAGACATCATACAGCAAGTCTGCCAAATAGGCCAAGCCCGATTCCAGGGCCGGCCAATCAGCCCTCAAGGAATGATCCGAGGGGGAAGCACGCTGCACCATAGTCAGGCACGCCCTGGCCACATAGGAGCCGCAAACTGAGGCCTGCAAACTTAAAGCAGCCGCCTCAAACTCCAATCTTCTGTCTTGGGCGTCCTTTAGGGCCGTGCCACCTTCCACCGGCAACGCCGTTTTCTTAGTCACCGCAGTGATTAAAGAATCCACGGTAGGCCACAGATAGGCCTCACGTTCACTTTCAGGCAAAGGATAGAGGCGGGACATAGCCCTAGCCACTTTAAGGCTCGCTTCCGGGACATCCCATTGAGCCGAAATTAAGGTGTGCATGGCATCATGCACGTGGAAGGTTCTAGGCGGGCGCTTCGTCCCCAGCATAATGGCAGAGCCAACAGGGGCTGAGGGAGAGACGTCCTCCGGAGAGGAAATCTTCAAAATGCCCATGGCCTGCACTAACAGGTTGGGCAAATCCTCTGAGCTAAAGAGCCGCGCTGCAGAGGGGTCATCCGCTCCATCCGAGCGGGGATCCGTCTCCTCCAAGGAATCCGCAAAGGACCGTTGGGAGAACTCAGATACGCTGCCCTCATCTACATCTGAGGAGACAAAGTCCTCCAAGGCCTGGGAATCAACCCGAGGGCGTTTACCTCCGGGGGCCTCAACCTCTTTACCAGACGAGGGAGCAGGGGCAGCGTTTTGCATAAGGAAGGCCTGATGCAGCAGCAAAACAAACTCGGGGGAGAAACCCCCCCAGACTGTGCACTTCCGCAGCCTGGGCTACAGCCCTAGACGCACCCTCAACCGGCGCTCGCAAGAGCGGGGGAGAGACATGCTGCGCATCCAAGATGGCGTCCGGCGCGACACTCCGCGAAGGAGCCGCGCGGGAAGAACGGCGCTTAACTTTAGCCGCTTTTGTGCCGTCGCCCAAATTAAGGGCGTTCATGGCATTAATGTCTCCCACCTCAAGGGCGGCCCAAGAAGAAGCCGTCCGAGCCGCGTGGCCGGCCAAGATGGCGGAGGCGAGCAGCGGGACATGGGCGTTTATGGCGGGAAAAACCGCCACACCGGAGGAAGGACCGGGACACTCATCGGTCACGAAACTGTCACCCAACAATGGCGAATCAGACTTTAAGACCCCCGCATCCCCTCTAGAAGCGCCCAAGCGATCAGGGGAGCGACACTTTGCACCCTCGCCCTCCGACGCCATAGGCTACGTGGAGATCAATCGGGGAACCCCCTGCCCGCTATAAAAAAGTAAAAATTACCTGCTTTCCGCTCCGAGCTGTAACGACCTGGTGTCCCAGTGAGTAGCTGCAATAAACATTTAAATAAACGTCGAAATAAACGCCTTTAAGGACGTTCAAAATTTTTTTTTTTTTTTTTTTAACGGAGCCAGCGGGAGGGGGGAGAAAAGGAGGGACCTGGCGCCACCAGGTTTGCACTTGCTCAAGAAGAGCCCTCAACCCCAGGCACTCAACAAAACCTAAAAATTAGGCTTGGAGGCCTAGCCAGAGCTGCTGCTGTGTGTGACCACCACCTGCTGAGATAGAGAACATACTGGGGAGTTTCTGGCAGCACATGACCACATACAGGGAGGCAAAAGCTTTGCTCTCTATCTCCACCTGCTGGTAGATGGACACAACCCACCAGTCTATGGATTGATCAGCATGATGATATGGAAAAATGATTTAGAGATGGGAGTAACTAGCGAGGTAATTAAATTTGCTGATGAAACAAAGTTATTCAAAGTCGTTAACTAGCGACAGGATTGTGAAAAATTACAAGAGGACCTTACGAGACTGGGAGACTGGGCGGCTAAATGGCCGAGGACGTTTAATGTGAGCAAGTGCAAGGTGATGCATGTGGGAAAAAAGAACCCGAATTATAGCTACGTCATGCAAGGTTCCACGTTAGGAGTTACGGACCAAGAAAGGGATCTGGGTGTCGTCGTCGATAACACGCTGAAACCTTCTGCTCAGTGTGCTGCTGCGGCTAGGAAAGCGAATAGAATGTTGGGTATTATTAGGAAAGGCATGGAAAACAGGTGTGAAGATGTTATAATGCCGTTGTATCGCTCCATGGTGCAACCGCACCTTGAGTATTGTGTTCAATTCTGGTCGCCGCATCTCAAGAAAGATATAGTAGAATTGGAAAAGGTGCAGCGAAGGGCGACTAAAATGATAGCGGGGATGGGACGACTTCCCTATGAAGAAAGACTAAGGAGGCTAGGGCTATTCAGCTTGGAGAAGAGACGGCTGAGGGGAGACATGATAGAGGTATATAAAATAATGAGTGGAGTGGAACAGGTGGATGTGAAGCTTCTGTTCACGCTTTCCAAAAATACTAGGATTAGGGGGCATGCGATTAAACTACAGTGTAGTAAATTTAAAACAAATCGGAGAAAAGTTTTCTTCACCCAACGTGTAATTAAACTCTGGAATTCATTGCCGGAAAATGTGGTGAAGGCGGTTAGCTTAGCAGAGTTTTAAAAAGGGTTGGACGGTTTCCTAAAGGACAAGTCCATAAACCGCTACTAAACGGACTTGGAAAAATCCAAAATCCCAGGAATAACATGTATAGAATGTTTGTACGTTTAGGAAGCTTGCCCTTGGCCTGGATTGGCCGCTGTCGTGGACAAGATGCTGGGCTCGATGGACCCTTGGTCTTTTCCCAGTATGGCATTACTTATGTAATTTCCTCACAGCGAACGATGGCCCCTTAACAAGGGCATAAACTCAAAAAAGGAGGGAATGAACTCATCCTCCTGGAGGGAATAAACTCGTCCTCCACTTTGTATAAA
Organism: Microcaecilia unicolor; assembly: GCF_901765095.1. Classification (NCBI taxonomy): domain Eukaryota; kingdom Metazoa; phylum Chordata; class Amphibia; order Gymnophiona; family Siphonopidae; genus Microcaecilia; species Microcaecilia unicolor. The sequence continues at coordinate 198,774,533 of NC_044035.1, forward strand.
CGGAGGGAATACTTGCATCCTCCTGGAGGGAATAAACTCGTCCTCCCGAAACATGAACTGGAGGGAATGAACTCATCCTCCTATAACTGTAACAAGAATCCTGAAGACTGTTTTCCGACTTCCCAAGGAAGGAATATAACTTCAGGAAACAAGAACAGCACCTAAAATCAGAATCACTGCAATACAGACAATCATACAGGGAGGGCTCATGGCTTCATCTGCTATGAATAAAGGAAAGAAAATTATCATGGTAAGAAGCTAATTTTCCCTTCCTTGTCATCAAGCAGATGAAGCCATTACGTATGGGATGTAACAAAGCAATCCCTAAATAGGGTGGGAACAAGCCACACCACGCGCTAGCACCTGTGCTCCAAAACGCACATCCCTCCTGGCAGCCACATCCAGCCTGTAATGTCGGGCGAAAGAGAGCTTAGAAGCCCATGTTGCAGCACTGCAAATCTCATGAAGAGATAGTGCTCCAGTTTCCGCCCAGGAAGAGGAAATCGCTCTTGTGGAATGTGCCTTAAAGGCTTCAGGCGGAGCCCGGCCAGACAGCAGATATGCTGAATGATTGCTTCTTTGAGCCAACGGGCAATAGTGGCATTTATCTCTGAGAACAGGTCCATGAAGGGGCGGGCTGAACCGTATTTTCGAAAAAATGGACGTTTTTGAGCTGGGCGTTTGTTTTTTTTAGCGATAATGGAAACTAAAAACGCCCAGCTCAAAATCGTCCTAATCAATCAGAGCCATTTGGTCGTGGGAGGATATGCCAGGACACCAACTGGGCACCCTAGGTCAATGCAGTGGACTTCAGAAAAAGCTCCCACATGCATAGCTCCCTTACCACGGGTGCTGAGCTCCCAACCCCCCTCCCCCAAAACCCACTACCCACAAATGTACAACACTACCATAGCTCTTAGGAGTGAAGGGGGCACCTACATGTGGGTACAGTGGGTTTTGAAGGCCTCCCATTTACCAGCACAAGTGTTACTGGTGGGGGGGGGATGGGCCTGGGGCCACTTGGCTGAAGTGCACTGCGGTACCCACTAAAAGTGCTCCAGGGACCTGCATACACACAGGCCTCTAGAACTTGTTGCTGCTGTATAACATTGGCACACCAGTTGACACCTGAAGACTAATCTCTCTGAAAACGTCCTTTATTGGAATAACCGTGTTTACTCACAGTTAACTGCAGATCAGAGGTTGTGCCCCACTGGCAACGAGTCTCCCTGGTACTGAGATGAGCAGTAGGTCAGAGCTGGCAGAATGCTGTACAATGCCCTCTTTCAGCCACATTCAAGGTAAGAACTAAGTTCTGTAACGTGGCTAACACAGGAAAGGGAACTAAAACTGGCTTACAAAAATGGCCACTACCGCATGGACTACAACAGGAAACACAACAGGGCACACTCTGACCCAGTAGGCAGGGGGAAAAGCACCATGGGAGAAGAGCCTACCAACATCGTGAGACTGTAACACAAGCTAATGAAATCACGGAGCCCAATACCCTACACCCACCACAATGCAATGCTGATGTGACCCTGTACTGCACCCGAGAGCCACATCTGACCCAGGGAAAGGATGTGACTACTACTACTACTTAACATTTCTAGAGCGCTACTAGGGTTACGCAGCGCTGAACAAAATACACAAAGAAGGACAGTCCCTGCTCAAATGAGCTTACAATCTAAAGAACGAAATGTCAAGTTGGGCAGTCTAGATTTCCTGGGTAGAGGTGTAGAGGTTAGGTGCTGAAGGCGACATTGAAGAGATGGGCTTTAAGCAGAGATTTGAAGGAGGGAGGAGGCCTGACGTATGGGCTTGGGGAGTTTGTTCCACGCGTGGGGTGAGGCGAGGCAGAAAGGGCGGAGCCTGGAGTTGGCGGTGGTGGAGAAGGGTACTGAAAGGAGGGATTTGTCTTGAGAGCGGAGGTTACGGGTAGGAACGTAAGGGGAGATGAGGGCTGAGAGGTAAGGAGGGGCTGCAGATAGAGTACATTTGTAGGTTAGTAGCAGAAGCTTGAATTGAATGCGGTACCTGATCGGAAGCCAATGAAGTGACTTGAGGAGAGGGGTGATATGAGTTTATCGGTTCAGGCGGAAGATAAGACGTGCAGCAGAGTTCTGAACGGACTGAAGGGGGGATAGGTGGCTAAGTGGGAGACCAGTGAGGAGTAGGTTGCAGTAGTCAAGGCGAGAGGTAACGAGAGAGTGGATGAGAGTTCGGGTGGTGTGCTCAGAGAGGAAAGGGCGGATTTTGCTAATGTTATAGAGGAAGAAGCGACAGGTCTTGGCTATCTGCTGGATGTGCGCAGAGAAGGAGAGGGAGGAGTCGAAGATGACACCGAGGTTGCGGGCAGATGAGACGGGGACGATGAGGGTGTTATCAACTGAGATACAGAGTGGAGGAAGAGGAGAAGTGGGTTTGGGTGGGAAGACAAGAAGTTCGGTCTTGGCCATGTTCAGTTTCAGGTGGCGGTTGGACATCCAGGCAGCAATGTCGGATAAGCAGGCCGATACTTTGGCTTGGGTTTCCGCAGTGATGTCAGGTGTGGAGAGATAAAGCTGGGTGTCGTCAGCATAAAGATGATACTGGAAGCCATGAGACGAGATCAGGGAGCCCAAGGAAGAGATGTAGATAGAGAAAAGAAGGGGTCCAAGGACCGAACCCTGAGGGACCAACAGAGAGTGGGATAGGGGTGGAGGAAGAGCCATGAGAGTGTACTCTGAAGGTACGATGGGAGAGATAAGAGGAGAACCAGGAGAGGACAGAGCCCCGGAACCCAAAAGAGGACAGTGTGTCAAGAAGTAAGTTGTGATTGACAGTGTCAAAAGCGGCGGATAGGTCGAGGAGAATGAAGATGGAGTAATGACCTTTGGATTTGGCGAGGAACAGGTCATTACAGACTTTGGATAATGCCGTTTCTGTCGAGTGAAGTGGGCGAAAGCCAGATTGAAGCGGATCGAGGATGGTATGAGAGGCGAGAAAATCAATGCAACGGCTGTGAACGGCGGCGCGTTCAAGTATTTTGGAGAGGAAGGGTAGGAGGGAGATGGGGCGGTAGTTGGAGGGACAGGTAGGGTCAAGTAAAGGTTTTTTGAGGAGAGGTGTGACAACAGCATGCTTGAAGGTGTCAGGGACAGTCGCGGTGGAGAGAGAGAGGTTGAGGATATGACAGATGGGAGGGGTGATAGTAGGAGAGATGGTGATAAGTAAGTTGGTGAGGATGGGGTCTGAGGAACAGGTGGTGCATTTCGAGGAAGAGAGAAGATGGGCGGTTTCCTCTTCGGTGATATCAGGAAAAGAGGAGAAGGAGGCCTGGGTTGATTGGTTGAGGGAGTGGGTGATAGGATGAAGAGGAGGAGAAGGTTTAGTGGTGAATTCGAGGTTGATCTTCTGCACCTTGTCGTGGAAGTAATCAGCCAGTGATTGAGGAGAGAGTGAGGGGGGGGGGGTGGGAGCAGAGGGCACTTTGAGGAGGGAGTTGAGGGTGGCAAAGAGACGACGAGGGTTAGAGCTGAGGGAGTTAGTCAAGTGAGTGTAGTAGTCCTGTTTGGCGAGGAATAGGGAGGACTGGAAGGAGGATAGCATGAATTTGTAGTGAATGAAGTCAGTATGGGTGTGAGATTTCCTCCATAGGCGTTCGGCCGATCGGGAGCAGGAGCGAAGGTAACGGGTGCAGGGGTTAAGCCAGGGCTGGGAATTAGTGCGCCTTGTGGGACGGGAAACAGACGGTGCAAGGGTGTCTAGGGCGGAGGAGAGAGTGGCATTGTACTTGGAAACAGCCTTGTCGACGGACTCGGAGGACGTGATGGACGGGAGGAGATCGGAGATACTAGCGGATAAGGTGGGGGGGGGTCAACAGCCTGGAGATTCCTGGAGGTAGTGGTTAGTGTTGGGCGGGACTGAGGGGGAGGGTGATGAAGTGTGAATGTGATCAGGTGATGGTCATAAATGGGAAGAGCAGAGACGCAGAGATTAGAGGGCGAGCAGGTAGAGGAGAGGACGAGATCAAGACAGTGACCAGATTTGTGAGTAGGGGTGATGGAGCTCAGTTGGAGGTTGAAGGAGGAAGTTAGGGTGAGGAATTGAGAAGCGTATGAGTCGGATGGGTTATCAGTGTGTATGTCCAAGTCACCAAGAATGAGGGATGGGGATGAGGGCTCAAGAGAAACGGAGAGCCAGGCATCGAAATCAGTAAGGAAGGAAGGGAGGGACTTATCAGGGGGGCAGTAGATGACTGCAACTCGGAGTGGCAGCGGGTAGAATAGACGGATGGAATGGACTTCAAAGGATGAGAAGCAGTGAGACTGTGGTAGGAAGAGGGGTTGAAAACTGCAGGAGGGCGAAAGTAGTAGGCCAACGCCGCCACCGCGGCTAGCTGTGCGGGGCGAATGGGAGAAAAGGTAGCCTCCGTGGCAAAGGGCTGCAACTGAGGCAGAGTCGTCGGGGGTGAGCCAGGTTTCGGTTAGGGCGAGCAGATGGAGGGAATGGGAGATGAAGAGATCATGGGTGAAGGTAAGTTTGTTGCAGATTGAGTGGGCATTCCACAGGGCACACGAGAAGGGGAGGGAGGAAGGGGGATCGAACACATTCTGCTGTCATGGAGGTGGGTACGGCATTTGAAGCTGGCATACAGGCTGGAAAAAAAGTTTGTAAAGTGGGGTTTTTTTGGTGGGAGGGGGTTAGTGACCACTGGGGGAGTCCGGGGAGGTCACCCCCATTCCCTCCAGTGGTCATCTGGGCAGTTGAGGCACTTTTTTGGGACTTGTTCGTGAAAAAAAAGGGTCCAAAAAAAGTGACCCAAAATCGCGGTAAAACGCCTTTTTTTCCCGATTATCAGCTAAAGACGCCCATCTCTCCTCGGCCGATAACCACGCCCCAGTTCCGCCTCAACCACGCCTCCGACACGCCCCGTCAACTTTATTCGTTTTCGTGACGGAGTGCAGTTGGAAACGCCCAAAATCGGCTTTCGATTATACCGATTTGGGCGCCTTTGCAAGATAAACGTCTATCTCCCGATTAAGGTTGCACTATAGGCGTTTTTCTCTTTCGAAAATAAGCAGGATAGTATACTGTGTGATTTATTTAGTGTTTCCTTCTTAGATGGTAATGAAATGTATTTAAAACTCTGTAAGAGCACTCCTTGCTTGTTACCCTAATTAAAATATCTGACTATAAATGAAGAGTTGTCCTAGGGGTGAGTGGGAATACTAAATTAGATCCTGCAGTGACTCTTAGATTCTGTTAATGCTGTGGTACAAAGCTTTTAAAACTAAGTGGAAAAGACTATGGAGATTAGTTGTTAAAATTTGCTTTTTATATTTTTATTTTTATTTTTGCCTAACACTACAACCTACAATTCCTCCTTTAAACCCCAATCTTTAAGTTCCCAAAGCACAAAGCAAAGTAGCGTTCACTTACCAGAGAAATGTCCTCTTCTCTCAGAACTTCTCAGAAGGAAAGTTCAGTGGGACCTTTCCTCTTTATATAGTTTTGAATCTAAGGGGCCTCTTTTAAACAGGCTCTTTGAAGCTGATTCAGCAACCTATGCAAATATTCTACTTCCTCACAACTTACTTATCACTTAATTGAGGTCGCTGGATGAGCTAACTCTCCAGCAGCCAAGGAACAGAAAATAACTGCCTTTTAGAACAAAGGAGTTCTGGGCTGTTTAGTTTCTACCTGCTGCTGAAATGTCAGGGAAGAGAGATCACTACCTGCCAGATACTTTCCTATGGTCTCCAAGGAAGGGTCGATCTCTTGTGCATATAAGGTTTGGTAAAAGTCCCCAAAACGCCTACGTATAAGCTCAGATGTACGTAACAAACCACCCGTGAAATCCCTTGCCTGAGTGACCGTTTGGTCTACTTTTTGCTTACGTAGCCGCATGGCAAGGAGACGTCCCGCCTTGTTAGCAAACTCTTAGGAACCAACCTTATTTCTCGCTTGCAGTAAGCTAAGTTGTTCCGAATAAATGGAGTCAAGCTGTAGTCTCTGCCCACATAGTTCTTGCAAGATCTGAGGAGAGCCCCAAGCCTTATGCTGCTCCTCCAAGAGACGAATTCTCTTCATACAGCTAGCTATCTGAGCCTTACGAGCACGTGAGCGTTTACTAGCTATTTGCAAAAACTAACCCCTAGAGAACACCTTCATAGCATCCCAAACCATACTGAGCGATAGCCCAGAATCAACGTTAAATTCCAGGTATTCCTTTAAGACTTTCCTATAACCCTCCACCGCCTCCCCATCCTGCAACACACTAGAATTTAGCACCCATCTCCTATCCTTTATCTCCGCACTTATAAATGGCAGTGAGACCCAGACTGGTGCATGGTCCGATATTGTCATACTTCCCACTCCCGCCTCTGGTCCCCGCTCTACCAATGCCGTATCAAGGAATATATAATCAATGCGAGAATAGGAGTCATGAACAGGAGAGTAATGTGTGTAATCTCTATCCCTCGCATGTGTCAGTCTCCACAGGTCCAAGGTGCCCAGTGAGTACCGTATTTTTCGGACTATAAGACGCACCGGACCATAAGACGCACCTAGGTTTTAGAGGAGGGAAATAGGAAAAAAAAAATTTCCTCTTTCCCTCCTCTAAAACCTAGGTGCTCCGGTGCGTCTTGTCCGGGTTTTGGACCTCCGTCCCGTACTTACAGGATTCCATGTTCCCTGGTGGTCTAGTGACATCGGGGCAGGAAAGAGCCCCCTCTTTCCTGCCCATCGCGCTGCTCTCCGTGCTTCTCAATGCTTTCTGACGGTCTCGGCGAGATTCAAAATGGCCGCCGAGAATCTCGGCGGCCATTTTGAATATCGCCGAGACCATCAGAAAGCATTGAGAAGCACGGAGAGCAGCGCGATGGGCAGGAAAGAGGGGGCTCTTTCCTGCCCCGACGTCACTAGACCACCAGGGAACATGGAATCCTGTAAGTACGGAACGGAGGTCCAAAAACGCTACCTTCGGACTATAAGACGCACCCCCCATTTTCCTCCCAAATTTTGGGGGAAAAAAGTGCGTCTTATAGTCCGAAAAATACGGTAAGCTAAGGACCCCAACGCTAGGGACTCTTTATTGCCCACTGTATTAACGACCCCTGAACGATCTAGAGCTGGGTTTACCACCGCATTGAAGTCACCCCCCAAAATCAAGGAACCCTGGACAAATGCAGCCAGTGAATTCTTCACCTTAGTATAAAACTCCACTTGACCACTATTTGGAGCAAATATAGACGCCAACGTTAGATCCACTTGATCAATCACAATATGTAGAAACAGGAAACGCCCTCCCGGGTCCCTCTTAACACTCACTACTTGGGCCGGTACCGAGGAATGAATAAGTACTGCCACCCCACCCTTCTTTGAACCCTCTGATGAGGAAGCAAAATATGCCAACGGGTAACTGGAATGAGAAAGAAGTTTTTCATGCAAATGGCGAAAATGCGTCTCATGCAAGAGAATCATGTGCGGCCTTAACTGCTTTAGTTCCTTAAAAAAAACTTCTGCCTCTTTTGAGGCATATTCAAGCCCTTAACATTGTAGGATATTATTTTTAAGTCTGTTTTCATCTCTTAGTAATTAGACAAAACTTTCCATCCCAACAGTGAGAGCCCTCCTTCCCAGGTACCGAACCATACCCAAGCCCCCCCCCCCCCACCACTCCACATTCAAACCCAGCCCACCCCCCCACCCCTATCACAAACACCAGTCAGAGGACTCATATCCTCCGAATGGGAATTAAGGAAGTAGCCCACGACACTCACAACATCCCAGCCCCCCAACCCCATCCCCCCGCACCTCCTTTTACTACCACCAGCTTCAAACCTCCCCCACAATCCTAGCCTCATCCATACACTAACCAATCACACTGTCCGGGCCAATATCCCTCACATGCATTACTTCACATACCTGCGGCCTCGCTCCATGTCCCTCCCTCTCACACTCTCCTCATCCATTTAACCAAGAGGGAGGGATACTTACAGTTATGTTTAACAGTACGAACTTGTAACCCAGCAAGCTCATTGTGCATAAAAAAAGAAACAAAGACCTGCTGCAGGCCCCTGAAAACCTTGGTCCCTCCAAACTCCAGGTGCTGCACCTTCCGGGCACGAGTGAGTATCCGCTCTGACTTCATATTTGTGGAACTGCACTATTATGTCCCGCACCTGTTGCTCCTTTCGCGGGCCCAGGGCTCGATGCGCTCTATCTAGTTCAATTGTTTCCTCTCCCACCTCAGGGCCCATCAAGGTAGTGCACAGGGACTGCACAATTCGGCACATCCTCGGTCTCTCCCCCTTCAGGGACCCCATGAAATCTGAGATTATTTGTTCAACCCTTATTTTCTAGGTCGTCCAATTTATATTCCAGGTCAGCATTTTTCTTTTCCAACCCTTGAATTGTTTTAGTATGCGCATTCAAAGTTTCTGCGTGCTCATCGATCTTCAGTTCTGCCTCCTCCACCCTGCCCCCCCAGCTCTTGGAGATCAGTACTCAGCAGCTCCATTTGCTCTAGGATCTCCTCCTTGGAGGTTTTTATATCCTCCTGAATGCTAGACAAGAATTTTTGGAGCTCTCCGGAGATTCCTTTTTTCGATGGTGCCCACCGTGTCTTCACCAGTGACAGCGCAGAGTCCGAATCGGATGGGGAGGCCCACTCTTGTGGCTCGTGGCGCTTAGCGGCCCTGCCAGTCCCGCTTCCCTCCTGCCTCTCGGCCTCCTTCTTCCGGGCTGACGAAGCTTTGCTCATAACTGCTGGGCTGTAGATGAGTTTACGAAACTCCTCCACCCCTCTCAACAGTGCCAATGACCGCAAATAAACGCTGCTTTCGGGTGCAGAGAGCGGGAGGTAAGAAACTAGGCTGCCATCTTGTGGAATAACGTCACATCCTCCCCGTTACAATGATTTTTGAAGTTATTTTAGTGAAATTCAATTATGTCTTTTCTCCTCCACCTTGTAAGGCACTGCCTAGCCAACAAAAACAGCTTTAGACTTGTTACAGATGGACCAACAACAAAGAGCAAATAGGTGGGAAAATGTGGGATACAAATGTAACAAATAAATAAATTACAACGTGGATGCAGCAGCTCATAGGTTTGCTTGCTGTGTTTTGAGTAAACAACAATGACGGCTGCGCGGGGGAGTGAAAACAGAGATTGACCAAATGGCTTCCTTGCTTACAGTGGACAAGATATGCTCACTTCCACTCCCGTCTATTAAACCTCATTGGTTTAACTTCCTTCATATTCGACACGGAAAGAGGGGAATAGAAAACCGCAGTGTTGGGTTACACGATTGGTGATCGCAGCATACCGTAAGCAGCGGCGCGGTCATCAAAACAAAGAAGCGCTCCAGTCTTAAGGTAGTACTAAACAGATCCGGAAGATCTCGTGGATCCTGCAGATCTGGCTTTTACACCGTCCCCAGGTTCTGTTCTACTCAGTAGCCCTGAACTGCCCTTTACACATCTCATAAAGCTAAAGAAATGATTAGTATAAAAATACTGGAACTAACAACAAGTTATTTTCCCAGTGGAGGAGTGGCCTGGTGGTTGACTTTGGTCCTGGGGAACTAAGGAACTGAGGCCCAGATGCACTAAATGTTTTTCATCATTAAATGAGCCCTTAAGGAAGAATTTCCTATCCTTTCCATGCACTAAAGCCTATTTTTCGACGGCAGTAGCAGCTAACGAAACTGGAATGCAAATGAGAAACTACCATTGAAATGTAGACAATTCGGAATGCACTAACCATACCGACGATAGCAACGATTCACTTACCGCCAGAAATTTAACGTCAGCTCAGACCTGTCGTTAAAGCCTGAGCTGTCATCTCCCCACTGCCCCCTGCACGATAAAAAACCAAATTGCTGGCATGTTTTAAAAGAAAAGTGGCTCCCTGCTTCCCTGTGCCTAAAATAAAAAAGGAAACTAAATTAAAAAAGGATCGGGAGGGGGTAAAGGCGCTCATCAGCAGCGTCCTGTATGGACGGCCTTGCCTTGCCCCCCCCCCCCCCCTGAAGTCCCCGCTGCTCCGTTTGTGAAATAAAAGCTTTTAAAAATGAAACCTTTGCAGTTGCTGGGCTCCCCCTCCCTTCCTGTCTCTCTCTTCTTTAGTCGGCAATGCTCCGCCTCCTGCCCTCCTCCACCTCCGTGCCCCGCCCCCCCCCGATTTCGTCCCCGCCGCTCCCCCCCCCCCACCATAATGACCGGTGCAGCGCCTCTCACCTACGTTTGAAGGCGCTGCACAGGATGGATCAGCTATTCTTTAGCTCTTCTGTCTCCTCCGATGTCTCCTTTTTCTTCCTGTGTCCGCCCTCCTCTGACGTCAGTGGGCGGGGATGAAATCGGGGGGGTGGGGCACGGAGGTGGAGGAGGGCAGGAGGCGGAGCATTGCCGACTAAAGAAGAGAGAGAGACAGGAAGGGAGGGGGAGCCCAGCAACTGCAAAGGTTTCATTTTTAAAAGCTTTTATTTCACAAACGGAGCAGCAGGGACTTCGGGGGGGGGGGCAAGGCCGTCCATACAGGACGCTGCTGATGAGCGCCTTTGCCCCCTCCCGATCCTTTAATGTTTGTGGAGACATGCAGGGGAAAGTGGGGAGCCACGTGTTTGTGTTTTATTTTTTTTCTTACGTTTCTGGCATGCGCAGAGCAGCCAGCATAACGCTTGGCTGCTTTGCGCATGCTTTACGAGCCGATTACCGACGGGGATTAGTGCATCGTTCTTTCCAAAACCGCACCAAACTTTTTGGGGCTGTGTTTTTGGAGCATGCTTCGTTATTTGAGATTCGGTAAAGGTTTTTACGTTTCTGATTTTTTTACGTTTGCTTGATGCATCTACCCCTGAGTTCGATTCCCACTTCAGGCACAGGCAGCTCTTTGTGACTCCGGGCAAGTCACTTAACCCTCCATTGCCCCATGTAAGCCGCATTGAGCCTGCCATGAGTGGGAAAGCACGGGGTACAAATGTAACAAAAAAAAAACATACTAAAGCCATTCGTATCACTCCTCTTACTAATACCATTAGACTGTTACATGATATATTACATACCTTTTAAGCAGATTAATGCCTTTTCTTTGCTTTTTGTATGAAGAGGTAAAAGTTTGACGTACACTACTTTTCCGTAGAGCGCAAGACAGAGTCTTCTTCCGTTCTAGATTTTTTTTTCTCTGCCTCCCGTTCTCACTAGTTTAGTGGCTAACCGTAGTCAGCTGCTAAAAAGCAAACCAATAAGAACCATGTATTTGACTTCCTTATCCATGATTGGCTGTCAATCTGACTAATAGATTGGCTTGTTATTCTGGTGGTGTGAAAGGATGGACTGCGTGTGATTAAAATCATTTAATTTAAATGTACGGTAGTAGGAAGTGGTTACCGCACGGATGGGGACGGTGTAAAAGCCAGATCTGCGGCGATCGAATCCGGGAAGATCCTGAGGATCCCGCTGTATCCGGTTTTTACACCGTCCCGTTTAGTTCATGCTACACATAGACATTACGGTATATAGGTGCACTGTCTATATTTTTATATATTTTTAATGGTGTTTTAGCCAGCGCACATGAGGTGTTTTCAGTAAGAGCACCAGGAGATCAGTAATGAGTTGTGCACACCTTTCTTTTAAAACACCTCTGATGCTGTCCGTTCCCACTACAGAGATGAAGATCAGGACATATTTTTAAATCGATCACTAGCGATATATAATTGATGTTTAAGCAATCCTGCAGAGTGCAATTTACACAGCTTATACAATAGCACATGAGGTGTTTTCAGGCAGTTTTTTCAGTAAGAGCACCAGGTGATCAGTAACGAGTTGTGCACACCCTCCTTTTAAAACATGTTTAAGCGATCCTGCAGAGTACCATTGCAATTTACATAGCTTATACAATAGCACATGAGGTGTTTTCAGGCAGTTTTTTCAGTGAGAGCACCAGGTGATCAGTAACAGGTTGTGCACACCTTTCTTTTAAAACACTTTTTGATGCTGTCCGTTCTCACTACAGAGGTGAAGATCAGGACATATATCTTTAAATCGACCACTAGCGATATATAATTGATGGTTAAGTGATCTTGCAGAGTACATAGCTTATATATCTCTGCAGATGAATTCTCACAATGGCTTAAAAAATATAGCAAGTCTGAATGCAAACTAGACATTTGCCCTGTTAACCTAATAAGAGCCGCCCCCAAACAATTCAAGAAAGACCTGACGGACCAAATAAACCACAGACTCCTAAACGGTTTATTCCCCACCAACAAAGGAAATATCCTACTCACCCCTCTGCAAAAAGATGCTAAGAAAAGCACAATGGACCTAACTAACTATCGACCAGTTGCATCTATTCCGCTCATAACCAAAATAATGGAGGGCATAGTCACAAAACAATTCAATGATTACCTAACTAAACACTCAATTTTACATGAGTCACAATCAGGATTTCGATCAAATCATAGTACCGAAACTTTACTAGTGGCGGCAATGAACTCATTAAAAAAAACAATTGCTACTGGGAAGAACATACTTGTACTACAATTTGACATGTCAAGCGCCTTCGACATGGTTGATCACGGAATACTACTTCATATACTAGAATACTTCGGAGTTGGAGGCCCAGTCCTCAAGTGGTTTGAGGGATTCCTCACCACCAGATCCTACCAAGTAATAATAAACGCCGAAAGATCACCTCCATGGATACCAGAATGCGGAGTTCCTCAAGGTTCCCCCCTCTCACCAACCATCTTCAACCTAATGATGATACCTCTAGCCAAACTTCTAGCCGATCAAAACCTTAACCCTTACATATATGCAGACGATGTCACGATCTACATCCCGTTCAAATACAATCTTAACGAAATCACCAACGAGATCAACCAAAGCTTCAGAACCATGCACAGCTAGACAGATTCATTCCAGCTAAAACTCAACATGGAAAAAACTCAATGCCTAGTACTCACCTCTCAATACAACACAAACGATTACTCCTCTATAACCACACCATACTGCAGCCTTCCTATATCAGAAAACCTGAAGATTCTCGGAGTCACCATCGACCGAAACCTCACTCTCTATACCCACGTGAAGAACACGACAAAAAAAAATGTTCTACTCGATGTGGAAACTCAAAAGAGTTAAGCCTTTCTTCCCGAGAAACATTTTTCGTACCTTGGTACAATCTGTGGTAATTAGTCACTTGGATTACTGTAACACTCTGTATGCTGGTTGCAAAGAACAGACTATTAAGAAGCTCCAAACAGCCCAGAATACCGCAGCCAGACTCATATTTGGAAAGACCAAATACGAGAGTGCGCAACCCTTAAGACAGAAACTCCACTGGCTTCCACTCAAGGAACGTATCGAATTCAAGATCTGTACGATCGTACACAAGATCATTCACGCAGATGCCCCACAGTACATGTTCAACCTTGTGGACTTACCGCCCAGAAATGCCAAGAGATCAGCCCGCAAATTCCTCAATCTGAACTTCCCCAGTTGTAAAGGACAAATATAAGCAGGCATACGCCTCTACCTTCTCCTACAGAAGTACACAGATATGGAATGGGCTACCCCAGCCCTAAAAACTATGGATAATCTAAGCAACTTTCGCAAATCTCTGAAGACACATCTCTTTAATAGAGCCTACAAAAAGACCCCTTGAAGACACAAATCACCTCCTAAACTATCCTATTCTAACACCATCTCTCTAACTCCTCATCCATCTTCTGCTTACTTTTGATTGTATCCAATATCTTGTCATGACTCTGTCATAACAACATTCTGTAAGTCACATTGAGCCTGCAAATAGGTGGGAAAATGTGTGGTAGAAATGTAACAATAATAATAATAATAATATAATAGTACAGTTTTTTGAAAGTGTAAAAATGATCTGACTATTCATCATCATTTTTTCTTGTGCATTACCATCATTTACATGACTTACCGTATTTTTCGGACTATAAGACGCACTTTTTTCCCCAAAAATTTGGGAGGAAAATGGGGGGGGGGGTGCGTCTTATAGTCCGAAGGTAACATAGTAACATAGTAGATGACGGCAGAAAAAGACCTGCATGGTCCATCCAGTCTGCCCAAGATAAACTCATATGTGTATACCTTACCTTGAATTTGTACCTGTCTTTTTCAGGGCACAGACCGTATAAGTCTGCCCAGCAGTATTTCCCACCTCCCAACCACCAGTCCCGCCTCCCATCACCGGCTCTGGTATAGACCGTATAAGTCTGCCCTCCCCTATCCTAGCCTCCCAACCACCAACCCTTCTTTCCCCCACCTGCTCCGCCAACCAATTTCAGCTAAGCTTCTGAGGATCCATTTCTTCTGCACAGGATTTAGCAGGCCGCCCGCCCTCCCACCGAGTTCGGGATCGCCCTCCCTAGGGTTACCTCCCCTCCCCCCGGCGCTGTCACCACCTCTCCCCTTACGCGAACTTCCCTGGTGATCTAGTGATGTCGGGGCAGGAAAGAGCCCCCTCTTTCCTGCCCAGCGCGCTGCTCTGCATCCTCCTGTATGCTGCCTGTGACGGTCTCGGCGAGATTCAAAATGGCCACCGAGAATTGAAGTCTCGCGAGGCCACTTCAATTCTTGGTGGCCATTTTGAGTCTCGCCGAGACCGTCATAGGCAGCATACAGGAGGATGCAGAGCAGCGCGCTGGGCAGGAAAGAGGGGGCTCTTTCCTGCCCCGACATCACTAGACCACCAGGGAAGATCGCGTGAGTAAGGGGAGAGGTGGTGACAGGGCCGGGGGGAGGGGAGGTAACCCTAGGGAGGGCAATCCCGAACTCGGAGGGAGGGATTTGGACAAGACGCACCGGAGCTCCTAGGTTTTAGAGGAGGGAAAAAGTGCGTCTTATAGTCCGAATTTTTTTTTCCTATTTCCCTCCTCTAAAACCTAGGTGCGTCTTATGGTCCGGTGCGTCTTATAGTCCGAAAAATACGGTATATATTGCATTATACATAAGCCTCTCTCAAATAAGAAGGCGTCCCATTGACTCACATATTCATTTACTATTCATTTTTTGAGTTTGTATTATTTTTATTTTTGTTTCATTACCATTCTTTTATGATTGATATTTTGGTTTTATTATATTTTCTATTCTTGCACTTTCATTTTCATTCATTCAGGGATATGCTATTTTGTGCTGCTCAAGCTGGTTTTTTATGAAGAAGACTTCATATATATTTGTTCTAATAGAGAATTTGATAGTAAGTACCACATATTTATTGGTTTGACATTATTATTATTATTATTATTATTATTTTTATTTTTATTATTATTATTATTATTTTAATCATTTTGATTTTTGGAGTTGTTGTGTCATTTCATATGTTGGAGATAATTATGTGGTTCTTATACATTCGTTCCTCTTCTTTCAGCCGATCTTATTTAATAAAGACATTGACTAGGTAGGTGTCCTCAATTTTTCATTCATTTTTTATTTTTTTAATTAATATATTTTTTAAATTCTTGTAATTAATTAAAAAAAAATTTTAATTAATTTTTTGTTTTGTATAAGTTTCATAACTCATTCTATTAATCATTTTTTATGTGTGTGTGTGCCCTTTTTTTGCTGGTATTTTACAATATAATTCACAATATTTATGTATTATATGTGTTTCTAATTTATATGCATTTTTATATTAGATTTTCAAATAATGATTTGATGTTGGTGTTATTTTACATGTCCACTGTATATATATTTTATGCACGTTCACATGCATTTCTATATTATCTTTGTTATTTATATAATCTTTAAATACCCATTTTATTTTCGATCCAATAGGGACTCTCTATGTTTATAATTCATGTCAATGTTTTACACGTACATTACAATTTTTATTGGTTTTATATTTTTTATATATATTTTATAGATATCCATATATTTTATGTTTTATAATTTCATGCTTCTAACTTTATATGTTTGTTATTTATCATAGCCCCTGACGCAGCCCTATTGTTGGGCGAAACACGGCCTGTGTCGGGCATTTGTTTCATGTACGGTATCTTCAATAAAGTCTTTTTGGATATTATACTGATCTGCTGGCTTGTTTTCCACAGAGCCAGAGGAAGGTGCAGGATTGCCACTGGATCCAGATGATCCTTCCGCGGTGAGGATTTTCCACCGCGACGAGCTGCCAGCGCTTATTTCTGATGCCTTGCAGGTCCTCTCGATTGAAGATCCTGGGAATGGCAAAGCCTCCTCTGGTAATCCGAGGATGGCAAGTATTAAGAAGCCTGCTCGAGCCTTTCCTTTGCACGACTCCATCCAAGAGCTTATTTCGGCGCAATGGGCTGACCCTGAGGGGCCTTTGAAAGTCACCAGGGCAATGGGGCAATTATACCCTCTAGGTGAGGAGCATTTGGCGTGCTTGGCAGTGCCTAAAGTGGATGCCCTAGTCACGGCTGTGACAAAGAGGACTACCCTTCCAGTTGAGGAAGGAGTCACCCTGAAGGACATGCAGGACCGACGCCTGGAATCAGCGCTGAAACAGTCCTTTGAAATTTCAGGCCTATCCTTACGGGCGTCTGCATGCAGCTGCTATGTTGCCCAAGCCTGCCTCGCTTGGTTACAACAGGCAGTGGAACAGCCTGGGGATGGAGCAGAGCCCTTTACTGAGGTGGCACCGCGGATGGAGTCGGCCTTGTCTTTCTTGGCTGACGCCCTTTATGATCTGGTCAGAGCTTTGGCTAAACAGATGGCTGTGGCGGCTTGCCGCCTTCTATGGCTATGGCATTGGGAGGCTGACATGGCCTCTAAGCAAAGGTTGGTGAAGTTGCCCTTCCAAGGCCTTCTCCTATTTGGTGAGGAGTTGGAGAAAATTGTTAAAGGCCTGGGGGATGCTAAACCCCAGCACTTACCCGAGGATAGGCCGAGGCCTCTCTCCAAGGGGCAGGCGTTTCCCATCCTCTTACAGACCTCGCTTCTGTGAAGCTAGAAGGTACCGCCCAGGGCATTCTGCTGGGTTCACTTCTCATGCCCGCTTTCAGCAGAGGAACTCCTTTCACTCGGACAAGTGTCCCGCAGCGACCGGCTCACAGCCTGGAGTTCAAGGGCAACCCTCTCAATGATGGTGCGCTGGCCCTCTCCTCGATTCCTGCAATAGGAGGATGGCTTTCCCTCTTTCTCGAGGAGTGGGTCAAGATTTCCTCAGATCAGTGGGTTTTGGACCTGATCAGAGATGGCTACAGAATAGAATTCAATGCCCCGGTGAGAGACATGTTTGTGGAGTCCCGATGCGATTCTGCCGTCAAACGGGCGGCGGTAGAGGAGTCCTTGGAAGGCTTGATTCACCTGGGGGCAGTGTCCCCGGTGCCTCCCGCCGAACACGGCTCTGGCCGTTACTCCATTTACTTTGTGGTACCGTGAAAAGGTAGATCTTTTCGGCCCATCCTCGACTTAAAAGAAGTCAACAAGTCTCTTAAGAGTGCGGCATTTTCACATGGAAACCCTGCGCTCCGTCATTGCGGCGGTACAGCCAGGAGAGTTTCTCACCTCTCTGGACTTGAAAGAAGCTTACTTGCACATTCCTATTTGGCCCCCGCACCAAAGGTTTCTTTGGTTTGCGGTGATGGGAAAACATTTCCAGTTTCGGACCTTGCCTTTTGGCCTCCTCACAGCTCCCCGAACCTTTTCCAAGGTAATGGTGATAGTGGCTGCTTTTCTTAGGCAAGAGGGTATTCGGGTTCACCCATACCTAGATAACTGGCTCATCAGAGCGGACTCAACAGAGGAGAGTCATCAGGTAACAGTACTTCAGTCTCTGGGCTGGGTCGTCAATATAGCCAAAAGTCACCTGACCTCCTCTCAATCTCTAGAATATTTGGGGGTCCGGTTCGACACAGCTTCGGGGTTTGTTTTTTTCCCAAGCAAAGGCGGTGCAAGCTTCAGAACTAGGTCCGTCTGCTCCTGAGGATGCCTCGCCCCCGCATTTGGGACATTGTCTAGCTGTTAGGGTCGATGACGGCCACCTTGGAAGTGGTGCCCTGGGCGAGAGCGCACCTGAGACCTCTGCAGTGCTCCCTGCTTCAACGATGGTCTCCAATTTCTCAGGATTATCAGTGCAGACTCACGTGGCTTCCTGCAGCCCGGCTCAGTATGGAGTGGTGGCTCTCAGAAAGCATGCTACGGCGAGGAATGCCGCTAGCGCTCCCCGATTGGTGCCTGGTGGTAACAGATGCCAGCCTGAAGGGCTGGG
Organism: Microcaecilia unicolor; assembly: GCF_901765095.1. Taxonomy (NCBI): domain Eukaryota; kingdom Metazoa; phylum Chordata; class Amphibia; order Gymnophiona; family Siphonopidae; genus Microcaecilia; species Microcaecilia unicolor. The sequence goes on from NC_044035.1 coordinate 198,792,737, forward strand.
GTGCACATTGCCGGGGAAGGCATGCCCAGGGTCTCTGGACACCCGAGGAGTCGGAGTGGTCCTTCAATCGCTTGGAGTTGAAAGCGATTTTCCAGGCTCTTCTGGCTTTTCACTCAACCCTGGAAGGATTGGCTTTCAGAGTTCTGTCGGACAACATAACAGCAGTGGCCTACATAAATCGATGAGGCGGCACTCAGTGCAGAGCACTGGCCGCGCAGGCCGCGCAGATTTGCCACTGGGCCGAGCTACATCTGCAGTTTCTGTCAACAGCTCACATTGCAGGTCAGAGCAAGGTGCAAGCCGATTATCTAAGCAGGCATCAAATCGACCTAGCGGAGTGGGAACTGGCAGACAAAGTGTTTCTTCAGATCTGTGCCAAGTGGGGGATGCCCGTAGAAGATCTTATGGCCTCAAGCGCAAATGCCAAAGTCCCGTGCTTTTACAGCAGACGGAGAGATCCTTGCTCGGCGGGGTTGGATGCCTTGGCTCAACCCTGGCCTCAGGGCCTCCTGTATGTGTTTCCTCCGTGGCCCTTGATAGGGTGAGTACTCCTGCGGATTCAGCTACATCAAGGTGGTTCTCATTGCCCCGGATTGGCCCAGGAGGCCGTGGTATGCGAACCTCCAGCGGATGCTGGTAGAGGCTCCCCTTCCTTTGCCTCTGGTACCGAATCTGTTGTCACAGGGACCGGTGACCATGGAGGACGCCTGCCGCTTTGGTCTTACGGCATGGCTATTGAGAGGGTGCAATTGAGAGACAAGGGTTATTCCAGTAAAGTCATTTCCACTCTCCTACAGGCCCGCAAGCGTTCCACTTCCGTGGCTTATGCCAGGATTTGGCGCCAATTTGAGGTCTGGTGTGCTGCTAAAGCGATTACACCTATGCGGGCTTCTGTCTCGCCGATACTTGACTTCTTGCAGGATGGTTTACAAAAAGGCCTTGCCTATAATTCCCTGCGTGTTCAAGTGGCAGTCTTAGCATGTTTTCGAGGGAAGGTCGCTGGCCTCTCCCTGGCTGCTTATCCGGATGTGGCACGGTTTCTTAGAGGGGTGCTTTGGCTCCGTCCTCCCGTGCGGGATCCGTGTCCGGCCTGGAACCTGGGGTTAGTTTTAAAGGCCCTTCAGTGTTTGCCCTTCGAGCCACTAAGGCGAGCTTCAGAGAAGGATGTGACCCTAAAGACGGTCTTTTTGGTGGCCATTACTTCGGCGAGACGGGTGTCTGAGCTCCAGACGCTGTCCTGTCGAGACCCTTTTCTGCAATTCTCAGAGTCCGGAGTTATGGTACGTACGGTGCCTTCCTTCCTTCCTGCCTAAGGTGGTTTCAGCATTTCACCCAAACCAGCCTATTTTCCTGCCATCCTTTTCTAGAGAGGAGTTTCCGGAAGCCTTTGGGCAATTGCACCTCCTAGATGTGCGAAGGGCTCTGTTGTAGTGTCTGCGCATTTCAAATGCCTTTAGGACCTCTGATCATCTTTTTGTCCTGTTATCAGGTCCGCGCAGAGGGTCTCCAGCGTCTAAAGCCACTATAGCCCGTTGGCTCAAGGAAGCTATTTTTCCAGCCTATCTGCTGTCTGGCTGGCCTCCGTCTGAAGCCTTCAAGGCACATTCCACAAGAGCGATTTCCTCTTCTTGGGCTGAAACTGGAGCACTCTCTTTTCAAGAGATATGCAGTGCAGCGACATGGGCTTCTAAGCTCTCTTTTGCCCGACATTACAGGCTGGATGTGGCTGCCAGCAGAGACACGCATTTTGGAGCACAAGTGCTGGCGCGTGGTGTGGCTTGTTCCCACCCTACCTAGGGATTGCTTTGATACATCCCATTCATAATGGATTCATCTGTTTGATGACAAGGAAGGGAACATTAGGTTCTTACCTTGGTAATTTTCTTTCCTTTAGTCATAGCAGATGAATCCATGAGCCCTCCCTCAGTGATTCATTGTGTGATTGATGTTGTTTTATGTTCAGTTTTTCCTGCAGGCATGTTCCCTGATTGGGAGAAGTTGGAAAACAGTCTTCAGGATTTCTGTTCTACTACAGGAGGTGGAGTTCGTCCCTCCTTTGTGTTATTGCTCCTGTTCTGGGGCGTTCATCCACTGTAAGGAAAGTTCATGTTATGCTACTTTGTGGTATAACACTGCTTTGGAAGCTTCAAATACTGAAGAGGCAGATGGAGCTAGCTGGCCATGAGGCACTATGGTTTTTCAGTGCTCTCTATCTCCCCCTGCTGGTTGATGGACACAACCCATTCATAATGGATTCATCTGCTATAACTAAAGGAAAGAAAATTACCAAGGTAAGAACCTAATTTTCCCATCATGCCTTTTGGGAATGCTCGGTGGTGAGGCGTTTTTTGGAATAAAGTGGTTCTATACTTGGAATCGATCCTACATTGTAGGCTTGGAGATATGCTGTTACAATTACTATTGGACTTTCCGGGATCTAGCAAGGGCTCTGCTACACCCAGTATTCTGTTGCTTCGGAAATTGTGTCTGTTGGCAAAGAAATGTATCTTACAATCTTGGACTTCAGCAGATCCACCTACATTTTGGCACTGGCGCAGCCTGATTCACTCTATGGTAACATGGGAGGCAAGGGATGCGAAGGGATCGTATAAGCGTAAATCCAGATTTTTGAAACTTTGGGACCCATGTTTGACTTCGTTTGACCCCAGGTTTGGTTTTAAATGGCCTGTGATAGTTCATTCTCCAGATTCAACATGATAATTTAACTAGGGATTGGTAGCGATTGCGATAGTTCATTCTCCAGATTTGATATGACAATTTAACTAGGGCTGGGGAGGGATTGTGAAATGCCTGTTATAGCGTCCACTCCACTCTCCTGGGGGCTATAAGAGTGTGGGCCCTGGGGGGGGGGGGTGGTTGTGAATTACTGGCTGGTTATTAATGGGGGGAGGGGGGTTGGTTTGGGCACTGGCTGTGTTTTGAGATGTTGGAGGTTGTGGGGAGGGGATATGATATCCTGCCTTGGGGACCCTAATTTGATTGGTTTCCGATTGTTTGGAGGGAGTTGTGGAATGGGTCAAACTTTGATGAAGACATTTACTACTTTGTGTTCTTTTTTGAATATATGGTAACTTTTATATCATTGTTCAATACGTTGCTGAATAATGTATACTTTGCTGTTTCATCAATAAAAATTGTTTAAACATAAATCAACAATGAATGTGATATATACTTTATCACAAGTCTTTCTTTGTCTTTTCTAGGACATAGACCGTAGAAGTCCGCCCAGCTCTGTCCTTATGTTCCACCTATTGGAGTTGCCGTCAAAGCCCACTCCAGCATATCCAAATCCATCTTGTCATTTGTGGGACCCAGAGAGTAAAAGTCTGCCCAGCACTGTCCTCAGTTCTAGCTACTGAAGTTGCGATTGAAGCCCTTACCAACTTATCCTAAACCGGATTGCAATATACAGACACAGACCTACAAGGTTTGCCTTTCACCGGCCTTAGTTCTTTACAGCAGTGGCGTAGCCAAGGGTGGGCTTGGGTGGGCCCAGGCCCACCCACTTTGGGTTCAGGCCCACCCAGTAGCAGCATACCTATGATGTCGCTGGCAGGGATCCCCAAGCCCCACCAGCCGAAAACTCCCAACAAGTGTCCCTCCTGCATACCTTGTAAGTAGCAGATCTTTGCCTGCAGTGAGCAGTGACATACATACTGCTCACACAGGCCCCACAGCCTTCCCTCTGATGTATTTCTGCCTAGGCGGAAACAGGAAGCTGCATCAGAGGGAAGTGTGTGGGGCCAACAAGAGCAGTGTGTATTAGTTGCTTCTCGCTGCTGGTGAAAATCTGCTATTTAAAAGGTATACGGGAGAGGGGGGATATTTGAGAGACCATATGGCATGCAGGCGAGAGAAGGAGAGACCAAATCACCTGTGGGACGGGGCGAGGTTCTTCTGCCCACCCATCTTTGGGCCCAGGCCCACCCAAAATTGGGTGTCTGGCTACGCCCCTGCTTTACAGCCAGAGTAGCCGTCCAAGCGTCACTTACACATCCACCCTCCTGCAGCCATTTAAGGTTTTGTTTTACTTTTAAGTTTATTTTTGTTTTCTACCATCTATTTACTATATAGAGTTCCTCTGTGTTCATCCCCACCTTTTTGAATTCGGTCACTGTTTTTGTCTCTGCCACCTCCCTCAGGAGGGCATTCTAGGCATTGACCACCCTCTCCATGGAAAAGAATTTCCTGACTTTACTTCTAAGTCTACCACCCCACAACCTCTGCTCATGTCCTCTAGTTTTATCATTTACCCTTCTCTGGAAAAGATTTGTTTCTATATTAATACTTTTCAAGTTTTTAAACGTCTATATCATATCTCCCCTGACCCTTCTTTCCTCTAGTCTAGACATATTCAGATCTTCCAGTCTCTTATGGTGCAAGCCCCATATCATTTTTGTCACCTTCCTCTGGACTGCTTCTAGTCATTTCACATCCTTAGTAAGATACAGTCTCCAAAACTGAACATGATACTCCAGGTGAGGCCTCACCAGCAACTTGTACAAAGGCATCAACACCTCCTTTCTTCTGCTGGTTACTCCTCTCTTGATGCAACCTAGTATCCGTCTGGCTATGACCACTTATTTGTCACATTGGGTTTTTTTGATTTAAGGTCTTCGGCACCATCACCCCAAGGTCCCATTCCCCATCTGTGCATATCAGCCTCTCACCTCCTAGGACATACTGCTCCCTTGGGTTTCTACTCTCCAAATGCATCACTTTGCACTTTTTTGCATTAAATTTTAATTGCCAAACGTTAGACCATTCTTCTATCTCTTGCAGATCCATTTTCATGTTTTCTACTCCCACTGGTGTGTCCACTCTGTTACAAATCTTGTTTTCATCCGCTAAAGGGCATACATTACCTTTTAATCCTTCAGCAATGTCACTCACAAATATATTGAATAGAATCGGACCCAGCACTGATCCCCGAGGTACTCCGAGTGAATTCCATTGACCACCACCCTCTGGCGTCTGTCTGTCAACCAGTTTCTAATCCAAGTCACCACTTTGGGTCCTAACGCCAGCCTTTAAAATTTATTCAAGAGCCTTTTATGAGGGACTTTGTCAAAAGCTTTGCTGAAATTTAAGTAGATTACATTTAGCACATGTCCTCGATCCAGTTCTCTAGTCGTCCAGTCAAATAACTCAATCAAATCCTTTTGGCACGATTTACCTTAGGTAAAACCATGTTTCCTTGGATCTTGTAACTCATTGGATTCCAGGAAATTCACTATCCTTTCCTTCAGCAATGCTTCCATTACTTTTCCAATATGTGAATTGAGGCTTACGGCCTGTAGTTTCCTACCATTTTTCTGTTGCCACTTTTGTGAAGAGGGACCACATCCACTCCTCTTACATCTTGTGGAAACTCTCCCTTCTCCAAGGATTTATTAAACAAATCTTTAAGATGACCCACCAGAATCTCTCTAAGCTCCCTCAATATCCTGGGTGGATCCTTTCTGGTCCCATGGCTTTGTGCACCTTCAGTTTTTTCAAATTGTTCATAAACAATTTCTTCTGTGAACGGTGTGATATCCTTTCCATTCTTTACCAGCTGATTGTGGTCCTTCAACAGGATTTTCTTCTGTGAACACAGAAGGAAAATACTTGTTTAGAACGTTCACTTTTTCTTCATTGCTCTCCACTTAGCTGTCTACAGCATCTTTCAGTCTCACAATTCCATTTCTAGCCTTCCTTCTTTTGTTGCAGGAATTGAGATAGGAATTTGTGATACTTCAGGAGTCAGACAGCACACACCAGTATGAGAGAGTAATCTTCTTTATTTGCCAGCAAACAAAGCAGGACATCAGTTCTAGCTCTCTTCTTCTCTTTCTCAGCTCTCTGTGTCTTTCTCTCAGCTCTCTGTCTCAGCTGCTTCTCTTCTGCTGTCTCTCCTGTTGTCTTCCAGCTTTCTTCCAGCTCTCCTTCTGACGTAAACTGCTTCTGCTCCTACTTAAATACTGTTCTATCCCCCTCCTAGCCTTGCCCCCCCTTACTCTCCAATTGGTTAAGGAATAGATTGGCTACCTTACCTCAACCAATCATTACTTTTGAAATATCAGTTACATAGGTTTGATATTTCTCAAACTGACCTGTGACCTGGGGCCCCTTACACCAGACATTTGGTCTCCAGAACTCTTACATGTTATTATGATTGATTTCTCATATTCCTAGTACTAACTGCTAACTAAACTCTGGTATTCATTAAAGGGGTCAAGGGCCAATCTTACTTAATAGCATTCAGGACCATTTCTACATTTACCTACAATTAATCAAGGAGAAGAGAGCTGACTAGTCCTGACCTCTTCACCTATCAGCTTATACATTGAACCAGCCAGAACTATGGCTAAGTCAAACCACATGTTTGACCTCTTCACTGCAGTCCTTGCTTAGAAAATACAGCAGAGAGTAACATTAGATTTAAAAAGGTATTCTACATTTAACTACACAGAATCAGTATTTCTTATAAGACATATTCTAAATATCAAAAACTTGTAAATACTAATCTATTGCCTCTCTCTCTCTAAATAGTATTTTCTTCTAAGCATTTTTTCTATTTAATCCTAAACAAACTGCCTGCAATATGCCGGCTCATAATAAAATACATATGTGTTTGCTAGCATTAGCAATCCATCCCTCACAAGGGTGAAAGAAATTCCTGTCTCTGACCTTTCTAACCCAGCCCGGCAAACGTAAATAACCTAAACCAGATGACATTCCTTCACTTTAGTTGCCAGGTAAAAAGCTAGAATTCAAACTTCAAGCTTTTAATATCATTTCTTATATATATAATTATGCCATGGCTGCCTCATTCCCCCCTTTGAGACTAAAATCAGCTTATGCAGAGATAAGTCTCACAACTCAAACTCTGGAGATTATAGTGATCCTAACTGGGAATAGACTTGTGAATCACCATTACCCTACTTGTTAAGGTCCGACGGCATACTGCCGAAGCACATGAGGCCAAGAAACAAAACAAAAACCCTGCTAAAACTAAGACTATTAGGGAAATGAACAAAGGACGTATCCAGGAGGTCAATGACCACCACCAGGAGGTAAGGTCTAATCCTCCTCGGTAATCCTCCACATTAAGGCTGGCCAACTGTAGGACTTTATCCATGGCATGCCTAACTACATGCGTCCTATTTATGACAATAGTACAGCACTCTGAAGAATTTAACACTGTACAGAGGCCACCCTGAGCTGCAAAGAGATAGTCAAGGCCCATACGATTATACCTAGAAACTATACTTAATTCATTAATTTGATCCTGCAATGCATTGACTACCACGTTCAGCTCATGAACTAAAACATGGAGTAGGGATTGAAGTCTCCGGGTAGCCATACCTAGTTCAGTAATACCCGCTACCGGGCCTCCAATTGGAATCCAGGCTGTGGCAGAAAGGGCTACAAGTCTCTTTTTAGTCAGAGGATAAGTAGAATTGATATACTGGAGGGCTAATTCAATCGCCTCATCCTCTGTGGCAACGGAGGAGGGTAAGGACAAAGCCTCTCGCTTAGAGCGGTGCGGGGATGGTGGCTTGAGAAGAGGAATAACTTTAGGAAAATAATTCAAGGTTACCAATACACAAAAATCATATGTAGGAGGAAGAATCATGTGGAGGACATTATCACAGAGCCAGTAATGACCAAGGAGAGGGTGAGGAAAGTTCCCAATAAATGTTGGCTCAGGCTGGACAGGGTACTTAGGGTGCCCATAATGCGAGCCCCTATCCCAGGGGGAACGAAGACGAAATGGAGACTTTGCACACCATAGGCGCCAATCCCCAATTGTGACAGGCTGCTCATTTGTTAGTAACTCTTCATACCCCGGGGACTTATGAAAGTAGAAAATAAGCTTGGACACTATAGTCTTCTCAGTGGTACGCTTAGGAGCCAGATAATCACCTGGGTCATAATCTGCAGGTATGGTAGCAGGGCACATAGGAGTACCTGGAGAAACTACCCACACAGATTCTCCTTTTTCTGGGAGAACATTAGTATAGTTACAGGGAATGGGAAGAACAGTTGAGATGCTTCTTGTTAAACAAAACACTCCAGAGGCTGGATAGGGAGACGTAAAAACTGGCCTTAGAGAAGATTCAGAGGGGGAAGTAGCATTATAAAAGGACCACCAAGTATAATCCTGGCTCCAAGGGCCTGAACTCGAAAAGTAGGGAGGTATAAGAGCTGGGAGTTGCACAGGGACAGGAACAGCTGGGACATCTGTGGTATAAGGAGAAAATCGGGAACACACAATACAAGGGGAAGTAATCTTTGCCTGGCTAATTAGTTCCTGGACAGAGTGTAACCAAAGGTTGGAGCGAGTTGGGGTATTAGGAACAAGGAGGCAAGGAGTAGAAAACAACAAAAGCATCCAAATTACTAACATTTTCTTTCTTCCTAATCTAAAACAAATACAGCAAACTAATTAAGCAATAATATTTCAACAGTCTGTGCTAATCACAGATTACTCTCATATAGTGTTCTCAGTCTTTGAGTTCTTATACCAGTTGGGATAGACCCTCAACTGACAAGGATCAAGCTTTCAAATTCCAGGAAAGCCAGAATCAGGCAAGAAAGAGTCTCAGTGTGAAGCCGAAGTTCAGCAGCTCCTGCAGTATGCAGTTGACCCTTCTTTTCAGCTAGTAGATTCTTTGGTTCGGGTCAAGCGCAACTTCAATGGCTCCGCTGGATCTCTTTCTGCTCTCCACTGTCTAGGCTCCGTCTGATCCGTGCTGGGCTCAGTCTGGTCAGCAGACTTAATTCGAGACCAATGGACCCATGGAGTAATCCCTGCGACCTTCACAGCTGCAGGGGTAGAAAGCAAAACAGTAAAAGGTCCTTTCCACCGGGGCCCCAAAGGCTGGAGCCTCCAGTCTTTCACCCAAACTCTATCCCCTGGCAGGAAGGAATGTACCTGAGCCTGGAAGGGGACAGGGTTTATTTCTCTCACATAAGACTGAAGCTCAGAAATTATCTTGCCCAAGTGGGCTACCTGCTCCTGCACCTGGGCAGACCCTAAAGTCCCTATATCTCCCTTAATTCCCTGCAAAATGGCTGGGGGCTTCCCATACACAATTTCAAAGGGAGAGAGGGCTGTTCCTTTAGTTGGGGTGCATCGGAGGCGGAAGAGGGCTAGTGGCAATGCCTGTGGCCATTTCAATTGGGTTTCCTGACAAATCTTTGCTAGGCTATTTTTCAAGGTTCTGTTTGCTCGCTCAACCTGCCCTGAACTCTGGGGACGATAGGCACAATGCAATTTCCAGGTAATGCGCAATGCGCGGGACAGGGCCTGAAGTGTAGCTTCAACAAAGGCGGGACCATTATCTGAACCTATGGCAAGGGGCAATCCATACCTGGGGATGACATCCCTAAGGAGAGCTCGAGCTACTTCTGTGGCTTTCTCAGTGACTGTAGGATATGCTTCCACCCACCCAGAAAAGGTACAAACCATGACCAAGAGATATCGGAGCTTACCGCTCCTGGGCATTTCTGTGAAGTCTATAACTAGGGACTCAAAGGGTGTTAGTCCTCTAGACTGAACTCCTGGTGGAATACGGGGTCCCTGGTGGGCATTATTCTGGGCACAGAGAGTACATCGGGCAGAGGCAGTGGCAACCAGACTATCCAATCCTTCCAGCACCACTACTCGACTGAGTAGGCGGGCTAGTGCTGTTTTCCCTAAGTGTGATAGGTCATGAGCTTGAGACACTACAGGCCAAGCTAGGTGGCGTGGCACCAGAACTCTGGTATCAGGGAGATGTAACCAGCCATCAGGTCTCCTTACTGCACCTTCCTCTTGAGCCCATTTCTCTTCCATTTGGGTATACATAGGCGTCCATTCTTGCAATCGAATCTGGAACAGGGGAGTCACAGTACTTGCTGGGGGTCCTCGAGCAGCTTCCTTGGCCACCCGATCAGCATGGCGGTTCCCTCGGGCCACTGGAGTATCTATTCTTTGGAGTCCCCTACAGTGAATGACAGCTACCTTCTTAGGGGCCCACACAGCCTCTAGCAGCTGAAGTATTTCGGGTCCATACTTAACAGGTTGGCCTGCAGCATTTATGAGTCCCTTTTCCTTATACAAAGCTCCATGAGCATGTAGAATTGTAAAAGCATACTTGGAATCAGTATAAATGTTGGTTACCAGTCCTGCTGCTAACTCCAGAGCTCGTATGAGGGCCACAAGTTCTGCTTTCTGGGCTGAAATTCCTTGGGGCAGGGCTCTTGCTTCTATCACCTTGTCCTCTGTCACCACAGCATAGCCTGCCAATCGCTTGGAGTTCTCCACATAACTGCTTCCATCTGTAAAATAAATTACATCTGGGTCCCTCCAAGGAACATCTTTAAGATCTGGTCGACTGGAGTACACTTCATCCATAGTTTGGATACAATCATGATCTGGTGGTCCCTCAGATGCTGGCAAAAGAGTGGCAGGATTAAATGTAGCCACTGTTTCCAGGTGTATCCGTGGATTCTCACACAAGCTGGCTTGGTACTTAACCATACGGTTATTTGTAAACCAGTGGTTGCCCTTATACTCCATGAGGGTGAGAACTGCATGGGGGACTTTAACAACCAGTTCTTGCCCCAAAGTCAACTTATCAGCTTCCTGGACCAGTAAGGCTGTTGCTGCAATGGCCCTCATGCAGGCTGGCCATCCTTTAGCCACTCCATCCAGCTGTTTAGACAGGTATGCAACAGGCCTCTGCCAGGATCCCATCATCTGGGTCAACACACCCAGAGCAACCCCCTGTCGCTCATGGACATACAGTGAGAAAGGTTTCTCCACATCAGGAAGGCCTAACGCAGGGGCTTGGAGTAGGGCTTTCTTTATGGCAATGAAGGATTGTTGAGCAGTAGGTCCCCATTCAAATGGTTCCTTTTCACCCCCCTTTGTGGCTTGGTAAAGGGGTTTCGCCATCAATGCAAAATTTGGAATCCAAATTCTGCAGAATCCAGCTGCTCCCAGGAATTCCCTAACTTCTCTTCTGGACTTGGGTTGGGGAATTGCAGCTACCGCTTGCTTCCTACTAGCATCCAGTCTCCGACTTCCCTGGGAAATACAAAAGCCCAGATACTTCACTTCTGACTGACAAAGTTGGGCCTTTGAGCGTGAGACCTTATAGCCTGCATCCAAGAGTAGCTCCAGCAATTCTCTGGTAGCCTCAAAACACTCTTCCTGGGTCACTGCTGCAATCAGGAGGTCATCTACATACTGGAGTAAAACTCGCCTGGAAGGCTCAGATTTAAAAGTCTTAAGATCTTGTCCTAGGGCAGTCCCAAAAATGGTGGGGGAATTCTTGAACCCCTGTGGCAGGCGGGTCCATGTATACTGAAGCTTCCTTCCTGTTACTGGGTTTTCCCATTGAAAGGCGAAAAGCAGTTGACTAGCGGGGGCCACCCGAATACAAAAGAAGGCATCTTTTAGGTCTAGTGTTGTGAAATGGGTAGCTCCAGAAGGTATCAATCCTAACAGGACATATGGATTAGGCACTACAGGGTGTAATGAAATAGTGGATTTGTTAACCACTCGTAAGTCTTGGACTGGCCGGTAGTCCTCAGTCCCTGGCTTCTGAACTGGCAATAGTGGCGTATTCCATGGAGACTGGCAAGGTCGAATAATTCCATGGGATAACAGACGATTCAAATGTGCTTGAATCCCTTCCAGAGCCTTTCTGGGAATTGGGTATTGGCGAAGATGGATTGGCCGGGCACTTGGAAGTAAATCTACATGTACAGGAGGAATATTTCGGGCCAACCCTGGGGGATTATCTTCTGCCCATACCCCACTGACCTGAAAGCTGTCTGCCAGGGGTAGGTCAACTTGGCCATGCGACTGATGCAGCCGCCATTCTTCTTCAAGAGGGCAGCAGAAACTCAATATACCCTTAGGGCTGGATGTCGGGGGCCGAAAGGAGACTGAAGTCTGGCCATCAGAGTCAAAGGAAATTTGGGCCCTAAGCTTGGACAGCAGGTCTCGGCCTAACAAAGGGATTGGACAGTCTGGCATATACAAGAATTCATGAGTGACTATGTGTGAGCCTAATTGGCATCTACGGGTTGTCAGGAAGGGCCTCCGGTTCTGCACCCCCGTGGCTCCCACCACTCGGACAGTTTTTCCAGACACAGGCGCTAATCGCTCCGTCACAACAGAATGTTCAGCTCCTGTATCAATCATGAATGGAATTGAGCGGCTCCCTATAGTTAGCTTGACCATAGGTTCCTGGGAGCCCAGTTTGTAGGAACCCGGTCTGTCCTATTCGTCCCATTCTGCCATCTCGGCTATCCCGATGATGTCAGATTCAGGAGGCTCATATCTTCCCTCTCGAACTCGGCCTCGGCTTCCTCGATCTCCTGGTCCCCTTCTCAGTCCCTGGCGCCTCTGGGGGCATTCATCTTTCCAGTGCCCTCTTTCCTTACAATAGGCACACTGGTCCCTCTCCAATCTTGGTCTGGGATTCTCCCCCCTTGGCCGGGATTGATTGAAGGAATCTCGGGGCCTGGCTGGTGGTCCGGGGTCCCACTTTGGCTTCCCATTAGCTAGAGGTCGACCTCGGTTAAGGGTGGAATTAGTAATGGCTGCCGCTAAAAGGTCGGCCTTCTTCTGCATCTTCCGGTCAGCCTCTCGGCGCAACTCCTGATCTCTATTAATGAAAACCTTGGTTGCGATCTCAATTAGCTGGGTGGTATTCATCCCTGCGAATCCCTCCTGACGCTGCAACTTCTTCCGGATATCTGGCATACTCTGGGCCACCAATGCACTATTCACCATTCTCTGGTTTTCTTGGGCTTCAGGGTCAAATGGGGTGTATGTTCTGTAGGCTTCAATTAGTCGCTCTAGAAAGGCCCCAGGGGATTCAGTTGCCCCTTGGAGAATTTCAGAGACCTTTGCTAGATTAATGGGCCTCTTTATGCCTTTCCTCATACCTTCCAGTAAGTCCCGGCAATAGCCAGACAACAGTTCATAGTGCTGCCCATCATTTGGATCCCAATCTGGAGCTGCGCGAGGAAACCGAGCTCTAACCCATCCCTCTGGATCCTGTGTCCCCCCGGGGACACGCTCTCGCGTGATGGCCTCAGCATTTTGCAAAATCTTCCGCCTCTCCTCAGTTGTGAAGAGGGTCAGGAGAAGTTGTTGACAATCAGTCCAGGTTGGGTTATGGGTGGCCATAATGCTAGTCACTAGGTCCACCACTGCCTGAGGCTTTTCAGTATAAGAGGGGTAATGCGTCTTCCAATTCAGGAGATCGGTGGTTGTGAAGGGTACATACTGGTAGGCCTGTGCCTGTATAACCTGACCCTGATTATTAGGATCCGGTCGAGTGGTAGTTACCTGACGGAGGGGCAGAACTCTCGAGGAGGTGGGAATGGAACCTGAGGTAGAGCTAGGAGCTACCCTCCTATCATGCTCAAAGGTGATTGCAGCGGGTCTAACCCATTCAGTGGAGGTATGTTGAACCCCTGAGGGATGGGGAGGGGTACTCATAGACTGAGAGGTGGTCACAGGTGATTCAGTCCATTGAAAGGGATGCCGGGCCCCTAATGAATAGGTAGGGGTATTAGAGGGAGAGGCTGGGCTATCAGGAGTTGAGGAGTCAGGGAGTGGAACCCAAAGCGGGTCTTCAGAGGTTAACAGGAGAGGATGTGGCACAGAAGGGTAGAGACTGGGTGAAAAGTCCAACCTAGGGTGTGGCAGGTTTGGCACAGGAGGGGAAGAACTATCCGGAGAAGCCTGTGCTGGAGAGGCTTGGGCTGGGCGGCGTGGATCTCTGGGGGCGGCACGGAACCCCAACAATGGGCCATAAGGTGGCGGCTCAAGGTCTGAGGGGTCATCAGAGAGTATGGGTTTCTCAGACAGGGTAGGGGCGGAAGCCACCGATTGGGTGGTAGGCTTCCTAGGGCTCTTTCCCTCTTCTAGTTTAGATTTTCTAATCTTTCTTTGAACACGACCTAACATGAATTTTACTGGGGATCCCATATAAGTTTTCAACCAGGAGGGAGGGTCAGTCACAAGGCTGTCCCAGGAATCTATATAAGGGAGTTGTTCAGAATATTCTGGTTCTCCTACAACTATGCTGTAGACCTTCCGGATTACTTCAATATCTAAGCTGCCACTAGGGGGCCACCCCACTCCCATAGATGGCCACTCAACTTCACACAAGGTTCTTAAAGTACTTGAGCTTAAAGTCTGTCCATAGTCATTAATTAAAAAGCCTTTTTTAAAGTTCTTAAGCATACAATCTAGGGGGGTAGCAATTTGTCTAGATGATGTCCCACCCATAATGCTTACAGTTACAACACACAAAAAAGGGAGGGAATTTTTTTGAAAGTGCAGTAAGGGGTCTGCACTCTCGAGACACTAGGTAGACAGACAGCAATCGCTTCCTTCCGTTGCTGACCAATTGAACTCGCGTTAATTGGAAATGCAGCTATAAGAAGTCCGCACTCAATAATCATTCACGCATCACACATTCCATACAGAAAATCCCACCCAACAATTTCAGATTTCTCAAATACAGATAAGCTCAAGCGTTTTCGCTTCTAGTCTCCGCGACTAGAAGGTACTAGGGCCTTCGCTGAGAGTTGATCAGGCTCTCCTTCCTCAATTTGTTTGAGGGGCTGATTTACAATTTTCTAGCTAGAATTACAATACAAAATACAGAATACATACCCGGCGAATGTTCTCCAGTCAGTTGGGTGCTGGGATTAATGCAGGATTCATAATCCCACCGCTGCCACCAAGAATTGTTGCAGGAATTGAGATAGGAATTTGTGATACTTCAGGAGTCAGACAGCACACACCAGTATGAGAGAGTAATCTTCTTTATTTGCCAGCAAACAAAGCAGGACATCAGTTCTAGCTCTCTTCTTCTCTTTCTCAGCTCTCTGTGTCTTTCTCTCAGCTCTCTGTCTCAGCTGCTTCTCTTCTGCTGTCTCTCCTGTTGTCTTCCAGCTTTCTTCCAGCTCTCCTTCTGACGTAAACTGCTTCTGCTCCTACTTAAATACTGTTCTATCCCCCTCCTAGCCTTGCCCCCCCTTACTCTCCAATTGGTTAAGGAATAGATTGGCTACCTTACCTCAACCAATCATTACTTTTGAAATATCAGTTACATAGGTTTGATATTTCTCAAACTGACCTGTGACCTGGGGCCCCTTACACCAGACATTTGGTCTCCAGAACTCTTACATGTTATTATGATTGATTTCTCATATTCCTAGTACTAACTGCTAACTAAACTCTGGTATTCATTAAAGGGGTCAAGGGCCAATCTTACTTAATAGCATTCAGGACCATTTCTACATTTACCTACAATTAATCAAGGAGAAGAGAGCTGACTAGTCCTGACCTCTTCACCTATCAGCTTATACATTGAACCAGCCAGAACTATGGCTAAGTCAAACCACATGTTTGACCTCTTCACTGCAGTCCTTGCTTAGAAAATACAGCAGAGAGTAACATTAGATTTAAAAAGGTATTCTACATTTAACTACACAGAATCAGTATTTCTTATAAGACATATTCTAAATATCAAAAACTTGTAAATACTAATCTATTGCCTCTCTCTCTCTAAATAGTATTTTCTTCTAAGCATTTTTTCTATTTAATCCTAAACAAACTGCCTGCAATATGCCGGCTCATAATAAAATACATATGTGTTTGCTAGCATTAGCAATCCATCCCTCACAAGGGTGAAAGAAATTCCTGTCTCTGACCTTTCTAACCCAGCCCGGCAAACGTAAATAACCTAAACCAGATGACATTCCTTCACTTTAGTTGCCAGGTAAAAAGCTAGAATTCAAACTTCAAGCTTTTAATATCATTTCTTATATATATAATTATGCCATGGCTGCCTCACTTTCACTAATATACCTGAAAAAAAATGTTGTCTCCCTTCCTTGCATTTCTAGCCATTTACTCTTCCACCTCTGCATTCACTAGACTTATCTCCCTCTTGGCTTCTTTCAGTTTCTCCCGGTATACCTTTCTATGTTCCTCTTCTTGAGTTTTCCTGAATTTCATGAATGCCACCTCTTTTTGTCACGATTGTGACTGTATTCCATGCCTACACTCACCTTGCCCATGGATGACCAGGCCCTGTGGTTGCTGTGGACTGTTTTTTTCCCTGTTTCTCAGACATCTTCCAGGTTCCATTCCGGTCCTGATGTTCCAGCACTCCAGACTTGCCTCGAGGTTTCTGCTGCCAAGCCTCACCTGTGACCTCATCTGTAATTGCCTTTATTAAGCTCGTGGGAATTGTCAGACTTGCCTTTGCAATGGAGGTCTTCAGATGTGCTTTCGTCTGTGAGTGCTTGTTGCAGTTCTAGCTCTGCTAGTCCTTGTCTATTTTATCTTTAGCTGCAGTTCCTTACAGCTGTATCTGCCCTGTGTGTCTTTAGCTGCAGTTCAGTGGTGTGCTGGAGCCAGCTCGCTCCGGCTCACAAGATCCGGTTGTTAAATTTTGGCCGGACTTGCGAGCCGGTTGTTGGAAAGGGCGAGCCGGCTCTCCCTCCCTCCGCCCTCCGGATCTGGTCCTTCACAGATCCTACCTTGACTATCGAATTCTTCGGGGCAGGCAGTGTTGCCTGTCCGCTGCTATCGCTGACTTTCCTCCGCCGCCTGTTTGCGCTTTAAAAATGGCCGCCGAGACTTCCAGAGGCAGCCTCGCAAGACTTCTGTAAGTCTCGGCGGCCATTTTGAAGCGCGATCGGGCGGCGGAGGGAAGTCAGTGATGGCAGCGGGCAGGCAACACTGCCTGCCCCGAAGAATTTGATGGCCAAGGTAGGGTCGGTGAGGGACCGGATCGGGAGGGAGGGAGGAAGCAGGGGAATTTGTGAAACAAGTTGGGAGGGGGTGGAAGGGTAGAGAAGGGAGCTGCTGGACATGGGTGGATGGAGGGCAGGGGAGAGAAGGGTCACTGCTGGGCATGGGTGGATGGAGGACAGGGGAAAGGAGGGTCACTGTTGGGCATGGGTGGATGGAGGACAGGGGAAAGGAGGGTCACTGCTGGGCATGGGTGGATGGAGGGCAGGGGAGAGGAGGGTCACTGCTGGCCATGGGTGGATGGAGGGCAGGGGGAGAGGAGGGGAGAGAGAATAAATGCTGGACATGGATGGAGGAGAGGGAAGAGTGAGGAAGGAGATAAGGGAAAAGGAAGAGAGGAGAAAAACTGCACATGGATGAAGAAAATAGGCAGAAGCTGAGGACCAGAAATGAAGAAGAAAGGAGGAAAGGAAAGAAATAAATGGAAAGGAAGCCCTGGAAACGGAGTTAAGAGGACAGATAGCAGCAGAATTGGATACTGGGCTAGCATGATCAGAAAAACAGTCACCAGACAACAAAGGTAGAAAAAAATCATTTTATTTTCATTATAGTGTTTAGAATATGTTCCCTTTGAGAATCAGGTGCTCAACATTAAAAGTTTATATTTATTTACTTATTTATGGCATTTTATCCCACATTAAACATGAATTAGATTGGAACCTGGGATCATTTAATTTTTTTTTCCTGGAGAGAGTAATGTATTGCCCCCCCACCCCCACCCACTGGCTATAGCCAGCTCTGCAATTTTGGGGGGGCGCAGAGGTGGACGGGGGGGGGGGGCGCAGTGGTGGATGGGGGGGTGCCGAGGTGGACCGGGGAGAGAGCCTGTTGTTAAAAATTTACCAGCACACCACTGCTGCAGTTCCTTACAGCTGTATCTGCCCTGTGTGTCTTTAGCTTCTGTTCCTTACTGCTGTATCTGCCCTGTGTGTCTTTAGCTTCTGCTCCTTGCTGTTGTATCTGCCCTGTGTGTCTTTAGCTTCAGTTCCTTACTGTGAGTCTATGCCCTGTGTGTCTTCAGCTTTAGTTCCCTTCCTGCTTGTAGCATTCTGCTTGTCCTTAGCTTCTGCCCTACCCTGCTTGTGTCTGCCTTGTTTGAAAGTCCTGAATCCAGTCCAACCAAGCCAAGTCTGTTCCAGCATCTGGTTCCAGTTCAGCCAAGCCAAGTCCGTGCCAGCATTTAGTTCTAGTCCAGCCAAGCCAAGTCTGTGCCAGCATTTGGTTCTAGTCCAGCCAAGTCTGTTCCAGCATTTGGTTCCAGTTCAGCCCAGCCAAGTCTGTTCCAGCATTTGGTTCCAGTCCAGCCAAGCCAAGTCCACTTCAGAGTTCTGTCCAGCCAAACCTGTTCGAGACTCCTGTACCTGGTACCAGCCTGTTGGGGTTTGGCCTCACTTCCAGTTTGGGTGGTTCTCCTGCTGTTGCCGGTCTCTGGCAGCAACCCAAGGGCTCATTACTCCGGACCACCCGTAGCGGCGTGACACTTTTGCCACTTGTTTTAAAAACCATATTGGTTTCCTTTTCTTCTAGCTTTTATTTACTCTCCTTACATAAATGTCAGTAGTCATTTTAATAGCTCCTTTCAGCTTGGACCATGGTCTCCACTTCTATGTCTTCCCATCCCATCAGCTCTTTCTTCAGATACACCCACATTTTGTTAGTCAGTATGTTTGAAATCCAGGACTTTGAGTTTTGAGTGGCTGCCCTCCGCTCTAGATATTTTATCAAACCAACCCTTTGATGATCACTACTTCCTATGTGGGCACCTACTCTGACATTAGACATACTTTCCCCATTTGTGAGCACAAGTTCCAGCATCGCTCCTTCCCTTGTGGAATCCATCACCATTTGTCTGAGTGGAGCACTTTGAAAAGAATCCGCAATCTCCCTACTTCTTTCTGATTCTGCAGATGGAACTTTCCAGTCCATATCCAACAAGTTGAAATCACCTAGTAACAGAACTTCCCTTTTCTTTCTCAACTTTTGGACATTTACAACCAGATCTTTATCAAGCTGTTCAATTGTGTTGGAAATCTGTAGACAACACCCATGTGGATAGAGGTTCCATCTTCTCTTTTCAAGGCAATCCAAATCAGACCAGTCCTCTGCATGTTACTACCAGCCCTTCTCCCTGGTATATTTGCATCCCATTCACGGGAGTCATAGAACCATGTCTTTGTGATAGTGACTACATCTAAATCTGCCTCTACCATCAGGGCTTGTGTCATGAATTCAAGGTAGGTGAGCCCTTAGACCGCAGCTAGAGAACAAGAACCAAGTCAAGACTAGGCAAGGCAGGGCAGGGCAGGGCAGAACAAGACTAGACAACACAAGGTTAGAATAAACCAGACAAGACAAGGTTGGGACAGGCAAGGCTAAACAAAGCAGGGCATAAAAAGCAAGGTACCATATTATGATAACAGTGATCATAATATGTTCAGATTTGATATCGGCTCTGGAGTAAGTACACACAGGAAATCCAATACGTTAGCATTTAACTTTCAAAAAGGAGACTATGATAAAATGAGAAGAACAATGAAAAAAAAACTTAGAGGAGCAGCTGCGAAGGTCAAAATTTTTATCAGGCATGGATGCTGTTCAAAAATACCCAGGCCAGTTATATTCCATGTATTAAAAAAAGGAGGAAGGAAGGCCAAGTGACAGCTGGCATGGTTAAAAAGTGAGGTGAAGGAAACTATTAAAGCTAAAAGAAAATCCTTCAGTAAATTGAGAAGGATCCGACTGAAAATAATAAGAAACAGCAAAGGAGTGGCAGGTCAATTGCAAAGTGCTAATAAGGAAGGCAAAGAGGGACTTTGAAAAAATGATTGCGTTGGAGGCAAAAACGCATAGTACAATTTTTTTAGGTATATTTAAAGCAAGAATCTGGCAAAAGAATCAGACCACTAGATGACTGAAGAGTAAAAAGGGCATTCAGGGAAGACAAAGCCATAGCGGACAGATTAAATTAATTTTTTGCTTCAGTCTTCACCAAGGAAGATTTGGGAGAGATACTGGCGTCAGAAATGGAATTCAAAGCTGATGAGTCAGAGAAACTGAATGAAATCTCTGTAAACCTGGAAGATGTAATGGCACAATTTGACGTATTGAAGAGTAGCAAATCTCCTGGACCGGATGGAATCCATCCCAGAGTACTGATAGAACTGAAAAATGAACTTGCAGAACTATTGTTAGTAATATGTAATTTATCTTTAAAATCAAGCATGGACCCAGAAAATTGGAGGGTAGCCTATTAGATTGTAAGCTCTTTGAGCAGGGACTGTCTTTCTTCTATGTTTGTACAGCGCTGCGTATGCCTTGTAGCGCTATAGAAATGCTAAATAGTAGTAGTAGTAGTAGTAATGTAGTAATGTAATGCCAATTTTTAAAAAAAGGTTCCAGAGGTGATCCGGGAAATTATAGACTGGTGAGCCTGACGTCAGTGCCGGGCAAAATGGTAGAGACTATTATAAAGAACAAAATTATAGGGCATATTCAAAAGCATGGATTAATGAGACAAAGCCAACATGGATTTAGTGAAGGGAAATCTTACTTCACCAATCTTCTACATTTCTTTGAAAGGGTGAACAAACATGTGCATAAAGGTGAGTCGGTTGATATTGTGTATCTGGATTTTCAAAACATATTTGGAGAGTCATGGGATAGGAGCAAGTGTTGAAAATAGAACACTTCTACCATCTATTTTGTTCTATTGTGGATTAAAAACTGGTTAAAAGATAGAAAACAGAGAGTAGGGTTAAATGGTCAGTATTCTCAATGGCGAACAAAAAATCCACACCACAAACAAGAACAATTAACGTACACCACGAGAGGAAAAATAGATCCATCAACATTCTGGCAACAATTCTACCATAATGAATGGACAACACTAACGGAATCATACCAATATATTCAAAATTGGGACAACAGATGCAGAAGCATATTAGACAACATAGCACCACTTCAAACCAGAACCTCACATAGAAAGAACACAGTACCTTGGTTCAGTGAAGAACTAAAAAATCTAAAAACACAAATTAGAAGACTAGAACGAGCATGGAATAAAAGGAATGATGACAACACCCTCAACGCTTGGAAGCAACTACAAAGAAAATACAAATATACCATCAGACAAACTAAAAGATCATACTATAAAACTAAAATCGGACCAGACTACAAGGATACACATAAACTTTTCCAACTCGTCAACAAATTATTAAATACTACACCGGTTACTTCTAACGGTACAGACACCCCATCAGCAGACAACCTTGCGAAATACTTTCAAAGAGAAAATTATAAAGCTACGACTCACGATACCCACCAACTCAAACGACTACGTAAAACTCCTCGACTGTCTAGACCCAATCCCTGGCGAATTCCCAGCTGACAGAACATGGACCAACTTCAACATACTCTCGGATGATATCATCTCCCAAACGATCAGAAGATTCGCCAAGTCCCACTGCAAACTAGACATATGCCCTAACAACCTTATAAAACACGCCCCTCAACAATTCATATCAGATCTCACTATGCACATGAACTACATGTTACAGAATGGAATCTTCCCAAAGGACAAAGGAAATATTCTACTCACACGTATTCCTAAAGATGCAAAGAAAAGTACAAATGACTTAACCAACTACCGCCCAGTAGCTTCCATCCCGCTGATAACAAAACTAACGGAAGGCATGGTCACCACACAACTCAACAACTACCTAAATAAATTCTCAATTCTGCACGACTCTCAGGATTTCGGGCTAATCACAGCACTGAAACAGTACTAGTTACTCTCCTGACTAAATTTAAACAAACAATTGCAACTGGCAACAACATACTTCTCTTACCAGTGCCTTCGACATGGTCAACCATGAAATACTACTACACATCCTTGAATACTTCAGAGTTGGAGGTAATGTTCTTAACTGGTTTCGAGGCTTCCTGACCATGAGGTCATACCAAGTGATATCCAACGCAATCACATCACCTCCATGGATACCTGAATGTGGAGTCCCTCAAGGATCCCCACTATCGCCAACCCTCTTCAACCTAATGATGACACCTTTGGCCAAGTTATTATCCAATCAGAACCTCAATCCATACATATACGCAGATGACGTCACGATCTACATCCAATTCAAACATGATCTAAAGGAAATCACCAACGACATCAACAACAGCTTCCAAATAATGCACTCATGGGTGGATGCATTTCAATTGAAACTTAATGCAGAAAAAACACAATGTCTCATACTTACTTCACAACATAACACAAGTAAATTCAACACTAGAAACACACCTAACTTTTCCCTACCCGTGTCAGACACCCTGAAAATTCTCGGAGTTACCATCGATCGAAATCTTACACTTGAAAGTCACGTGAAGAATACAACTAAAAATATGTTTCACTCAATGTGGAAACTCAAAAGAGTGAAACTGTTCTTCCCAAGGGCCATTTTTCGCAACCTGGTACAATCAATGGTGCTAAGTCACCTTGACTACTGCAATGCACTCTATGCCGGCTGCAAAGAACAAATCATCAAGAAACTCCAGACAGCCCAGAACACTGCAGCCAGACTCATATTTGGAAAAACAAAATACAAAAGTGCAAAACCCCTTAGAGAAAAGCTACATTGGTTGCCATTTAAGGAACGCATCATGTTCAAGATCTGCATCACTGCTGAAATGCTTCGCCCAGTTTTGAGTCAAGGTCTTTTATGGCCATTCGCTCCATGCGCAACAAGAGTATCATACGTGTTCGCCACTGTTGCCATGTAGGGGATTGGTATGACATCCACTCAGTCAATATCGTCTGCTTGCCAACTAATTTTGCTCTGAGTACGAATGCTGTATAACCTCGTTTAGGCACCTTCCCCAATTTTGGCTGACCAAAGAGAATGGAGGCATCATAGTGCCATGGCTGTCCCCATATATTAACCACAATGGCTATAATCTTTTTCCAAAATTTCTGAATATCTGCACAATGCCAAAACATTGTTGCACCGAGAGCACCACATTTTGCGCATTCACCCCAGGGCGAGAGTCCCATGTGGAAAGCTCTCTTCGGTGGGATATGCAGACGGAGGGCCATCTTATATTGCATTCCCAGTGTACAGCAGAGTCTGTAACTTTTCTTATCTGCAGGATGTGAGTTTGCAGCTGTTGTGCTGTGATTGTAATTTGTAAATCCTTGGTCCAGGCCTGCGCTAATCCCTGATAGTCCAGCTCCAGAGCCATGTCTCGTATATGTCTATGATGGTATGCCATGGGCACTTTCTGCTATGACTCCAAGGAATAGGCGGAGGAAAGTTCTTCCTGCACGTCCTCTGTCAGTGACGTCCACGGTAGCGTTGATATGTAATGCCTTCGCTATCCATAAAAGAAATTATCACTTGCTGGCAAACCGTATTATTTTTGTAAGTCACCGAATGGTCTAATGTGACCTTCTCTGTTCACCACTTGAAGAAGATATACAATACCCTTAGCTTTCCATCTCCGAAATACATAATACATTTGGCCAGGTGCAAAGGTACAGTTATCACATATGGATAAATATGGTGTTCTTCTGGTTGAAAAACGATGCAAGCGGCATACCCATCCCCAGACTGCCCTAGCAGTTGTCAGTATCCCAGAGGCTCTCAGAGGATAAGGCATGGGCACTCCCACACTGTGCAAATAATTACTGAAATGTATCCCTGGTGTTAAACCCAACTCCAGGCACGTGTTAGTATAGTCACTTGTATGCCTGAACCAATCATTTATGTGTCTCATACCACTAGCCACACTCAGGAATCTTATATTTAATAATCCCAATCCCCCATATTCCACCGGTATACTTAAAAGAGAGATGGGGAAGCGGGCTCTTTTCCCTTTCCAGAGAAATTGTTGTAAATGGTGATGTAATAATCGCTCATCCCCCTTTTTCAAATACAGCGGTTAAGTTTAATTTAAACCCTGAGTAGAGAGGTGTGGTAGCCGTGTTTAAACCCTGAAATCCTACCAAAGTTTTTTACTTCCTGTAATAAAAACTCCATAGATCTAGGGGGGTCTGTCACCGTCAGTAACAGGTCATTGGCAAAGGCCAGTACTTTTATGGCCTGGCCAGCCACTGGTACACCTGAAATTTTTCCCTGGCTCATCAGTGTACGTAGAAGTGGTTCTAATGACATCACGAACAGTGCCGGTGAGAGAGGGCAGCCTTGTCTGGTGCCCCTCATTATGTAAAATTCAGGTTCATTTATCCCATTAACAAAAACACTGGCTCCTGGTTTACAGTAAAGAGCTCTAACTGCCTGTGTGAACCACCCTTCAATCCCCGTTGCTTTCATAGTCTGGAATAGGTATTCCTAACCCACTCTATCAAACGCCTTGTCGGTGTCTAAGCTCACTACTACAGAGGGGACTTCTCTTTCTTGACAAGACGCCATGGCCAACAGTAGGCGGCGGACATTATGTGTTGCTTGTCTATTTTTAATAAAGCCTACCTGTTCTGGGCTAATCAATTTAGGTAGACACTGTGTCAGTCTTTCTGCAAGCATTCCTGCCAATAATTTGGTGTCAACATTTAACAAAGATATGGGACGAAAGTCCTCTGTTTTATTCAATGATTTCCCTGCTTTGGGTATTAACGTAATTAAAGCTGAATTGGCATATTTTGGAAATGCCCCTGTAGCTATTACTTCTTCATAGTATTCCAGGGTACTATAGGGTATGTAGGGTCTTATAGAATTCCCCTGTATAACCATCAGGTCCCGGCGCTGATCGATACTTTAGTTTTTTAATTGCCTGTTGTAGTTCCTTTAGAGTCAATGGGGCGTTAAGTGTTGCAAGGTCTTCTTGAGTTAATGTTGCTAGACCCGCTTGTGTTAAATATTCCTGTACCAATTTCTCGTTTGGCAGCAGCCCAGCCGAATACAGCTCGGCAAAATGTTGAGAGAAAATTTGTCCGATTTCCTTTTGCGCTACAGTTAATTTACCTCGCCCATCCCACAGCGCCACCACCACCCGAGGCCCACCCCAGTTCTTTATGATTTTAACAAGTAGGCGCCCCGCCTTATTACCAAAGCGGTGTAATTTATATTTATAATATATCGAGGATCTAAGCTCATTTTCATGGAGCAGGGTATTGAGAGTGATTTGTAGAGTCTTTATTTGCTCTAGTGTGGTTTGGGAGGGCCTGCAAATATGGGCACGTTTAGCTCTAGCTAGTTGCTTTTCCAACTGCAATATAGTCGCCGCTCGGCATTTCTTTCTCAGATTACAATAAGCAATGATGTCCCTTCTAAGAACCGCTTTCGAAGCAGACCAGAACAAAGCTGGGTCTGATTGCGCATGTTCCTTATTGTGAAGTGCATATTCTCCCCATTTTGTCACCAGATACTCTTGGAATTGAGGGTCTTTGTCTAGATATGCTGGATATCTCCATCCTGCACCTCCTGCACTGTCTCCCGGCACCTCTAAGTCAATCCACACCAAGGTGTGGTCCGATATCTCCTCCGGTCCTATACAGGCTGCCCGCACTTGATGAAACATGGTTCTTTCTAAGAAAATGTAATCTAATCTCAATAGTGTACCATGTGCCCTAGATCTATGCGTATAGTCATGCCCTCCTGGGTGCAGCACCCTCCACACATCTACTAAGCCTAGAGTTTCCACAAACATTTGTAACTCCCCTGCCCTCTGCCCTGAATAATGTGTCGATTGAGGATTAGTGGTATCCTCATTTGGATCTAGAACTAAATTGAAGTCCCCAAGCGCTAAGATCCTACTCATTGGGTGCTGGAGACACCTGCTCCCCAGGGTTCGGTAGAACTCTTTATCATGCTCTTTGGGGCCATACACTCCAACCAGTAGGAATTCAAAGCCCTATACCCATACTCGCAATATTATGGATCGCCCCTGTTTCCCTTTCTCTACCACTGTCACCTTACATGCCAATCCTTTACAGAAGAGCACTGCCACTCCTCCTTTTCGCCCCGTGGCAGCGACTGCGTAACAGTCGCCTACCCAGGACCGTTGTAACTTAGCGTGTTCTACATCATTAAGTCATGTTCCTTGTAAACAGGCGATGTCCGCTCGATGTCTTTTAAGGGCCGTTAGTATTTTACTCCGTTTTATAGGGGACGTTATGTCCCCCTACATTCCATGTTATTATTCTGAGTGGCATATCTGTGTTGTCATGTTTAAATCCCTTTTTCCACTAGTTATAGAGTGTTTTGTTATAAGGAGCCCCACAGATGTAACGCTCGTGCCCACTTCCTTTATAGACTCCATATCCAATTCCCAATGCTTGTTTCCTGGAGTAGATCCATCCCCCCCATTATTCCCGTTCCCCCCTCCCATCCCCCCATCTCCCCAACCACACATGCACCCTTTTTCCAGCCGTCTAGTCAAGCCAGGCGGATGGATTGGGACCCCAGTGAACATTTGAAGCCCCGAACCCCATAGGTCTTCAAAACATTATATATACTTTAACTAAATAAAACATTCACTATTCGCATTTTGCAGCGCATCTCACCAGTCCTTAAACTAATCTCAGTTCAAGCAGCGTCTAGAATCTTGTTGTTGATCAGGTGTTTCCTTGCGTCCGCCACTGCGGAGAATGAGTGCCATTTCTCCTGCGTGTACACTTTTAGTTGGGCTGGGTATTGTAGATGGAATTGTACATTCTTTTGCGCAGGGAATGAAATTGCTTACGTTTCTCTTGCACGATTGTCGAATAATCTTGAAAAATCAAAACATTTCATTTATTGTATTTTAAAGATTCTCGTTTAAGCTTAAAGCCTTGTAAAATTTCAAGTTTGTGGCGATAGTTTAGCAGTTTCACAATAACCACATGTGGTTGGGCTCGATCTTCCGTTCTTCGGCCCATGCGGTGCGCCCGTTCAATAACAACTGGGCCCATCGTGTCTGTAAGCGCTAATTCCTTGGACAACCAAGATTCCAGCCATGTTTCGAGATTGCGCTCTGGAAGTGCTTCATCCAGTCCAATAATGCGAATATTGTTTCTGCGTGCTCTATTTTCATAATCATCGAGGAGACTGCGTTGATCCGCTAACTGTTGTCGTAAAGTTGTAATGTTGGGACCATGCCCGCGGGAGTCATCCTCTACTGCTGAGACCCTGGTCTCCAAATCTCCCAGTCGAATGCCAAAGCCATCTAAGGTTGTCTGATAAGTCTCCAATTTGTTGTTCAATGCTATCCACTTTGGCTCCCAGGCCCTTTCAATCGCCTGTGTTAACTGTAGCAATTGAGTCTCTGTAAATGCGGGCCCTGGCGTTGCGGTCTCCTCCGACAACTTACTGTCTCCACTGCCCGTTTTACTCCCTTTTTTCATGGATTTTTGCGCCATAGTTGCGGGCAAAGTTTTAAGAAACTTTTCCATATAATGGACCCGCGCTGCAACGCTTCGTTCTGCACAAGATAGTTTTTTTACGGGGTCGGAGCTTCGGATGCTAGCTGCACCTTAGCTCATGACATCACCGGAAGTCTACCATGTAACTTAAAAACAGCCTATGAACTTTCGCAAATCTTTGAAGACATATCTCTTCAACAAAGCATACCACAAAGTCTAATAACTGTAACCACAACACCTTACCACTCGACCTCCACTTTGATTGATTTCTTTCTATGCCTGTATGCTTAATCTTATCATGTCAATCTACTCTCTATGTAACAACTATTGTAACTTCTACTCTGGAATGGCGAATGCCATAATGGAGCATTGTAAGCCACATTGTTAGACACAAGGATCTTACGAGACTGGGCGTCCAAATAGCAGATGACGTTTAATGTGAGCAAGTGCAAAGTGATGCATGTGGGAAAGAGAAACCCGTGCTATAGTTACATGATGCAATGTTCCACATTAGGAGTCATCAACCAGGAAAAGGATCTAGGTGTCATCGTTAATTATACATTGAAACCCTCTGCTCAGTGTGTGGCGGTGGCTATTTGATGTTAGGTATTGTTAAGAAAGGAATGAAAAACAAAAATGAGGACATTATAATGCCTTTGTACTGCACCTTGAATACTGTGTGCAATTCTGGTCACAGTATCTCAAAAAAAGATATAGTGGAATTAGAAAAGGTACAGAGAAGGGTGACAAAAATGAGACAGGGTTGGGACAACTTTCCTATGAGACATGCTAGGGCTCTTCAGCTTGGAGAAAAGATGGCTGAGGGGAGATATGATAGAGATCTATAAAATAATGTGGAGTGGAGTGGAATGTGTAGACTTGAATCGCTTGTTTACTCTTTCCAAATATACTAGGACCAGGGGGCACACAATGAAACTACAAAGTAGTACATTTAAAATAAATCAGAGAAAATATTTCTTCACTTATCGTGTAATTAAACTCTAGAATTCATTGCCAGATAATGTGGTAAAATCCACTGCTTATTTCTAGAATAAGCAGCATAAAATTTATTGTAGTGTTTTGGGATTTTGCCAAGTACTTGTAACCTAGATTGGCCACTGTTGGAAACAGGAAACAGGATACTGGGTTTGATGGACCTTTGCGCTGTCCCAGTATGGCAATTCGTGTTCTTATGTACCAGATCCAGATGAGGCAAGGAAAGCAAGGGAAAGGGCTAGAACTGGAACCCAGGCAGAACAAGGCAAGACACAGAGCTAGGTTAAAACTGGCTCCAGAAAAGACAAGACAAGAAGGACTGGATCTGGACAGGAAAAGAAAGCAAGGCAAAGGGCTAGAACTGGAACTCAGAATAAGGCAAGACACGGAACTAGATTAAAACTAGGTCCAGAAAAGGCAAGACGAGCAAAGCAAGGAGTGGATCTAGACAGGACTGGACAAGGCAAGGCTAGAGGACAAAGCAGGAACAAGCCAAGGCAAGGCTGAGGACAACGCAGGAACAGGACTTGGCTGGAGCAGAAACCAAGAACAGAGCTTGACTGTAGCAGACACCAGGAACAGAGCTTGGCTGTAGTGGGAATCAGGATCAGGGCTTGGCTGTAGCAGGAGCCAGGAACAGAGCTTGTCTATAGCAGAAACCGAGCTTGGCTGTGGTAGGAATCAGGATCAGGGCTTGGCTGTAGCAGGAGCCAGGAACAGAGCTTGGCTGTAGCAGAAACCAGAAGCAGAGCTTGGCTATAGCAGAAACCAGGAACAGAGTACACAGGAACAAGGCTTCAGGAACAAAGCTTCAGGAGCAAGACTCACAGGAACAAGACAGGAACTAGAACAAAACTGGAACACAAAGACACATGCTAAAAGACCTCTTGTAAAGGCAAAGCATGAAAGTCCCAAGGTTCCTTATAAAGGTCCTCACTGATGATATCATAACTTGGAATATACTTAGGAACATAGCAGGGCACCAGAGTGAGGCTAAGATACTGAGACATCACACTAAGGCTTGTATAGGCTCTGGAGTGAAGCTTGATTGCTGGAACACCTGAGTGCAGCTTGGATCTCTGGAATGAGGCTTGAGAAACAGGGAAACAGGCAACAGTGGTATCAGTGCAGGGAAGAAGTAGTCTAGAGAAGCCGCAGAGCCCCACCACTGGAAGAAAAAGGTGAGTCTGGATGTGGGGCATGGCTGCAGCCATGACGGCTTGCATATCATGAACTTTGTTGCTTAGACTGTGAGCATTTGTGGTCATTGCTTTCAATGGAAGTCTCATCTGTGTAGTTTTTTGTTTAGTCTCACCTACTGTAGTATTGCTAAGAAGTGAATTACTAAGATTGTTGTTTTCATTGCTTTCTTTACTACTGTCGTAGCTTGTCTTGCTGGGGTGACTACCTGAATTGACCTACTTCCAACTGCCACCCCCAGCTTCTAGTTTAAATGCCTCAACACATATATTGTCTGAATCTCTCACCAAGGATTATTTTTCCTGCCACAGTGAGATGCAACCCATCATTGCAATATAGTATTTTGTTTTTCCATATTTTATAAGAACATATTGGCCATACTGGGTCAGACCAATGGTCCATCTAGCCCAGTATCCTGTTTTCCAAATAGTGGCCAAGCCAGGTCACAAGTACCCGGTGGAAACCCAAATCGTGGCAATACTCCACACACAAATCCCAGGGCAAGCGATATGCTAATCATTGTTACCATCTCCTTCGGCAAAGAGTTCCAGAGCTTAACTATTTGTTGAGTGAAAAAATATTTCCTGCTATTTGTTTGAAAAGTATTTCCATGTAACTTCTTCGAGTGCCCCTAGTCTTTGTACTTTTGGAATGAGTAGAAAATCGATTTACTTCTACTTCTTCTACACCACTCATGATTCAATCATATCTCCCCTCATCCGTCTCTTTTCCCAGCTGCAGAGCCCTAACCTCTTTAGCCTTTCCTCATACAAGAGGAGTTCCATCCCCTTTATCATTTTCGTTTCTCTTCTTTGAACCTTTTCTAATTCCGCTATATCTTTTTTGAGATATGGTGACCAGAACTGAACACAATACTCAAGGTGCGGACGCACCATGGAGCAATACAAAGGCATTATAGTATTTTCGGTCTTATTACCCTATCCTCCAATGTAATACCAGGCTTTGATCCACTTATTGAAGTTCTCAGTATTTTGTAGTCTTTCCTCTTCTTTTCCATAAGTAGGTAGAACTTTAAAAAAAATCTAGTCTGTACCAAAGGTTTTAACGCCTACAAGCAGGGTATTATTGGCTACATCATTTGTGCCCAGGTGGATAACAACATCAGTGTTAGAAGCCTTAGGGCTAGATGCACTAAACTTAACGAGCCAACAACGTGGTTTTTAAACTGGTTCTAGCCAGTTTAGTGTGCAAGTAGTAAACCGGGACATGCACAAAAGGGTTCTCCAAGCCATTTTCCTTTCACGGTAGTAGCTAACGAAAACGGAATGCAAATGAGGTAACTACTATTATAATGTGAACGCGATGCGATGCAATGCACTACCGTTTCCGACCCATGCATAAAAGCAGTCCGTACCCTTTACCGTGATATTTTGAACATGTGCTTAGAGGCTGCCGGTAAGTCCAGAGCTGTCATAACACATCCATGTAGTGCGTGCATAAGCCTCCAATGTGCTATTTATGCGTGGGTACATTTGTCGGAGAAGTCATGGCTGCACGTGGGAGAAAGCCCAACTTCTCCGACATGGATGTGCTGTGGCTAGCACAGCTGTTTGTTATCAATGAAAAGTGGTTATTTCCCCAACCGGGGAAGAGGCGAGAGATCCTGAGAATGGATAAGGGCTGGGAAGTGCTGCAACGCCTCTTTAACAGGCATTCTTCCTACCCCAGATCTGTAAGTATTGCCAGTACTCCCCCCCCCCCCCCATGGACATGCAATCTTACCACATGGACAAAACCTGTAGTAAAAAGGGCCACAGCGTGCCCTTTTTACCGCAGCATATTATATATTATACATGAACGTTCGTAATGTGCGTGTAAAAAAAAAAGTTATTTTCTAGAAGGTGGGGTGGAGCTCAATGAGCATTAGTGGAATTGGGGGTGCGTGCTCGCCCTCATTTTTCCCTTTCGAACAATTGTACTGCCAGCATATATGAACGTTCATAATGTGTGTTTACAAAAAAAAAAGACAGTACATCATTGTTTTTTTTACCTTTATTTCTTTTGGACATGCTATGACACAGCCCTTCTTCTTGTTTTACAGGTTGAAGAGCTGAAGAAATGTGCAAGGGCGCTGAGGAAGGATCACCAGGAATGGCTCCAGGAGGTCAAGGCAAACCTTGAGGAGGAGGAGTGGCCTAGTGGTTAGGGTGGTGGACTTTGGTCCTGGGGAACTGAGGAACTGAGTTCAATTCCCGGCACAGGCAGCTCCTTGTGACTCTAGGCAAGTCACTTAACCCTCCATTGCCCACCGCATTGAGCCTGCCATGAGTGGGAAAGCGCGGGGTACAAATGTAACAAAAAACAAAAAAAAAACCCAGGTACTTGTTGGTTTGTCATGGGTTTATAACTGCAACATGAGATTTGATAATGCCCTGGGGTACTGATATTTCTTTGTCTCTGCAGAAATGTGTTCTTCAGAGGAGAAGGAGGAGGATGACGATGATGATGAGGGGTCCCTGGCAGGAGCTGCTCCTCTCCGCTCTTCTGGTCCTACCCCTGGTCCGCATCCCTGTCCTTGTCCGTCCCGGCCCATCTTCTGGTCCTCCACCCCACCCCCCCAAGAGATCCCGAGAAACCCCACTGATGCGCTTGCCTGCCCCTACACACGGCCCTTTGCACCTTGCCTCTCCTCCCCACCCAGAGTTGAGCCCCACTCCCTCCCCCAGTGCCTCCCGCCCGCCTCTCCCCCAAGCCACACAGTCCCACCAGCCCTCCTCTCCCCCTGTCTGTCGAACCCCCTCTTCGCCATCCTGCCAGCCCCCACCACCACCCCTCTCATTCCATCCCCCCGCTACTCTTGACCGCAGTGTCTCTCCCACCCTCGGTAGACCCACCTCCCCTATCCCTCCCACTCCTACCCTTGACCGTAGTACCTCCCCAATTCCCCCTCCCACCCTCACCAGATCCACCTCCCCTATCCCTCCCACTCCTACCCTTGTGGACCGCGCCTCATCTCCCATCCCTCTTGCCTGTACCAACCTCTCCACAGAGGACCTCCAGGAGATGGCAGAGGTATTGCATATGGGAGGGCAGACACTGCAGGACCTTTCCGAGCTGCTCCAATATCTGTCTTCCCAAGTACAGTGTCCTTGACCTCATCTCCTCCCCCTCTCTCCCCTCTACCCTCCCCACATTCCCCCCTCTGTAATATATCTTCCCCCCCCCTTGTATGTATTGTATATATATACCCTTCCTTTTTTTGTATATATTACACCCTCCATTTGAAAATGTATAAAGTTTTTTTTTGGTTAAGACTATTCTGTGTGTTCTTGTGTTTTTTTCCAAGAGGTTGTGTGGGGGGTGGGTTATTAGACGGCCAGGGGACAGAAATAATAGAAACTGTAGTAGATAAAAAATTAACATGTTCATACAAACGGGGGCGGGGGGGGGGGGGGGGGCAAGCCAGCATGTGATCAGAAATACTGCATGAAACTATGTGAATTTCCTGACTTGCGGTGGCCGGTCTCCACGCATTGGCTATATGTGTACATATATATGACGTAGATAATATGCGTCATGAACAAGCGACACACAAATCTGCGTGCTATCATCACGTTTGTCTTACACGTGTCTCACCACAACTTGGAAATGGATGGTGGATTTTTCTTGGCACAGTTGGACTTTTTTGCTGGGAGGCAACAAGCTGGCAGGCCAGGACAGGAGCTGAGGCGACCCATTCATGAAGACCCTGCCCACGTTCGCCCTCACCTCCATCCCCGCCCATGTGTGTTTCGTCCACGGGTGGTTTTGGAAGACATGTCAGACAGGAAAATAGTAGATGACTACCGCTTGTCCAGACCAGCTATACAAGAGCTGTATGAGGAAATACGAACTGATATTGACAGGGCCGGTCTTAGGCCGAGGCGGCCGCATAGGGCCCCGCGCGGCGCGCCTCAGTCAGCCTTGACCTAGTTCCGCCCGGGGATCGCCGCCGCTCATCTGAACTGCCTGCCCTCTTCTCTCCCCCACGATCGATCATCGATCCCATTCCCTTTCCTTTTTTGCTTTTAAATTTACCTCCAGTCCGGCAGGTAAATTTAAAAGCAAAAAAGGAAAGGGAATGGGATCGATGATCGATCGTGGGGGAGAGAAGAGGGCGGGCAGGGGAAAGAGGGACATGGATGGGATGGCAGGGCTCAGGGAGAGAGGGGAATTGCTGGATACATGGGTGAATGGAGGGGGGTAGGGGAGAGAGGAACAGATGGGAGGGCAGGGCCCAGGGAGAGGAGAAATTGCTGGAAATGGAGGGGAAGGGAGAGGGGGCAATTACTGGATGTGGATGGAGGAGGGAAGGGCAGAGAGGGCCAAGGATGGACTTGGATGGGATGGCAGGGCCCAGGGAGAGGAGAAATTGCTGGAAATGGAGGGGAGGGGAGAGAGGAGAATTGCTGGATGTGGATGGAGGAGGGAAGGGCAGAGAGGGCCAAGGATGGACTTGGATGGGATGGCAGGGCCCAGAGAGAGGAGAAATTGCTGGAAATGGAGTGGAGGGGAGAGAGGAGAAATGCTGGATGTGGATGGAGGGCAAATTGTTGAATTTAAGGGCTGGATCGGAACACTTTGAAGGCAGATGCTGAAACTGGAGAAAGGATAGGGACAGGGGGCTACAGATGGTAGACATAACACATAAGGACACAGGAGGATGGTGGACACGGTGAGAGAAAAAATATCAAACGGAAAGAAGACTGCATAAAACAGAAGACACTGGGACCAAAGCGAATAGAAAAACTAAATGATCAGACAACAAAGGTAGAAAAAAAGTATTTTATTCAGAATTTATTAATTGGAATATGTCAGCTTTTAGAAATGTGCATCTGTGATATTTTGCATGTAAGTTTCAATTTTTCTAGTATTGCTGCATGCTGAGTCTGACTTCTTGAGGTAACTTTCCATTCAGTATTTTGCCTTCATATTTGTTGTGTCATGTGTTTTTCATGTGTGATCAAGGTACAGTATCCTGCTAGCGTGCAGTATTTGCAGCCCTTTTTTTTTTTCACAAGGTAGTGTATTGGTGTTATAGAGCCTGGTGTAATTACAGTTCTGCCTTTCCATGCATAAGGTTGTAGCTCGTCCTGTCCTTGGAATTAGTGCTGTTATGGTTTGGTAAGGTTCTGATTGTGTTTTTGCACAAGTTTGTGTATAGTGTTTTGCAGTGGAGAGATTGTGTGTCCGCACCTCTGACCCCCCGGGATTATGAAAATTTGAACTACTAATTGTGGACTTGAACTGAATAATTTCTTGGGAGGGGGGGTTTCATGATAGCATTGTGCTTATTATTTCAATCAGTTTTTCTGTACAAGTTTAGCTTCATTTGTCTTTATTTGAAATTTCATAAATAAAAAAATTTTCTAAAAATTGAATAATCTTATCAATGGGTGGGGGCGGGGCTAGGATAGGGGCGGGGCTAGGATGGGGCCCCACCAAATTGGTCTGCATAGGGCCCCGCACTTGCTAAGACCGGCCCTGGATATTGACCCACCCACTGCAAGATCTTATGCAGTACCTGGGCTGGTGAAGCTGTTCTGCAGTTCCTTGCCACAGGGACATTCCAGTATGTATTAGGGGGTAACAGCAGCATGGACCAATCTACTGTTTCAAGACATCTAACACAGGTACTACTCTGATTTTCGCACTACCCCCTCGCACTACCCCCTCCCCGTCTTGCGTCCATGGTGTCTGCTCTGCCCTTCTCCCCTTTGCTATCCTTCTGCACTGTCCACGTGTGTTCATTTTCAGGACTGCTCACATTCCCAAGCCATGATGAGTTTAAAAAGTGCATTACCAAATACACCATGTGACCCCCCCACCCCCCTTTGCTCTATATTGTAGGTGCTGCGCGCCCTGAAAAAAATGTGTTCGCAAGCACATTACATACCCTACAGGGGAAGAGGAATGGAGGAGGATCAAGCAGGACTTTTACAAGATTGCTGGCATGCCCAATGTCCTGGGGGCTATTGACTGCACACATGTTGCCTTCACCCCACCTATGGATCAAGAAATACAGTACCGTAACCGCAAGATGGGATACTCGCTGAATGTCCAAGCGGTGTGCGATGCAAACCATAGGATCCTAGATGTTGTGTCACGTTATCCAGGGAGCTGCCATGACTCTTACATCTTGTCAAACAGTGCGGTGGGGAAGACGTTTGCTGAGGGGGAATTCGGACAAGGATGGCTTCTTGGTGAGTGTGTTTGTGTTTTAACAGATGTGGCAGTGGTGCAGGAGAGGTGTTTTAAAAGTGGCACTACACAGCTGCAAGAGGCCTCTGTTTGGCATACTGTTAGGCGCTGATAGCAATGTATTGTTGTGTTCCTGCAGGGGATGCCGGATATGGATCTAAAACATATCTACTGACCCCACTCACAGCACCCCGCTCGGAGGCAGAGAAGCACTACAACGAGTCACACATCTCGACTAGATGTACTATTGAGTGGACATTTGGGGTACTAAAGAGCCGGTTTTGCTGCTTGCACCTTTCCAGGGGATCCCTGCAATATTCCCCTGATAAGGTGGCGGACATAGTGACTGTGTGCTGCATGCTGCATAACATCGCACTGAAGCATCACCTAGAGATTGACATAGTAGTGCCTCCAGAAGTGGACATAACCCCCTTGGACAGAGAATCTGATGTAACCAGGGAAAATGCCATGCGACAGCAGCTGATCCGGGAGTACTTTTCTAGAGTTCCACAGCCTGTATAGTCAGATACCACTTGTGCATTACTGTATCATATATATGAGTTACCAAGGTAGAAGCAAGAAGACATATATGCATAGTGTTCTTTAAACCACAGCTAATATTTAATCCATTAGACCATCTGTATGAATACTTGAAATGTTCATTTATTAATATCATACAAATAAAAACTTGAGGAAACCCTTCCGATGAGTACAGGTACGTTGTTTTTTTTTTACACACTTCGATTCTATCAACACGATACGTAAAAAAAATGCATTAAGAAACAGATAGTCGTTGCTGTTCAAGGTGTTCACTTGCACCGTCACACGGGATCTTGCTGTTTCACTGCGCCTTGAAAACAGAAACAAAAAAGTTGTTGTGAATTCTGAACGCATGTATCAGTGTATCTTGTTAGGAGGGTGGGGGCAGTGTCATACCACAGTATTCATAACTTACCGTATCTGAGGACTCAAGGGCTCGAGGTTTCGGTAGGACAACGCGACATAGCAGAGTTGGTAACTGGGGCTGCGAGGAAACAAAAGGAAAACAACTTTTACTAGTGTACTAGTGACACAAGGGAGGGATAGTGAGGAGGCCGCCAGCCCTGCAAATAGGTTGGAAAATGTGGAATACAAATGTAATAACTAAATAAAAAGGGTTTAAAAGTACATTTGCCAACAATACTTACTATTGAGAGAAGGGCTGCCACACAGGGGAGGGACAGGAGGGTGTCCTGTGGTCCTGCCTGTGATTAAAAAAACAAAAAAGGGTGAATTTGCCAATAATGAGCATGAAAAAATATCAACTATCGAGAGAGGGGCTGGGACACAAGCACGTGTGATACTTACTTGGAAGAGCAGGGCTGGGAGACCAGGAAGGGAAAGGGGGGGGGGGGGGGTTGGCTTGTCGTCCAGGCTGTAAGAAAAAAAAAAAGAGCGAGGTTTCAGTACATCTGGAGGGATAGTGAGGAGGCTGCAGTCCCTGCCTGTGAGGATAAAAAAAACAAGTGTGCGTCTGCCAAGTATGAACACAATAAGCACGTGAGATACTTGGAAGAGCAGGACTGGGAGTCCATGAAGGGGTGGGGGGGTGGGGTGCTTGACGTCCAGGTTGTAAGAAAAATTTAAAAACGGCTAAAAGTGCACAAATGTGTGTGTGTGTTTGGTGGCTAGGAAACTATATGGTAGCCACAGGAGATACTTACAGAGAGAAGTGCTGGGATACGAGATTAGGGGGAAAAAAGAACACACGCATTAGACGAGCACATAATGACAAAAGGGATAGAGAATATGTGACTGTGTGAGAGATGTATATAGGGAATAGATAAGGAGAATACACCATTTGCATTGCGGGAACTGATGGGCGGGGTCATCCCGCGATACCTCACGCCTCAGGTCTCTGATCACCTGCCAGAGATCCAGAAAGCACATCCTCATCTGCTGTTGCTCTGTGAAATGCCTTTCGGCTTGCTGCTGTAGTTCGTGGAAATTCCTTTTCAGTATCTCACACAGGTCGCTCAAATGGGTGTTGGTCTTCTCTAACTCACGCATCAATGCATTTCCCACCAAATTCATCTGCTCGCACTGTGCATCAGATACAAGGCACACCTGCTCACATATGGCATCGAATGCTGGACACGCCCAGCCACTTCTTTAAGCAGTGTGTTGATACCCTCATTCCACTTGGCCTGCATCTCTCACATCTCTCCCATTCCTCTGTAGGTGGTGCAGGAGGACAGTCATTGCATGACTCAACAGCAGAAGATACAGGGGTGACATCTATGAGCTGAAGGGTCACGGTTTCTTCCGGCTCCCCATCCTTTCCTCCCTGTGTAGGCGTTAGTAACCGCCAATGTCATGCAACACACAATGACACCTCAGTACTCACGTGCTTCTTGTTCATCATGGCTGCAACATGTTGCTGCAGGCTCTGACACCCCTGTGGAAGTGGCCGCAACCGGATGGCCACCTACCAAAAAAAAAAAAAAGAGGCCAGCCGATTAACAACCGGCTGCTGAGCCCACTGCTACTGTCCCCTTCCAGCACCCCACAGCACATCACATTACTCACCACCTTCTCTGTCCTCAGTTGTGGGACCTGGGGTCGCACCTGGCAATCTGGTGTCATCTTGCAGATGTTCACCTACAAAGACAAACACAAATGAGTTTGATCCAAAACCCATCGCCACCCCATTGTCTGCAATACGCAAAACAAACTCACCCTCCATATCACCAATGGCCTCCTCCGACGTGTCGACACTACCACATAGGCCGACTACCTGCTCACGGCCAAGGGTGGACAACACCGCCTCCTCCAGGGGAGTCAGCTCCAAGACACAGCGAGGGCCACCCCCTGTACCTTTTCCATGCTTCCACTTCTTCCATGCCTTGGCTTTGACGATACCCCTGAAATCTTGCCAACGATGCTTACACTGCTCCACAGTGCGCCTCTGCACACCAACAGCACTCACATCCTCCGCAATCTTCCTCCAGACTTGGTTTTTTTGTTTTGGCCTAGCGAGAGCCTGGACTTTTTAAAAAGCTGGCCAAATGCTTATCATACACGATGCACCAAAACTTCAAGCTCGTTGTCTGTGAATTTTGGTGCACGCTTCCACTTACCATTGCCATCAGGGCTCACATTTTCAACTACTGTTTCCTCCTCCTCCTCCCGTCGGGGCACATTATCCTCCATTGCTTCCAGAAAAATAAAATGGAGGAGATGTTAACATTAGGAAAATGCAGGAAGAAGCACACTTACCACCCAGCCATAAGCTCATCTCTCTGCATGAAACGTCTCACTTACCTGTGAAAACTTGAAAGCACAAAGGAAAAAGCAATGTGGCACACACCACACACCTATAAAAATAAAATGGAGGAGATGTTAACATTAATGCAAGATGAAGCACGCTTACCACCCATAATTTCATCTCTCTGCATGAAACTTCTCAACTTACCTACCGGTATGAACATGTGCAAGCACCTAACAGAAAATCGGAGTCAAGCAATGAGGCAGACACCACACGTCAGTAGCCGTTGTGATCAAAAAGTCACTCACGCGCCTATAAGCCCTACTTCCGAATGACATGTAACTTACATGCCCTGGACGCACGTCTATGATGCGTGACATGCGTACAACAGCCACAGTAATACCGTGTGCTTAGCGAATGACTATTGTGCACATGCATTTCCTACACTGCTAGTGGGGATTTCATCAGATTAGCGATACTTTCATGCATCCACCTTTGTAATACCGCGCCGAACATTTGCAAGTTGTTTTTTTAGAGCATCCATCGTTTTTTATGTTTAAATCATTTTTTATTAAGAAATAAAGAACAGAAACACATGTCTCAAAGATCTTCAACAGCAGTACTATGCGAGGTCATGCATATCTAGCAGTTAACTTTAACAAAGTTTAATATATTTTCTCCCCTTTCCCCCTAAACCCCAAATTCACATTAACAATCCTTATCCTAATCCACAGTGTGACAATCCGAACATCTACATCTCCCTCCCATATTCCCTATCCCCTCCCCTTGCCCCCCTCTACTCCCCCCTCCTACCCCTATCCCTATTTCAGCAGATATATATCTGTAGTTCAAAAAAGGTCAATCAACTCAGAGAGTGGAAGGCAACATTTGTTGTTTTTGCGCTCTGGTTATCTTATACAGTATCTGTCTTTTTGTTGGGGGCTGAAGTGTATTCCAATATCGTTCCCATACTCTATGGAATGTAAGCAAGTCCCCTTCTCTACAAGTGGAGATAATGATCCCACAGAGTTCTAGGTGTAGAAGTTCTGTCATTTTAGACCTCCACAGTTCTCTTGTGGGAGCTTGCGCTTCCCTCCATTGAAGCAAAATCACTTTTTTCTCCACCACTGTTACTCACTGAAAAAAGCCCACAAGGCCTGCAGGAATGGGTTTTGCTATGGTGTAAATGTCAAAAAAGATCAAGGGATTAACAACCATTTTTCGTTTCCAGCATAATCCCATCTCTGTTAAGATTTGCGTCCAAAACCTATAAATGTACGGGCAAAGCCATAACATGTGCCCCAGTGTTGCTACGGCTGTTCCACATTTGGGGCAGGCCCCCGTGCTAAAGCCCGCTTTCAGCGCTCTAACAGGTGCCATATAAGCTCGCATTGCAAACTTATACTGCTGTTCCCATTGTCTGATGAAGGAGGATCTGTGTTGAATGGCAAGCAAAAATCTCTGCAGCATCTCCGCCGTAAATTCAATCCCCAGATCTTGTGTCCAGTTTTTTTGCTGTTTTAATGTAGTCAATGTCCTCTGTCGAATCTAGAAGAGATCTATGATGGAAACGCAGCAGCACCGCATTTTGAGATCCTAACTTGAGCATTGTTGAAAGGATGTCCTGTACATCTTCATTAAGGTTAAATGCTCTTAGTGCATGGGCATAGTGCTTCACTTGGGCATATGCATATTCCTTCTGTAGATCCTCAAAGGGTTTGATCTGCCCCTCCTCATCCAACAACTGATAAAGGTAGTGTATTCCTTGCTGTTTCCAGCGTACAAATGTCTTTGCTGAGGTGCCGTACGGAAAGTCAGGGTTCAAATTCAATGAAAATCCATGCTGGCGGCATAGCCATCTCCACATTGCTCGTGCAGTAAGCACAAAACAGTTAAATGGTGGATTGTCCACAGGTCTCTTTTTGATGGTATGAATGAGATAACTGAGATGCACCTCCGGTATCATGGAGGCCTCTAATTGCGCATTCGTGAACTGCTGGCTCCCAGCCAGCCAGTCTCGGACATGCCTCATGGTACAGGAGATTGTTAAATATCGAACATTAAGTAATCCCATGCCCCCATGTGCTTTGGGTTTATATAACCATCTAGTGCTATTCGAGGTCGCCTATTACCCCATAAAAACTTTCTTAATATTGCTTTTAACTTCCTCTCCTCTCTCCCCCGTAGGTGCAACGGTAGCATCTGAAACTTATATAGCCATTTAGGTGCTATCGTCATATTATACAGAGCAATACGCCCTGCCAAAGAGGACAAGAACCCCAGATCTCCAACAAGCGCTTAGTTTCTGTTAACAGTGGCGTTACATTTTCCCTGTACAATATAGACGTATGGACTGGGACTACCACCCCTAAATATTTCAGTTTCCCTTCTGCCCAACTAAAGGGGAAGGAACCTACCCATTGCAGTCTGGTCGAATCTAAGACAGGAAGTGCTAGTGATTTTGAAAGGTTTAGGCTGAACCCCGATATGCTCCCGTATCTTTTAACCTCCTCTAACAAGCAGATCACCGAGGCCTGCGGGTCGTCCACCAAGAGCAGTAGATCGTCCGCGTAGGCCAGGGTCTTCACCACTTCCTTGCCCACCTTTATCCCCTTAATTTGCGGATTACTTCTGAGAGAACACAATAAGGGTTCCAGTGAGATGACAAAAAGCAGTGGAGACAGGGGACAACCCTGCCTCGTGCCCTTCTCTATCAAAAATTCCTCGGTTCTTACCCCATTCACCAATAGCCTCGCCCTAGGGTCTGTATATAGCGTTGTTATTGCCTGGAGAAACCACCCCTTTATTCCGACCCATTTAAGTGCCTCAAACATAAATGGCCATACTACCCTATCAAAAGCACATTCGGCGTCTAAACTTATCACCAGGCCCGCGGGTGCCCTCACAGGTGCCTCTATTAGCACCGCAATTAACTTCCTCACATTTAATACTGAGTGGTGGCCCCGGATAAAATCTACTTGCTCCTCTCCAATGACTGAGGGCAACACCTGCGCCAGCCTCTCTGCCAGGATCCGTGACAAGATCTTAATGTCCACATTTATAAGGGAAATGGGTCTATATGCTGCTGGGTCCATCTGATCTCTTCCTGGTTTGGGGAGCAGACTAATCAGTGCTTCATTGACATATCTGGGAAATTTACCCCTCTCAATTGCCTCTTCATATAATCCCAACAGGGGCCCCACTAGTTGTACTTTGAGGATCTTAAAGAATTCCCCCGAAAGCCCGTCTGGGCCTGGCGCTGAATAATGTTTCAGCGACTGTATTGCCACCAGCACTTCCTTTGCACTTAAGGGAGCATCCAAGGATTCTACCTGTCCCATCTGTAGCTGTGGCATGTTAGATTGCTTCAAATATTCCCAGATCTGCCTACTCATATGTACTTCTGCACTCCCTCCTGAATAAAGATCCTCAAAGTGTTCTTTAAAATTTTTCGCTATATGCTCCAGACTTGATGTGCTGATACCCGAAGCACTACGAATCTTTGTTATCACATGTGGTTTTCGAGTTCCTTTTATAAGCCATGCCAGCATGCCCCCTGGTCTATCTCCAAACCTATTCAAATTATATTTACACACCACCATCGCCTTCCCATGCCATTCTTGAAGCAAGCTATTTAACTCTGTCCTTGCAGCTATCAGAGACTCAAACAAGAACTGAGTGGGGTTCTCTGCATATCGCCGTCTAGCTTTCTTCACCCTTCTCTCCAACTCCACCACCTTCTGTGCTATCTGGCGATTCCGCCGACTGACATATGCGATCACCTCTCCCCTGATTACAGCCTTTGCAGTAGACCAAAAAAGACCTGGGTGATCTACATGTTGTGCATTTGTCCTTGTGAAATCCTCCCATTTCTGAGCAAGATATTCAGCAAATTCAGGTGAGGAGGAAAGGTACACCGGGAATCTCCAGCCCCCGGACCCTTTTTTTTTTTTTTGATTTATAAATTTTTATTAATCAAATAGGTTTACAACATTCCGGAACCACAGGTTCCCTCAACATTTCAACTTACAAATATGTAAACATTTTTCCACAAGCCACTTTTTCTCCCCCTCCCCCCTCCCATCCCCCCTCACCCCCGTCTCTTATTTCTTTGGTTTATCCCACCCTCTTCATTAAATTTCCCCAACCAAAAATT
Organism: Microcaecilia unicolor; assembly: GCF_901765095.1. Classification (NCBI taxonomy): domain Eukaryota; kingdom Metazoa; phylum Chordata; class Amphibia; order Gymnophiona; family Siphonopidae; genus Microcaecilia; species Microcaecilia unicolor. The sequence continues at coordinate 198,835,743 of NC_044035.1, forward strand.
TTTCCAAATGTGTCCATTCCTCTGCATTGAGATTAAGACGTCCCTTACGTCTATCTGTCATCTTTTCCATAGTGGCTACCAATCTAAGTTTCTCTACCCATTCTTTCCCTGTGGGTCCCCTGGTTTGTTTTCATTTTAATGCCACCATTGTTTTTGCAGTGGCCAGACCCATATGCTTTATTCTGCTTTGCCACTTCTTCCCCCCTCTATTTCCCCAACCCAAGAGACACCATTTTGGATCGCAGGGGAACAAAATACCCATCATCTTGGTTAATGATTTTGTTACTTCTTTCCAGAACACCTGTAAAACTGGACATTCCCACCAAATATGAAAATAGGTGCCCTTCTCCTTCTCACATCTCCAACAGGTGTCTGAAGCACTTGGAAACATTGCCTTTATTTTATCTGGCGTATAATACCATCTACTCAGTATCTTATATGCATTTTCCTTGATAAGGACACAAATGGAGGCTCTCTTAACTTCCATACATATTTTCCGCCATTCTACTTCTGTAAATTCAGTATCCAAGTCCTGCTCCCATGCATACATAAATGGCAATTTTACAAAATCCCGTCCCCTGATATAATCGTAGAGTTTAGTAATCCCTTTCCCTCTCAGGTCTATGTCCCCCCACAAATTTTCAAACTTTTCACTTTTAATTGGGCCCTCTTTCATCCCCTTCTCTTTTACAATATAATCTTTCACCTGAAAATATGCATACATGTCCGTCTCAGACAGGTCATATTCCCTTCTAAGATCTTCAAAATTTTTGATTGAACCATTGTCCAGGAAATCCCGGAATCTAATCAGACCCTTTTGGAACCATGTAGAAAACACCCTACAGTCCCTCCCTCCTGGGAATCCAGGTTCCTGGATAATCCAAGCATAAGTAGATCTATGCTGGGTTCCCCGTAACCTTTTCTTAAGCATTCCCCACAGCGTAAGCAGATGAGAAACAAAAGGGTTTAATGCCATCTTCTTGTAATTAACTTCTGGAGTAGAGCCCCACAGAAGGGCATCAAGCCCCCCCCCTGAACAAAAATCTGTTCCAACCTAGTGATAGGCGACAGATCCACTTTGCTCCATACCCCAATTTGTTTCAGCTGAGCTGCCCAATAATACCAAAGTATATTTGTCATACCCCTTCCTCCTTGCTCCACCGCCCTCCATAGGATCTTCCGGGACAGTCTAGCTTGCTGCCCTCCCCAGACAAACCCAGCTCTGTTTGTATCTTCTGTAGCTCCCCCTTTGGGACTGGAATTGGTAGGGTTTGGAACAAGAACAATAACCTAGGTAAAATATTCATCTTTATGGCTGCTATCCTACCCCACCAGGATAGCCAGCCCATCTTCCATCTACTTAGGTCCTTTCGTATTTCTCTGATTAGGGGTACATAATTCAACATATACAAGCTGTCTAGATCACACGGAATCCAGATACCCAGGTATTTAAAACTAGTGGCAACTACCCTGAACACAAAGAGGGGCATAATCGAACGAAAACGTCTATCTCCATGGGCGTTTATCTCCGAGAACGGGTCCATGAAGGGGCGGACCGAACCGTATTTTCGAAAAAAAATAGACGTCCATGTTTTATTCGACAATTTGTGAGCTGGGCGTTTTTGTTTTTCAGCGATAATGGAAAATGAAAGCGCCCAGCTCAAAAACGAATAAATCCAAGGCATTTGTTCGTGGGAGGGGCCAGGATTCGTAGTGCACTGGTCCCCCTCACATGCCAGGACACCAACCGGGCACCCTAGGGGGCACTTTTACAAAAAAAAAAAAAAAAAAGGTAAAAGAGCTCCCAGGTGGATAGCAACCTTCCCTTGTGTGTTGAGCCCCCCAAATCCCCCTCAAAACCCACTGCCCACAAGTCTACACCATTACTATAGCCCTAAGGGGTGAAGGGGGGCACCTACATGTGGGTACAGTGGGTTTGGGGGGGTTGGACGACTAAGCATTAAGCAGCACAATTGTAACAGGTAGGGGGGGATGGGCCTGGGTCCACCTGCCTGAAGTCCACTGCACCCCCTAACAACTGGTCCAGGGACCTGCATACTGCTGCCAGGGAGGTGAGTATGACATTTGAGGGTGAAAATAAAAAGTTGTGAAACATCATTTTTTGTGGTGGGAGGGGGTTAGTGACCACTGGGGGATTCAAGGGAGGTCATCCCTGATTCCCTCTGGGGGTAATCTGGTCATTTAGAGCACTTTTTGGGGCCTTATTCGTGAAAAAACAGGGTCCAGGAAAAGTGCCCTAAATTCTAGCTACAAACGCATACTTTTTTTCCATTATCGGCGAAAGGCGCCCATCTCTGTTCGGGTGATAACCATGCCCCAGTCCCGCCTTCACCACACCTCCGACACGCCCCCGTCAACTTTGTACGCTTTCGCGATGGAGTGCAGTTGAAAACGTCCAAGTTTGGCTTTCGATTATACCGCGTTATTCGTTTTTGTGAGATAAACGTCCATCTCCCGATTTAGGTCGGAAATTGGGCGTTTTTCTCGTTCGATTATAAGCAGGAAAGTGTCTCCCCATCTGTTCCTTTTCATGTTCTGATATTGTTATTCCCATTATTTCAGATTTGTCGAAATTTACTTTGAATCCCGACAATGCTCCAAATGATTCTAATTCCCGCACAATTATAGGTAATGTCAGCAGTGGTGCTCCCACATAAAACAAAATGTCGTCTGCAAATAATGCCATTTTGTGATCCCTCCCCCCCATCTTAACCCCTTTAACATCCCTTAATTCTCTAATTCTTTGGGCTAGCGGCTCTATCGAGATCGCTAATAGTAGTGGGGACAAAGGGCACCCCTGCCTAGTTCCCCTTTGAATATCAAATTGATTTGACCAGCCCCCATTCACTTTAATCCTGGCCACCGGTGTTGAATACAAGCCTTTTACCCACCACAAAAACACTTCCCAAACCCATCTCAAGCATTACATCCCATAAATACTCCCATTCGACCCGGTCAAACGCCTTTTCAGTCTCGACCGTGAGGAGTGCTAAGGAATCGCCCCTTTTCTGTGCCCCCCAGATGATATTTAGAGTGCGTCTAATGTTGTCTGCTACTTGTCTTCGTGCTACAAAGCCTGACTGATCCTCGTGTATCAGGGTTGGAAGTATCTCCTTCAGCCTCTCTGCCATAACTTTGGCTAAGATCTTAACGTCTATATTAATGAGGGAGATCGGTCTATAGGTTTTAACAATACCGAGATCCCTGCTTCTCGCATACTTAATGGCGGATTGCCCTCTACAAAGCAAGCATTCCCAATCCTCACCAATAGTGGCCCTAACTCCTGTTGAAAAACCTTATAAAATTTTGCCGTATACCCGTCTAAGCCGGGTGATTTCCCTCCCTTTAGGCCTTTTATGACAGAAAGCACTTCTTGTAATTTAATCGGAGCTTCCAGCGCCTCCCTTTGCTCCGTTGTAATCCTTTGCAGTTCTAAGTCCTGCAAGTACTCTTGTGTTTCCTCCTTCTGATACTCTTTACCTTTAGTATACAATTTTGTATAGTATTTCACAAATTGCTCTCTAATGTCCTCATCCCTATAGAACATTGCATCTTTTGCTCCTTTTATTTTAACAATTGTCTTTTTCACCCTTTTCTCGTGCAGCCTCCTAGCTAGCATATTTCCTGCCCTGTTACTAAATTCAAAAAATCTCTGTTGCATTAAGTGCCTTTGAAATTCCATCTTTTTCATCTGTATAGTTTGCAACTCTGATCTCTATTTGAGGAGTTCATGTAACTGTTGAGTTCCCCCTTCCCGTTGGTGCCTAGCCTTTTGCCTCACCAATTCTCTGCGCACCTCCATTTCGTGTTGTTCCTGTTCCCTTTTCTGATAAGTTCCCTTTCGAATAAGGTGTCCCCAGATCACCGCCTTTAAGGCGTCCTCACCTCCCCATTATCATTGATTTCTAAATACTCTTTAATGGCTGCTCGGATCTCCTGACAGTCCACCTCCTGATCCAATAAAGCTTCATTAAGCCGCCAGACCTGTCCACCAACACGGCGGCCCATATCCCCCAGCGAGATCCATACTGGGGCGTGATCAGATGCGTGTATACTTTCAATCTCCTCATTATTCACCACTCCCCATAACTCCCTACTACACCAAATCGCGTCGATCCGAGAATAAGAGCTTTGGGCATGTGAATAGTGAGTGAATGTTTTTTGGGCTGGATGGTGAAGTCGCCACACGTCAATTAGATCTAATTCCCTCATCAATTTTAGTAATAGACGTCTACTATTCCCTCCCCCTCCCATCCGTCCTTTGGAATGATCCAGCTCATCGACCGGAAAGTTAAAATCCCCCCCCAAAATGACCCTACCTTCTACAAAGTTCGTCAATTCTGCTCTGATATGCTCATAAAACTTTCCCTGACCCACATTGGGGGCATAAACATTTATTAATGTGAGCGGACCACTGTTTGTCCTCCCCTTAATTGCAATACATCTTCCTTCCCCATCTTTATAGATCGCCTCTTTGACAAATTACAAGTGTTCTTTCACATAAATGACCAATCCTCCTGTTTTACTCCCCCTGGGATCAGCCAGTGTAAAGCCTTCTCCCATACCCTTGTTCAAAATTAGTGGTATGTCCTGTGTCCTAATATGGGTTTCTTGCAGCATAGCTATGTCCCATTTCATTCTGCGCAGTTCTCTAAAGATAATACTTCTCTTTTTTGGGCAGTTTAAACAATTTATATTCCACGACCTCACCCTTAACCCCCCTCCCCCCCTCCCATCCATGGGCCTATCCCGCAACTGGCTGCCAACCTCTCCAGCCAGTTTGCCCTTAAGGAAGTGAATCCCCCCCCCCCCCCCCCCCCCCTAGATCCTGGCCATGCAACCTTTGAAAAGAAAACAAGTTCTATTCAGCACTTCCCCTCAGATTTCCCCTCCATACACTATCCCCTCAAACCATAGTCATAAGATTTCCTTACCCTTTCAGCCTTCCCTCTAACCGAAATTATGTCCTTAAAGTCTGTATTCTATACTATTCAGGTTCCATCTTCAGTCTCAGGGTCCGGTCTCTCCTCACGCTGCGAAAGACGCTCTCGCCGCCCCTTCACCTTCTGCCAGCCATTCTGCTCCCTTCTGACTGGGCTTCGTTGCTGCTGCTGCTGCTGTGCCCCAGCCGCCTCTTTCGGGAGATCTGTACATCCCATTTCACTCAGTGCTTTCCAGGCCCTCACGTGCGAGTGAAGCCTCCGGGTGATATTACCCACTGTTATTTGTATTCCAAACGGATGCAGCCACCGGTACCGCAGCCCTGCTTTCTGCAAATAGGTCGTGACTTCTTTAAAGTCTGTTCGCCTTTGTAATGTTTTTCGAGCCAAATCCTTAAATACTGTAATTTTCCCTGTTTTCCACTCGACTTCTCCCATGGATCTCGCCTTCCGCCATACTGCCTCTTTAGTTGGGAATTTGTGGAAACAAGCTACTATAAAGTCTCTCGGTGTTCCACCTCTCTGAGGGCCTAAACTTCTATGTGCCCTTTCTATTTCCACAGTTTCCAAATCCACAGTTCCGCTAGAGCTACTGTCCTGCTGGAACAGAAATGTGCAAAAATCCTTCTGTTTGCACCGCATCTTTAAATTGGTCTTCCTCCGGCACTCCCTTAAAGCGCAGGTTGCATCGTCGTGTGCGATTTTCTAGATCTTCTAAAAGCACCTCCATCTCCTTTGTTGTTTGCTTCTTTGCTTTTAAAGACCTCTGCAGCTCCCGCACCTCCTCCATTAAGGCCTCCGCCTTTTCCTCCGTCTCTGCCAGCCTGTTCCCGATCTCCCGCATCTCCTCCTGAGCTCCGCAACTGCTGTATGGATACTGCGCCTCGTCGTTACCAATTCCGTTTTGATTTCTTTAAACCAACGTACAAAATCTTGCTTACTGATCTCTGTATCGCTAATCGCGTTCTCCTCGAGGTCTGGCTCCGAGTCGTATTCCTCGGCCACCATCTTGGTCCCTCGTGTTACCGCCCGGGAACCTGCTGCTTTGCTTGCATTCGGAGCCTTGGATGTGAATTTAAATTTGGCTAATTTTTTCTTTGCTGCCATTGCTTCCGCGATTGTCTTGTTTGAGGGGATTTCGCTTTGTTTTAGCGGGAAAGCGCTTAAAATCGTCCCATAGTGGACAGAGCTCTGCAGTTAAGCAGCCATCTCCAGGAGCTGACGTCACTTCCTCCCCCCGGACCCTTTATAAAAAGGCTGAGGCTCAAAATCCACCCAGATCATAGCATGGTCTGAGATCTCCTCAGGACCAATTGTCACCTCAACTACTTGAGAGAACAGCCCCTGCGACACCAAAATATAATCGAGCCTTGACTGGGTCCCATGGGCCCTCGAGGTGTGCGTAAAATCGCGTTCCTCTTCGTGTACTACTCTCCAGGGATCCACGACTCCCAGTCCTACACAAAAGTCCTCCATTATACCATGTCCAAGGGCTCCCTCCCCCACAAGTCGCCCTGTCCTATCTAGCTGCAGGTCTAGGACTTGGTTCATATCCCCAGCCACGATTATGGGGTCTGTTCCAAACTTTTTACATTTCGCAAAAAGATCTGCGAAAAAATTTTTCACTCCAGTCTGTGGGGCATACACTGCCACCAGCAATCTCAGCTGTCCCTGTAGATTCAATCGCACCCCCACGTAATGGCCATCTTTATCCGCAAATAAAAGCTTAGCACCGGCAGCAACTGCAAGTAATATGGCCACCCCTCCTTGTCTCCCTGAGGCTGGGGAACATAACACCTCTCCCACCCAATGTCTCTTCAACTTTAAGCTCTCTTCTAATGATAATCATGTTTCCTGAATACAGGCAATTCCCGCCCCATGCCTCTTCAACACGTCTAGTATCTTTGCCCGTTTAACCGGTGATGTAATTCCGCCTACATTCCATGATATTAATCTTATATTTTTCCCCAACATTTAACCAGTATAGTCTAGCTCATCAAATTGATATGTCTCTATCCATTTTGTTTTCCCCGAGGGGCCCAGCCTCCCCCCAGGGATCCTCATTAACGAGGCAGGTGTAACCCCCCCCCCCCCGATTGCCCTTTGATTTCCCTGCACAAAAATCCGCATCCCCTGAATTCCCTGCCTCCTCTGTTTACCTTTCCACCTGAATTCCTCACCTGAAATCTCAACCCTCCCCCCCTCTACTGCTTCCCTCCCTCCCTCCAGCCAATCCTCCCTTCCCATCCCCCCTGCTCCCAACCCCAGTAAACCTGGCCCATTATAACAAAATGGGTGCTAAGGGCTTCCCGCACCCCCTGGCTCCCGCTCCATCAAAAGTGACAAACATTCTAATACTGAAGTTATTGTTATGGTTCTCAAGGCATATCTTAGTATACATACATATCAAACACAGCGCATCTCATATCTCAGTTACTCCTCATCTATTCTCTGGGGATTGCTCTTCAGACTTCACATTGTCCTCCAGCTCTGTCACAAATGTTTTTGCCTGCTGGACATCCTCGAATAGTTTCGATCTGCCTTCATGCCTGACTTTTAAAATTGCAGGGTAAATCAGCATAAAAGTCTTTTGTTTCTCATGCAGTGTTTTGCAGATCGGGGTGAATTTCTTATGTTTTTCTTGCAGTGCCGCCGAATAATCTTGAAATATTTGTACTTGGTGTCCATCGTAGCGGAGCTCATTTCTTTTCTGACGAAACCCTCTAAGGATTTCTTCTTTATGTACATAATTATGTACTATGATGATCACCGTCCGTGGAAGCTGTCTGCCTTCTTGCTTACGGCCTATGCGGTGTGCACGTTCCAGGCAGAGCTTTCCCGCGTTGTCGGACAAGGCAAACTCATCCGCCAGCCATTTTTCTAGAACTGATGGGAGTACTCTGTCTGTCACAGTTTCAGGCAATCCTACCAGCCGTAGATTCCCTCTTCGTGACCTATTCTTAGGTCATTAAGCTTTACCGATAGCGCTTCCAAAGTGCCAGCCATAGATTTAACTTTCTGTGCAGCCGGGCCCGCCAGGTCTTCCACCTCCGAAACCCGTCTCTCGAGTTCCCCCGTTCTGTGAGTCGTCTCAGTCAGGAGCGCCTCAAGATTTGACACCTGTGCATATAATTTTTCTAGTTTCGGGTCCAAGGCAGCGCCCATCGCTTCGGTAAGTTGCTGCAATTGTTCTGTTGTGAACGGGGCACTTCCGCCCGACGACGGGCTCTCTGCCGTGTCGCCCAGCGCCTTCAGTTTGTCTTTATCTTTTTTCGTCCCTCTGCTCGCCATTGTTCTCACAGGTGAGCTTAAATATTTGTCCATGAGATGTTAATCACTCGATTGTCTGCCTCTAAAGTCTCGATCTTTCAAAACCACAGTATTTCAGCTAGTATTAAGGAGTGTTGGCCTAGGAGAGCGCGGGACCACGTCTTCTCCTCTTCAGAGCATCACGTGACTCCCCCCATCATTTTTTATAAATCGGTAAGTTTACAATGTGACTTTTACGTTTTCGGTTCTTCTACGTTTCTTTGATGCATCTGCCCCTTAGTCTCTTCTCTGATTATAATCAATATTTGCCTGGTACTGCTGCTAGCTGATCCAGGAAGGCATTTTACTTGAACTGTGTTCCAAAGTTAATGCCTCTGGTAATGGAATCCCCTAATAGTAACAGTTGTTTGGTTTGAGTTTTATTTGCGCTTTGGGAGTGTCTTTTCTCTTGAGCCACCTTCACTGGTTCTTGTTCCATCTCAGTTCTATTTTCTTGTGCCTCACAATGCTCTAGTACAGTAAAAGAATTTTGTAGGGGAAGTAGTTGTGAGGGTGAATGCTTCATATGATTTAATCTGCCTGAGCCTACTGTGACCCATCTATTCCTGTGTTTTATTCTTTGAGGTTGGGGTGATAAATTGGTAAGATTCTGTGTAGTGGTGGAAGCTGCTTTAATTGCATCCAGTTCTTGCCTTAGTTTGCTTAGCTCCTCTTTTAGGCTAGCAAGCTGAAGACAGATGGGGCAAGACCTAAACTGCCAGATGGTGTGCCTTGAAACTAAAGCACCGCAATTATTACACTGAATAAAAGTAATTGAGATTGGTTGGAGATGGTATGTGCAGATGTACTATGATGTAAATGAGTACTATTATTAATGATTGGTTGTCTCTATATGATTGTAATGACTCATGAGAGCAGGGAAAGATCTAACCCATATTACCCCCAGCCCCAGCACAGTATCTTGAAAGAGGTGGAAACGACGGCATGGCCAGAGAAAGGGAAGGGACCCAAACAGGTAGATCCCTGGCAATTTCAGAAGTAATCCCTACAGACCAGTGGCGTAGCCAAGGGTGGGCTTGGGTGGGCCCAGGCCCACCCACCTTGGGTTCAGGCCCACCCAGTAGCAGCACACCTATGAAGTGTCTGGCAGGGGTCCCCAAGCCCTGCCAGCCAAAAAACTCCTAACAACTGTCCCTTCATATCTTGTAAATAGCAGATCTTTGCCTGCAGCGACTGATACATGCTGTTTGCACCGGTCCTACAGCCTTCCCTCTGATATATTCCTGCCTATGCAGAAACAGGAAGTTGCATCAGAGGGAAGGCTGTGGGGCCAACATGAGCAGTGTGTATTAGTTGCTGCTCGCTGCTGGTGAAAATCTGCTACTTAAAAGGTATGCGGGGGAGGAGGGATGTTTGAGAGACCATATGGCATGCAGGCAAGAGAGGGAGAGAGACCAAATCACTTGTCGGACAGGGTGGAGTTCTTCTTCCCACCCATGTTGGGCCCAGGCCCACCCAAAATTGGGTGCCTGGCTACGCCCCTGCTACAGACAGCCCAGGATCTCGAATTAGCCCAGGCTCCCTGGCAGACTTGGCAATATAATATGCAGCTGAGAAGGGGAGAGGCCCCCATGTGCTAACAAGAAAGAGGAGATACGAAGTGAGGAGACCTCTCTGAGGGCCTAAACTTCTATGTGCCCTTTCTATTTCCACAGTTTCCATATCCACAGTTCCGCTAGAGCTACTGTCCTGCTGGAACAGAAATGTGCAAAAATCCTTAACTGTTTGCACCGCATCTTTAAATTGGTCTTCCTCCGGCACTCCCTTAAAGCGCAGGTTGCATCGTCGTGTGCGATTTTCTAGATCTAGTGTAAAAAGCTATTGACTATTTGAAACTGTAAAGTGAAACTGGCAAACAGTGGATGAGCTTTGGTTCTGTTTTCGGAGACAAGACTGTACTCAGTGGAGGGAGACGCTTAAACTTCCCTCTGAGTTTTCCAGCACTGCTGAAGGACAACAATGCTTAAAACAAACTGATTATAAAGTTTTAAACTCCCCTCTGAGTTTTCCAGCACTGCTGAAGGATAATGCTTAAAACCAACTGATTATAAAAGAGCTTTACTTAGAGGGGGAAGGGTGAAGTGTTCCTTCCTTTGTTTCTTTGGATGGTGAAAGAACAGAAAAGTACTGTGTATTACTGGAAAACTGTTTCTACCAAAAGAATTACTGGTATAAGGGTATTGCCTGCTAGAAGGGTGTCACCTAAAGGTTAAATGAAACTGTTATTAACCCTGATTGCTTTATACTTTATTTGATTCTTTCTTTTACCAAGAGAGCTGCCCTGATAAGTAAGACTGAAATCCCAGACTGGATTGGGGGATTGGGATTGCAGTAAGTTTTTTGTTTTGTGTTTTCTTAGGCCTACTATTCAGCAGCCTCCCCAAAGACAAGAAAAGACCATAATAAGACTTCATACCAGCATTACAACCAAGGGACTCATTGGTGTCAGAAGTTGGATCGGGCAAACTCCCAGTGGACCAGGACCCCAAGGCTTTTAATAGAGCGATTGTCAGCGGCCTCCTGTGGTAAGAGTACATAGTGAGTGCATAGCTGACGCTGTTGGTTGTTAAAGGCCTAGCAGGAATAGAGAGTCCACGAGAGGGTCAGGCTATTAAGAGCCTCCCCTAAGGAGTTTTAAAAAAGCAGCCCTTGGTTGTGTTTTGTGTTTGTTTTGTTCCAGGTGCCAGGCGAGATGGACCCAAAGGAGGTGTTCCAGTGGATGGCCGCACAGTTCCAGAAGCAGCAGAAAACCTCCCAAAAGGTCCTGGTGGATGCGCTGGAAGCTTTCCCAGCCCAACAACAACCGCATTTGGATTTGCTGCAGGAACATCTCAAAACATCAAGAGATAAACCATCCGTGACTGGGACATCATCCACAAGTATAGGAGCGACAGCCAGCCCTGCAGTAGGACTGCAACATTTTAATCCCCTTTCGTTGGGAGACAAGGACCACCTGGATGACTTTTTCTGTAATTTTGAAAGAGTGGCCTTAGCAGTAGGCTGGCCACAGGAACACTGGGCTGTAAGATTGGCCACCTCTTTAACTGGGAAATCCTTAGCAGCCTACTGAGCTTGAACCCCTATTTAAGCCACTGATTATTATAGGGTTAAAGCTGCAATTAAGGACAGATTGGGTCTTTACCAAGGACTCTTATAGAAGAGCTTTTCGGGAGGGCACTTTGAAGAAACAAGAGAGACCTCGGGCCCTGGCACAGATTATTGGATTTGGCTACTAAGTGGCTAGAGCCCAAGGGGGAAAATGTTGCCCAGATTATTGAAGAACTGGTTTTAGAACAATTTCTCTTTGCTATAAATGATTCAGCCAAATGCCACAATTAAAATGTTCTCAGGGAGGGGCAAACAATGAGACAATGTAAAAAAAAGTCCAGGTTTTGCTAGATATTTAACCTTTTCACCTTTAAACCAAATAATCCCAATAAATATTGCAGTTTCTTTAATCCCAGTGTGCAGGATCCCAATAAATATTGTAGTTTCTTTAATTAAATCTCTAATTACAAATTAAAGCTACTCTTTTTATCTAGGTCTGGCAATGGAAAATAAATCTTGCAGAGCCAAAATTAGGAAACTTCAGCAAGAGTTAACAAAGTGATAGACCAGAGACCGTTTGAAATGCCTATCCCTCTATCAGAGCTAGGGAGCTAGGCAGAGGAAGATAAGAGAAAGGTAGGGTTTATTTTTGTTTGGGGTTTTTTTTCTAGGTTAGAAGAAAGAGCCAACTGAAAAAGGTACCAAGATAAACTGTCAGAGAATGATGATGGAGGTGCCTAATTCACAACTATGGATCAAGTGCTAATGTATTCTGACATATGCATGCCATCTGAATATGCATAGATGTAGTTGATGTATACTATGAAATAAATGTGTATGTTACGTATTATGATAAACAAAGGTTGGCAATTGAAGAAAAAGGAAACTGAATAGTGAAGTGGCACAAATACCAAATATGAAAAGATGGTGTATGAAGGGTTTGCAATGAACTAATAATCTGAAAAAAGTAAATGAAAGTGCACTTATGAGAAAAGACGAAGAAGTGAGTGTAAATGTTAGGTAAGGAGAGATGTGTAGATATCTATACAGAGATCAAACCATTGTTGTCCATGATGACGATAAAACATAGATGAGAAATAACATAGTGTGTAATATAAACGGACAAAACAGTATAATAAACATAGTGGCCATATAAAATGAGAAACTGCAAAAATATAGCAACATCAGATAAAACATCATAGTAAGGTCCCAGATAAAATGTAAAGACATCAGTCTGTTAGATGGATACGTGGAGGGGCATTTTTGATATTGAGTTCTGCCTAAATATTGTTATCATATTTAATGTTTCCTTGAAAGTACATAATGAGTTCTGCCTATCATATTTAATGTTTATTGAAAGTACATAATGAAGTAATGATATCATAGTTGAAAGTACATAATGAACTCCCATATGGATATTTAATGCTGTCTTGAAAGTAATGGACTCTCAGGACAGGAATTGATAGCATTATCATATTAAATTAAGTAATTTGTACTAAATGGAATGACAACATGCTTAGGGCTAAGGATGATGTTTCACATGAATCTATGGAAACCTGGCCAGTTCTTGGGGATGCATTAAGAAACTGTCACTCCTTAGCTACACGTCAGCCTTATTCAATTGAATGAGATCATGTTTATTGGTCAGTATAAAAGCTGGGAGTTAAAGGTGAACAGATAGAAGTCTCCACTAGGAACAGACGTGTTGCCTAGGCCCCTTGTGCCCAATGAGACTCTCTCTGTTTGGCTGCATCAGGACTTCCCAGCCTCTGATAGGAGATGCTGTCTGCAACTGAAGCGGTAATGTATGGTTTATAATTTACTTACTTCAATAAAGTTTATTTAATAACCTTTGACCGCCTCTATAGTCTATGTCTGACAGAGATATACTCGAAAGAACCTAAAGCAGAACATGTCTAAGTCCGATTTTGGACATTTTGCACAAAATGTCTAAAATCCAAACATGAAAGAAGGTAATTTTCAAATAAGAAAAACATCTATCTTTTTTTTTTTTTTTTTTTAAATACTATTTTGAACAAGGTTTTCTGCTTTGGACATTTTGTTTTTGGTCCATTTTCGGGAAAAAAAATATGTGCAAAACGTAAAGATTCATGCCATTGGGATGTAGGAGGAGCCAACATTTTTAGTACACTGGTCCCCCAGACATCCCAGGAGAGCAATGGAGCACCCTAGAGGGCACTTCTGTGCACTTCATAAAAAGGCTCCCAGGTATACATCTCACTTTTGCTCCCTTATCTTGTCCCTCCAAAACTCACCCAAACCCCACTGTCCCTCACTTTACACCACTACAATAGTGTTTATGGGTGAAGGGGACACCTATTTGTGGGTGCAGTAGGGTTTTGGTGACCTTGGGAGGGGTCATAGTTTCCACCACAAGTGTGATAGGTAGACGGAGATAGGGACCTGGGTCCTCTACTATGTACTGCACCGGCGACTACAGTACTCTAGGAACCTGCATGCTGCTCTAATAGACCTGACTTTAACATCTGGGTCATTCCATGCCAAGTGGTCTAAAATTTAAAAAAGTTCCCACCATCATGTTCTCCAATTTTGTTCAAATTTTATCTGTTGCGCGAGTCAGGTGTTAAACGAAGTTTCCCAAAATTTGGGGTCTCTAACTGCAATAGTTGCAGATCTAGACCCCCTTTTCTGAAAGGTTGTCAGTCCATGAGTGCGCGACATTTACCAAAATGCCATTTTTGGGATCTAATAAAATCCAAACACATTTATAAGAATGGCTAAAAAATTCAAATCCTGTACAGTTTTTGATGCTAATTCCAATTAAATACATTTTAACATTATGGATGCAAAATCCAGTCAAACAAGTTGACTCAAAGTGTGCATCAAAATTGGTTGCGACTCATCAGAACATATTTGGACCAATGTTCAGATCGCAACAACTTCCATGCAAACAAAGATACGGACTTGACATTTTGAACAAACATTATGAAGAGAGGCTGAGAAGGCTAGGGCTTTTCAGCTTGGAGAAGAGATGGCTGAGGGGAGATATGATAGAAGTGTATAAAATAATGAGTGGAATGGATCGGGTGGATGTGAAGTGACTGTTCACGCTATCCAAAAATACTAGGACTAGAGGGCATGAGTTGAAGCTACAGTGTGGTAAATTTAAAACGAATCGGAGAAAAGTTTTCTTCACCCAACGTGTAATTAGACTCTGGAATTCGTTGCCGGAGAACGTGGTACGGGCGGTTAGCTTGACGGAGTTTAAAAAGGGGTTAGATAGATTCCTAAAGGACAAGTCCATAGACCGCTATTAAATGGACTTGGAAAAATTCCGCATTTTTAGGTATAACTTGTCTGGAATGTTTTTACGTTTGGGGAGCGTGCCAGGTGCCCTTGACCTGGATTGGCCACTGTCGGTGACAGGATGCTGGGCTAGATGGACCTTTGGTCTTTCCCAGTATGGCACTACTTATGTACTTATGTACTTATGTACTATGCTTGTGCTGGACATAATACTGCCAGATTTGCAACTAACCAGCATCTATAACCGCCCTGCAGGATCTCTTCAAAGTTGGCACTGTCAGCGCAAATGGTAAAATGTACCAAAGTTCAAAGCCAATTATTAAAAAAGAGTCTGCCTGAATCAGCATGTGAACAGTATCATCTGAAAGAGAAAATTGTGCTCTACAACACTGATATGTTTTTGTTTTGCAACGCCACCATTAAGTAGCCATTTACTCAGGTCAAAGTATGTTATATTTTGTGTGCGCAATGTATTGCATTGGTCCATGATGGCTGAGCCATTACTGGTTATCACATTGAAACCAGCTTCCCCATCGCCATAGGGGTCACGCCCAATAGCCATGCAGTAACAGCCACGGGAGGTATCTTTACTGCAGGATCCCAAACCTGATTGTGGGTTTCTTTACTGCAGGTTCCCAAGCCTTCCTTCTTCAGTTACTTCACTGCAGGTTCCCAAGCCTGCTTTCTTCAGTTACTTCATCATTCTGGAAGCATCATTGATCTGCAAGAGAACGGTTTCAGGGAAACTATATTGCCGACCAGATGATGTCACTGATGGAGCTGGAATAACAGCAATGATAAGTTGTTCTGGGATTCAGCAAGGACCGCGTCTTACCGGCCAATAAAATGAAGTAGCGGGACCATGAGGATGCATAAAGCTTATGAAAGCATCTTTCTGTTCAACTGACGTTTCACAAATGTTTCCAATCCACCATAACAGCGCACAATAAACGATTGGACAATCAAAGAATAAAATACGAATGAATAAATAATTATATCAATACTTTTAAGCGACTATTAAGACTCAATTTCCTAGAAATGAAGAAAAATTAGTGCATCAAGTGTACTAAATATAACCTACTTTGACCTGAGTAAATGGCTACTTAATGGTGGCATTGCAAAACAAAAACATATCAGTGTTGTAGAGCACAATCTTCTCTTTCAGATGATACTGTTCACAAGCTGATTCAGGCAGACTCTTTTTTAATAATTGGCTTTGAACTTTGGTATATTTTACCATTTGCGCTGACAGTGCCAACTTTGAAGAGATCCTGCAGGGCGGTTATAGATGCTGGTTAGTTGCAAATCTGGCAGTATTATGTCCAGCACAAGCATAATGCTTGTTCAACATTTCAAGTCCGTATCTTTGTTTGCATGGAAGTTGTTGCGGTCTGAATATTGGTCCAAATATGTTCCGATGAGTCGCGACCAATTTTGATGCACACTTTGAGTCAACTTGTTTGACTGGATTTTGCATCCATAATGTTAAAATGTATTTAATTGGAATTAGCATCAAAAACTGTACAGGATTTGAATTTTTTAGCCATTCTTATAAATGTGTTTGGATTTTATTAGACCCCAAAAATGGCATTTTGGTAAATGTCGCGCTCTCATGGACTGACAACCTTTCAGAAAAGGGGGTCTAGATATGCAACTATTGCAGTTAGAGACCTCAAATTTTGGGAAACTTCTTTTAATACCTGACTCGCGCAACAGATAAAATTTGAACAAAATTGGAGACATGATGGTGGGAAGGTTTAGACTACTTGGCATGGAATGACCCATCTGCAACTGTCATAGAGGCTGGTAAGTCATATTTTTATTCACATTTTTGGTGGGTGGGTGGGGGGGGGGGGGGTCAGTGACCACTGGCGGGGTATTGGGAGGTCACCCCTGATTCCCTCCAGTGGTCACCTGGAGGGGCATAATCGAACGGGGCGCCCATCTCTAAGGACTGCTCCGTAAAGGGACGGGGCAACCCGTAATATCGAAACAAGGTGGGCGTCCATCTTTCATTTCGATAATACAGTCGGAGCCGGCCAATTCTCAACATTTAGGTTGCCTATAATGCAAACCGAGGACGCCCATCTCAAAAACGACCAAATTCAAGGCTTTTGGTCATGGAAGGAGCCAGCATTCATAGGGCACTGGGCCCCCTAACATGCCAGGACACCAACCGGGCACCCTAGGGGGCACTGCAGTGGACATCACAAATTGCTCCCAGCTGCATAGCTCTTTTACCTTGTGTGCTGAGCTCCCCCCAAAACCCAGTACCCACAACTCTACACCACTACCATAGCCCTTAGGGATGAAGGGGGGCACATACATAGGGGTACACTGGGTTTCAGGTGGGTTTTGGAGGGCTCAAATTTACCACCACAAGTGTAACAGGTAGGGGGGATGGGCCTGGGTCCGCCTGTCTGAAGTGCTGTATGATGAAAATAAGTAATTAGGGCAATAATTATTCCCTGATAAAACTTATTACAAGGTTTCCGCTCAGTCTAAGGGAAATATTATAAAGAAACCTTGTGCTGGCACCCTGCCAGTGTTTTGTTCTTCGCCAAAGAGCCAAAGCCACGTCACAGATGATAATTATATATTATTTATTACAGATAGAAAAATAGACACTCTGCAATAGCTTATATGCAATATAATATCTCTTACTGATATGCACTAACAAAATATATTGTCTAACTACACTCTGATTATCCTGAGACTACGTACAGTAATGATTAGAACAGTACAAATGATATCCTAATGATCCTTATGAAACTTATCACATCTTATGCAAAATACACATTAGCAGCTGTCCCTGACCAAGAGCTGACATAAACCAGTCATACTTAGATAAAACCACTGCCTAACCCCAGACCAGGAAATATATCACTGTGATCTTACCACGCTGTCCTGATGACGGCTTCAGATAAGACCGGAGCAGAATCTCCCCAGACGCTATCTCAGCTGTCTGTGTCTTATGTAGTGCAGGTCTTTCTCAGCAAACACACAGGTTTCAGTCTCTCCTTTGGTTCTCAGAGCCAATATCTCTGCCACAGGTATTTGCACCAGTTATGCAGGTCACAAGGTTGGTATCATACAGTCTCTAGCTCACCCCGAGCCTTGCTGGATTTCTCAGGTCCTTCACAGGTACCCCTCCGAGGGTTTCCGACAACTTTCTTCTCCCACTCTCCCCGCGTTCTTCCAGACCAATTCTCCTCTCATACAGTACAGTGCATGGGTAAGAAGAGTTCTTTGTTTTGTGACCTTGGAGATGGTAACTTCTGGTGCCATGACTATGACTCCCTTCCCAGCATCTCAGAGATAGAAGGGGGATGGTTGGAACACAGAATGTCCTTGGCTTCAGCAAGCCTGTCAGTGATTTTCCACAAGCTGAAGCTGGATCTTGCTGACACAGAGAGTTGCAGCAGCCATCTTATTATACCAAGATGTCATAGGCTTGTATAGGCCAAGACCAGCTTAGGCTAGATCACAGGGAAATACCCCTACAGTGCACTGTACCCACTAAAAACTGCTCCAGGGACCTGCATACTGCTGTCATGGAGCTGGGTATGACATTTGAGGCTGGCAAAAAATGTTTTTTAAATTGTTTTTTTTGTGTGGGAGGGGGTTGGTGACCACTGGGGGAGTAAGGGGAGGTCGTCCCCGATTCCCTCCGGTGGTCATCTGGTCAGTTCGGACACCTTTTCGAGGCTTGGTCGTGAAACAAAAGGGACCAAGTAAAGTCAGCCAAATGCTCATCAGGGACGCCCTTCTTTTTTCCATTATCGGCTGAGGACGGCCATCTCTTAACCACGCCCATGTCCCGCCTTCGGTACACTGGCAACACACCCCCTTGAACTTTGGGCATCCCCGCGATGGAAAGCAGTTAAGGGAGGCCAAAATCGGCTTTCGATTATGCCGATTTGACCGGCCCTGAGAGAAGGATGCCCATCTCCCGATTTGTGTCAGAAGATGGGTGCCCTTCTCTTTCAAAAATCAGTTGGATGGTCATTTAAGGCACCTTTTTTTGCCTTATCCATTCTGAAAACAGGTCTAGACCAAAATGTCTTGCTTTTACTCTTACACGTTTTTGTTTTGTTCCATTATGGCTCTAAAATGTCCAGTTGTTAGAAACGCCCTAATCCCACCTTTGAAACTCCCCTGACACAACCCCTTGTGATTTGAACGTACTTCTGTCGGACTTCATAGAAAAAAGTCTAAAAACAGGTTTTAAAAATACTGATTTGGACGTTTTTGTGAGAAAAACGTCCAAATGCTGCTTTATGCCACTTTTTAGATGTTTTTCTCTTTCGAAAATGAGCCCCATAGTATACAATAGCATACTTAATTCATAACATTTTATATAATGTATAATGTAGATGGACATGGTAGTAAAATGAGCAAGGAGAAAGGCTGTTTGAAATGATAAAATGCAGAAATGTGTTGCAACATTAGAAAATCGGATAAAACATCAGTGTATGGTCCCAAAAGAAATGTAGACATCAAATCAATCCATTTGATGGATGCATCATATACACTAGCCTTCATAAGTCAATAAACAATACCTTAAATATGAAAATGGAAAATGCAGGTAATGTATCCAAACAAATATAATGGGTTATATAACAGGACTGCGGTAAAAATGCAATAGAAATGCACTAGTTGCTTGATTCTGAGGCTCTACTTCTATCAGAACTGTTGAACTCTCACTGTGAGCCTGTATTCCCATCAGAACTGCTGAGCTCCCACTCTCACTGTAAGCCTGCATTTACTTTAGAACTGTTAAGCTCCCACTTTTACAGCAGTCTACACATTTATTAGAACTGCTGAGCTCCCGTTTTTACAGTATTCTACACTCTTATTAGAGCTGCTGAGCTCCAACCTTTATTGTAGCCTGCTCTTGGGGAAGGCTTTCCTTAGCCATCATCTTTCATAACATAATTTCAAAATCGAGCAGACGGTTGGTGATACCAGAAAGCACCTCCCACAATAGGCAGCTTGCTTCTGAGGCTCTATTTCTATCAGAACTGCTGAACTCTCACTCTCACTGTGAGCCTGTATTCCCATCAGAACTGCTGAGCTCCCACTCTCACTGTAAGCCTAACTTATAGGTGTCCAGGACTTCACTCCCGAGCATCTGACTGTGAGTAACCTATATATCCTAAATTGACACCAAAATTAACACAATCAAAATACTTCTGGTAATCTGCTCCCTTTCACTGATCCACCTAGCACTATCCATCCCACTCACAGAACATTACTTCATACCCACCCTACAAAATCACCAAAGACTGATCAAACATTCCACCAAACTGACTCTCATCACACTAAAGGAAAACTAAACATGGACATCACCAACAAAACGAGAGGAAAGACCACAACAAACACACATCACCCAAGGAACGACAACTAACAAAAATCCACATAACACCAAACCTAGAAGCCCCATACCAAAATATCCAGGAAGGCTACATCAATGCTAGATCCGTAATCAACAAAACAACAACAATATCAGATTGGATCACCTCAGAAAACCCCATAATCCTTGAACTGTGCCCACCAGGTTACAAAATCACCCACCGAACCAGATCAGAAAAGAGAGGTGGAGGCATAGCACTAATATACCGAGAAAAATTCATCACCGAAACCACAGCCACCTTCATAACACCCCAACTAGAAATTGCCTCATTTAGAATCCATAACAACTCCCTAACCGATCACCTGAATTGCGTATTATTCTACAGACCACCCGGCAACTGGAAGGAAAGTCAGCCCACCTTCATGGACTTCATATCAAACAACTGTCTAAACAACAACAACATACTGCTACTAGGTGACATTAACCTTCACCTAAAAAACCCCAAATCCACAAACGCACTTGAATGTAAAGACTTCCTACAGTCCTTGGATTTTAAATGGCCCCACATGCAAACTACCCATATCAAAGGACATACATTGGACCTCCTATCACATAAACTACCTACAGACAATAACCTATTTATAACAGACATCAAATGGACAGCAATACCTTGGACTGACCATTACAAACTGAACCTAACTCTAAACTGGCGGAAGAAGGGCTCAAACAGTACACTGAAACGTACTACTTACACTACAAGAGGGCAAATTGATCCACAAATATTCTGGCAACAAATATATGACAACGAATGGACAACACGAACTGATTCCATACTTTATCTCAACCACTGGGATGGCAGATGCAACAGCGTACTAAACAAAATAGCACCTTTAAAAACAAAAATATCAAAAAGACAAAACACTATACCTTGGTTCAATGATGAACTAAAAAAGCTCAAAACACAATCTAGAAAACTTGAACGAGTATGGAGAAAGACAAAAGATGAACACACACTCAACGCATGGAAACAAATACATAGAAAATACAAATATGCAATAAAACAAACCTAAAAGGTCCTACTACAAAACCAAATTAGGACAGGACTACAAAGATATGAAGAAACTATTCCAACTCGTAAATAAGTTACTAGACACCATAACCAACAGAGATGGGAGAGTTAGAATATATTGCACTAAATGAAAAATTAGATATAATAGGCATCTCTGAGACCTGGTGGAAGGAGGCTAACCAGTGGGACACTGTCATACCGGGGTACAAATTATATCGTAGTGATAGGGTGGATCGAATTGGTGGAGGGGTAGCATTGTACATTAACGAGAGCCTTGAATCAAATAGATTGAAAATTCTGCAGGAAACAAAACACTTCTTGAAATCACTGTGGATTGAAATCCCATGTATAAAGGGGAAAAGGATAATGATAGGAGTGTACTACCGTCCGCCTGGCCAGGATGAACAGATGGATGCAGAAATGTTAAAGGAAACTAGGGACGCAACACAATAATAATGGGTGATTTCAATTACCCTGATATTGACTGGGTAAATGTAACATCGGGACACGCTAAGGAGGTAAAATTCCTTGATGAAATCAAGGACAGCTTTATGGAGCAGCTGGTACAGGAACCAATGAGAGAAGGAAAAATTCCAGACCTAGTCCTTAGTGGAGCACATGATCTGGTGCGGGAGGTAAAGGTGCTGGGGCCGCTTGATAACAGTGATCATAATATGATTGGATTTGTTATTAGCTTTGAAGTAAGTACACATAGGAAATCAAATACGTTAGCGTTTAACTTTAAAAAAGGAGACTATGATAAAATGAGAAGAATGGTGAAAAGAAAACTTAGAGGAGCAACTGTGAGGGTCAAAAATTTACATCAGGCATGGATGCTGTTCAAATACACCATCCTGGAAGCCCAGGCCAAATATATTCTGCGTATTAAAAAAGGAGGACAGAAGACCAAATGACAGCCGGCATGGTTAAATAGTGAGGTGAAGGAAGCTATTAGAGCTAACAGAAAATCCTTCAGAAAATAATAAGAAACGGCATAAGGAATGTCAAGTCAAATGCAAAACGCTGATAAGGAGATAAGGAAAGCTAAGAGGGACTTTGAAAAAAAGATTGCATTGGAGGCAAAAACACATAGTAAAATTTTTTTAGGTATATTAAAAGCAGGAAGCCGGCAAAAAAATCGATTGGACCGCTAGATGACCGAAGAGTAAAAGGGGCGATCAGGGAGGACAAAGCCATAGCAGAGAGATTAAATTAATTCTTTGCTTCAGTCTTCACTGAGGAAGATTTGGATGGGATACCAGTGCCAGAAATGGTATTCGAAGCTGACGAGTCGGAGAAACTTAATGAATTCTCTGTAAACCTGGAGGATATAATGGGGCAGTTCTACAAACTGAAGAGTAGCAAATCTCCTGGACCAGATGGTATTCATCCCAGAGTACTTACTGATAGAACTGAAAAATGAGCTTGCAGAGCTATTGTTAGTTATATGTAATTTATCCGTAAAATCGAGCGTGGTACTAGAAGATTGAAGGGTGGCCAATGTAACGCCGATTTTTAAAAAAGGTTCCAGAGGAAATCCAGGCAATTATAGACCGGCGAGTCTGACGTCGGTGCCGGGCAAAATGGTAGAGACTATTATTAAGAACAAAATTACACAGCATATTCAAACGCATGGATTAATGAGACAAAGTCAATATGGATTTAGTGAAGGGAAATCTTGCCTCACCAATCTACTACATTTCTTTGAAGGGGTGAACAAACATTGTGTATCTGGATTTTCAGAAGGCGTTTGACAAAGTACCTCATGAAAGACTCCAGAGGAAATTGGAGAGTCATGGGATAGGAGGTAGTGTTCTATTGTGGATTAAAAACTGGTTAAAAGATAGAAAACAGAGAGTAGGGTTAAATGGTGTTACTTCTGTCACTAGCTCCCAGATCATGAGCCCTTGGGCCCAGGCCGTGAACAGAAGGAGAATCTAGGAACGGCCTGGGGTGAACTGAACCACAACTAGAAAAAAGAAATTAATAAACCATAGGGTACTCACCCAGAACACCAGGCTCCTGAGGAGAGGTGCAAAACTCCTCAAAGGTAGAGAACTTCAGGACACGTTCGGCCTGCACCAGCAGGCTAGGCTGCACCCAACTACTGGAAGCGGAGCCACAGGAACCGGCTGGCAACAACAGGACTCTATGGGGTAAAGCAGAGACAAAGATACCGGAACAGCTTCTCGAGACTTCACCTGCACTTAGCCACTGTCCCCCAGGAGTTGAGCCCCTGGTTTCAGGCAGCCGGCAGGACTTCAGGCCAACAGAAGGCAGCAGTTGTATCAGGTGAAGCTGAACCAGTCAGATAGGCAAGACAGACCAGGCAGGATCCAGCACTACAGAGAACTAAGCAAAAGAAGTACTGGCTAGAGCAAGACTTTTAGGTACAAATAACCCACACAGCCAGACACAGAGAGCGAGGGGTTAACACTAACCCCAGAAAAAGAGGTGGAACCACAACAGACAGAACTAAAACAAACAAGTTGACACACACTGCCCTGTCAACCACAGCCCAGCTGCAGAGAAAAAGCCAATTAAAACACGCTGAGACAAACAAACACAAAATGGAACACAGAGAAAATGCTGACAAGCCAGCATCTAGGAACACAAAAGAGGAGGAAACAGATTCCTTCAGCGCACAGAGCAACAGCTCTCAGAAGAAGTAAGATAAGAGGCCACAGCAGGAGAATCCTAACGCTAGAGCAGCGCTTACCTGAAAAATGCAGGTAAAAATAGATCCTGATTACTGACGTCTGTAGCTGCAGACCTCAGCTACAACCCAGCTGACCAATAGCAAACAAGTCCCACCCAGCTACCCTAGCAGAGAGGTTTCCAGCCCCTCCCTAGCCCTAGCAGAGTGAGTTCCAGCCTCTCCTCAGCCTGCTTAGCAGAAACATAGCAGAAACATAACAAATGGCCAGTATTCTCAATGGAGAAGAGTAGTTCATGTGGTTTCCCAGGGCTCTGTGCTGGGACCGCTGCTTTTTAACGTATTTATAAATGACCTAGAGATGGGAGTAACTAGTGAGGTAATTAAATTTGCTGATGACACAAAGTTATTCAAAGTCAAATCACAAGCGGTCTTTACGAGACTGGGAGTCTGGGTGTCTAAATGGCAGATGACATTTAATGTGAGCAAGTGCAAAGTGATGCATGTGGGAAAGAGGAATCCAAATTATAGCTATGTCATGCAAGGTTCCACATTAGGAGTCACGGACCAAGAAAGGGTTCTAGGTGTCGTCATTGATGATACGTGGAAACCTTCTGCTCAGTGTGCAGCTGCAGCTAAGAAAGCAAATAGAATGTTAGGTATTATTAGGAAAGGAATGGAAAACAAAAATGAGGATGTTATAATGCCTTTGCATCGCTCCACGGTGCGACCGCACCTCGAATATTGTGTTCAATTCTGGTCGCCGCATCTGAAAAAAGATATAGTGGAATTAGAAAAGGTGCAGAGAAGGGCGACGAAAATGATAAAGGGGATGGGACGACTTCCCTATGAGGAAAGGCTAAAGCGGCTAGGGCTCTTCAGCTTGGAGAAAAGGCGGCTGAGGGGAGGTATGATAGAGGTCTATAAAATAATGAGTGGAGTTGAACTAGTAGATGTGAAGCGTCTGTTCACGCTTTCCAAAAATACTAGGACTAGGGGCATGCGATGAAGCTACAATGTAGTAAATTTAAAACGAATCGGAGAAAATATTTCTTCACTCAATGTGTAATTAAACTCTGGAATTTGCTGCCAGAGAATGTGATAAAGGCAGTTAGCTTAGCGGAGTTTCAGAAAGGTTTGGACGGCTTCCTAAAGGAAAAGTCCATAGACCGTTATTAAATGGACTTGGGGAGACTTTCGGTGGAGCCGGGCGGGAAGATGGCCGCCGTCTAACGAGCTCCGCCACATCATGTATGGGACCCTCCATTCACCCACCTGCGGGACCCCTCACACCGCAACCAGACGACACCCATGGCTCCCCCTAACAGAGAGGGTCCTCTGGAGCTCTCCTGACGCGCCTCGTAGCGCTGGACCAAGCGCGGACCGCACCGCATGAACCGCGACCCAAGATGGCAGCTTGAAGAGCGGGAGGAAGGCATTCTCGGAGACAACTGGCACGAGTGAGCGGCAAGTCGGGGGTGCCCCTGGATCTAAGCGACTGGGAGCTTAGAGAGATGCCAGCCTAGCGGGACAGGAGGGTGTTCCAGGTTCCTCATCCTTGCTTCCCCCCCCAACGAACAAGTAGTGCATGGGCACCCGGACATTATGTAGCCTCGCACTCATAGTAGATCATTGGAGGGGAGGGGAGCCCGGGCCCGCAACAACACAGAAAGTCTGGCGCTGCACAAGGCGGCATACAGAAGTTTCTGGAGTGCTAACAGCCACGTCCCTGTTTAAACGGACAATTGAGTTGCGGATGCCTAGTGGGGAAGATTGGAGACGCTGCTCCACCACAGCGGGGGCTAATAATTACTTGCTTGAGTAACTATTTTTGGCACTCACTTGAGAAAGAACATGCAACTTTAATAGGGTGGCGTGGCCACTGCTACTTGCAGCGTGATACCCTACAAGAGCGTCATCTCACGGTGAGGGCACTCACAGCGCGGGATCTGAAGCCCCGTGCTGGTGAGAAGAGCCTAGCGCGCACTGCATGGAGCCATTTTTGAGACCCAAGTCGGCTGGGACTACTCGAAGCGGCATCAAGTACGATAAAGGTAAACACCCCTCCTCATCCCCAGGCACCAAGATGGCACGATAAGCTTGGTAAATTTACTGACAAACAATTGGCGCAGCTCACCATGGCGGTAAGCGCCGCGCTTAACCCAAGATTTGATCTACTAGAACGCCAAATGAGCAATTTAGAAGCTACCATGGCAGACTTGGTGAAACGACTGGGAGAAGCAGAAAACAGAATCTCAACTTTAGAGGACACGAGGGCGCAAGGAGTACAAGATGTCACCCGTATGATGGAACAACTAAAGGCACAGCAAGATAAGATTGAAGATTTGGAGAATAGAGCCCGGAGGTGTAATTTATGAATTGTTGGCCTGCCGGAAACAATCCCAGAGAAAATGTTGGGGCACCTGCTAGAGCAATGGCTCAAAAAAAGAACTGGCCTTGTCAGATAGCTATGGCGAACTGTGCATAGAAAGGGCTCACAGACTGGGCCGCTGGCAACAGGGCCAGCAAAGACCCAGACTTGTGATCATCAAAGTTCACAACTATCTGTACAAGGAGGAAATCATGAGGGGCTTTCGGCAGAAAAGAGACACTTTAAGATATGATGGGGCCCCGATAAAAATTTTCCAAGATTATTCGGCCGGTGTACAAGAGCAAAGACGGCAGTTCCATCCACTTTGCACAACATGAAGAAAACGCGATTCATGCTGATTTATCTGGCTGTTTTGAAGATTCAGCATGAAAATAGATGGCGTTCCTTTCACTCAATTCCGGAGGCTCAACAGTTCATAGACTCCGAATTGCAGGCGCCAGCCGAAGCACCGCCGTGAATACATGCCTTGCAGACCCTTGATGGACTACTGGACTTTGCGCCCTGTGCACCTTCACACGGAAGTGATCAAGAGGTGAGAAAGTCAGGTTACTCTATATGTTGTTTCTGTTGATGCCAAGGTTGATCAAGAGATAATTTGTTACATGTTCTAGCAGTCCAAGTGGCTGTTGAAAGGATTGTCTTATCGAGTAGTTAAACCACACTACCAATAACACCCGGGGGGGGGGGGGGGGGGGAGAATTCTTGTAAGGTTGAGGGTCAGAAGGGGGAAGGGGTCCCACACAGCAGTAATACCAATTGGAAGAAGAGAAGTTCAGGGTAGGGAGGGGAGGGAGCAGGGTTTGGGTTCAGGAAGGGTAATGGAAGGGGGAAGTTGGGGATCTGAGTATCAGTGCTCGGGGAGGGAGGTTTTTTTTAATATATGGGATGGGTTGGTCATACTAAGGACTGAAACATATATGTACTGTTTGTTCTTGGGTGATGGGATGAGAATTCATGTGCGATGTCTACAGCTTCTGGGGAAGGGCTGGGACCCAGGGGCTGTGTTTTTCAGGAGCATTTGTATTGCGTTCACATACCCACATGGTAACACATTGTAAATTAGTCACATGGAATGTGGGAGGCATTACGTCTCCCATCAAAAGGAAAAAGATATTAGCCCATTTAAAATGCCTTAAAACTGACATTGCATGTTTACAGGCAACGAAACTGACAACTGCAGAGCATGAAAAGCTTAAACAAGGTTGGGTTGGACAGGTGATCCATGCATCCTCAGATGGGTGGAGAGGGGGAGTGGCAATCTGCATTCACCGGCACTTGGCTTGCCAGGTGGAAACGGTTTTACAGGATCCTAACGGGCGATTCCTCCTGATCAAAATGTGGTTACAGGGAAGGGAACTATATCTGCTGAATGTTTATGCCCCCACCCCGCCTGACAGCTCCTTCTTTCCTAAACTTTTAAGGCAACTGCTGCCCTATGAGGGTAAACACTTGATTATAGCAGGGGATATGAATGTGTTGATGGACCCCAAGATTGACTATTTCGGGGAGGGACGTAGAGAGATGGAAGGTCGAAGGTGGTCTAAAATGTTAAAAGAATTTAGCAATTCTCTCTCTGTGGTGGATATATGGCGGAATCTACATCCCGATTCTAGAGACTAAACACACCAGTCAAGGGCACAGGGGACTTAGGGAAGAATAGACTATATATTCATGTCTCCAGCTCTGTTTCATTGCGTTAGAGACGCCAAAATCAAAGAAATATTGATATCTGACCATAGTCCCGTCTGGTTGGAATTGGAGGCCCCAGGTAGCTTCCAACCGGCCAGGCGGTGGAGATTCCCTAATTACTTAGCAAAAGACAAATCCTTTCAAAACTTTTTGGTTAAAAAGTGGGAAGACTTTGAATTGTTCAATGGAGAGCACAAAACTAACCCCCAATTGTTCTGGTGTACCGGTAAGGCACATAGGCGCCCCGTATAAGAGGCTTGGGGAGGCTAAGCCTCCCCAGCCCAACCGTCACCTTTAACAACCGGCTCCGGTCCCCACCTGGCAGTGTCGACGGCGTCCCCTGTGCCTTTGGGCAGCTTACCGGCACACGCAGCACTTCTCTTGTTTCTCCTCGTCATCGTCGTCCCCCCCCCTTTCTTCTTCACGTGATTCGCGAACCGCGCTTAGCACTGCTTTAAAAAAAATTTACACGTCAGCAGGAATAGGCTGCTTCAGCCAATCCCAGGGGCCTTCCTTCAGCCCTCAGGGGCGGAACACGCTAAGGAAGGCCCCTGGGATTGGCTGAAGCAGCCTGTTCCTGCTGATGTGTTAACACTGCTTTTAAAAAAAATTCAACGGAGAAGAAGACTGAGGACGACGAGCAAGAGGCAAGGAAATGCGAGGGCAGAGAGGTGGTACCGGAGGGGGGGCAGGGGAGATAATCGCTGGGTATGGGTGGCTGGAGGGGGGCAGGGGAGCGATGAGAATCGATGAGTATGGGTGGCTGGAGGGGGGCAGGGGAGATAATCGCTGGGTATGGGTGGCTGGAGGGGGGCAGGGGAGCGATGAGAATCGATGGGTATGGGTGGCTGGAGGGGGCAGGGGAGATAATCACTGGGTATGGGTGGCTGGAGGGGGGGCAGGGGAGCGATGAGAATCGATGGGTATGGGTGGCTGGAGGGGGGCAGGGGAGCGATGAGAATCGATGGGTATAGGTGGCTGGAGGGGGGCAGGGGAGATAATCGCTGGGTATGGGTGGCTGGAGGGGGGCAGGGGAGCGATGAGAATCGATGGGTATGAGTGGCTGGAGGGGGTCATGGGAGAGAATCGATGGGTATGGGTGGCTGGAGGGGGCAGGGGAGCGATGAGAATCAATGGGTGGGTGTGGATGGCTGGAGGGGGGCAGGGGAGCGAGGAGAATTGTTGGGTGGCATGGATGGCTGGAGGGGGGGGCAGGGGAGTGAACATAATTGCTGAGTGGGTATGGATGGCTGGGGGGGCAGGGGAGCGAAGAATCACTGGGTGGGTATGGATGGATGGAGGGGGCATGGGAGAGAGGAAATATGCTGGATATGGATTGATGGAGGAGAGGGCAGGAGAGAATGGAGAGTTGTTGCACATGGATGGATGGATGGAGGGGAGGGAAGTCAGGAAGAAGATGCACATGGAGGGATGTGAGGGAACAGAGGAGAAATGCTGGGCATGGATGGAGGGCAGGGCAGGGGAAGAGAGGAGAAATGTTGGACAAGGATGGAGGGAAGGAAAGACAAAGGAAGGAGATGCACACGGATGGAGTGGAAGGGAGCGAGGCGAAATGCTGGACATGGATGGAGCGGAGGAAAGATAGAGGAAGTAGATGTACATGGATGGAGGGGAGGGGAGTGAGGAGAAATGCTGGATATAGATGGAGAGGAAATTGCTGAATTTAAGGGGTGGATCGGAACACTTTCAGGGCAGATGCTGCAACTGGAGAAAGGATAGGGACAGGGCTACAGATAGTAGACAGGACGCATAAGGACACAGAAGGATGGTGGACGTGGTGAGAGAAAAAATATCAAATGGAAAGAAGACACTGCATAAAACAGAAGACACTGGGACCAAAGCTAATAGAAAAACTAAATGCTCAGACAGCAAAGGTAGAAAACATTTTTTTATTCAGAATTTATTAATTGAAATATGTCAGCTTTTGGAAATGTGCATCTGTGATATTTTGCATGTAAGTTTCAATTTTTCTAGTATTGCTGCGTACTGAGTCT
This sequence comes from Microcaecilia unicolor, assembly GCF_901765095.1. Taxonomy (NCBI): domain Eukaryota; kingdom Metazoa; phylum Chordata; class Amphibia; order Gymnophiona; family Siphonopidae; genus Microcaecilia; species Microcaecilia unicolor. Next base: position 198,865,547 of record NC_044035.1, read on the forward strand.
GACTTCTTGAGGTAACTTTCCAGTTCAGTATTTTGCCTTCATATCTGTTGTCACAAATACTTCAAACTGCAAAGAGTGCAAATATATACCAAAGACTCTCAACGTCACTCTTTTATTCAATCTATAGTAGGATGTGGAACTTTGATCATAAATAATTTTTTTTTTTTTTTTTAATTCTTTATTTATCAATTTTAACATTCATAATATTTACTTATGAGTGATAATACACAAGTATGAAAATTACAAAGAAACAAATAGAGTCTGCAAATGAACATTGCGAAAATAATATTCATACTAACGCCCACAATTTAGGTAATTGATCCAAGACATTAAGAAATACAATATAATACCAAAACATATTAAATCCAAAAGAACAGCTTATTTCCCAATCGGATGACTCAGCTCTACCATACAGTGTTGCATATGTGACTAAACTTGTACATTTACCTCTTCTCTGCTTATCAAAAAATCTTCCAACTGTTTTGGGTCAAAAAATTGATATTGCTTAGACTGAAGTTTTATCCTACATACACATGGGAATCGTAAAAGAAAATCTGCGCCTATAGCATTAACTCTAGGACGTAAAGATAAAAAAATCTTACGTCTCTGTTGAGTATCTCTAGCTAAATCAGGGAAAACTCTAATCTTTGAACCCAAAAACATGGAGTCTAAATGCCTCAAAGAAAGCTTAAAGACTGCGTCCCTATCCATTTCCATCACAAAAGTTACCAATAATGTGGTTCGTTGAGTAATAACCTCTAAAGAGGTCTCTAGGAATGCAGTAAGATTCATTGCACCTTGTTGTAAATTTTCTGGTGGTTTCCCACCAGTTTGAATATAATAGGCACGTGTTATAGGTGGCAACGAAGTCTCCGGCATTCCCAGAGTCTCCATAAAGTATTTTCTAACCATTTGAATTGGTACCACCAAAGGAGACCGAGGAAAATTTATAAAACGCAAAGTCAATCTTTTGGATTGATTCTCCAAATACTCCAGGCGTCGTGAGGTAAAATTCTTGTCTTTAATCAAGGATTGGCCCAAAAGTTCAAATTTTTCAGTTTTCTCTGTCAATTTTTTAACCTCAGAAGCTTGGGTTATATTAGTTTGTATCTGATTTAGTGCTGTCTCTGAAAGGACTTTTATGGTCTCCATATTTTTCCGAATTAAATTTTCTAAAGCTGATTGAGTAGTCGAAGTTAAGTCCCACAGTGACTCCAATGTCACTACAGCAGGTTTTTTGATATTCCCAACCAAAAAATCCGGAAGAGGGGCCTTAGAAGCTTGCTCCAAGGTACTCACTGTTTTTTCTAACATCTGAGCAGCTGTTAATCTTGGACGAGCTTGGGCTCCAGTTGTCGGTTCGTGCAGGCTCCCTCCCTGTTCGCCCGGCTCTCTTTCTGTGGCCCTGGCTCCAGGACTTGCTTCGAACGCTTCACTTCCGGGTTGCGGGGGTGCTGCACGCTCGACGGGGCTCAAGGAAGCCCCGTCTACGCTGTTGTCTAGCGCCGAAGTGCCAGTACGGGGAGAAGGAGTCGATGCCGACATGGGACCAGACCCAACACAGAACTGCTCCAGCGTCGTCTGGCGTGACTGGGGCATCCCGCCCGATACATGGGGAGCCTCTCGGACTTTGCCTCTCCTCTTACCCATTTACAATCGGGTAAGGTTCACCACCAGGTTAGCTCACGAGCAGGTCAGGAGTGCGTCCGTTTAGGCTGTTCAGCAAGTCGCCATCTTGGATCTCCTCCCATAAATAAATTTTTATATATAAAATAGCCTCAACAGCCCAGGGAACCTAATACTAGGACTCCACGGAAGTGGCCAACATCATAGGCTCCTACCGCTTCCCGAAAAAAATCACAGAAATCAAAAAACTCCCAAACTATTTGCATTCAGGGAGAAAAAGGTTCCCTTGACTGTTGAGGCTATTTTATATATAAAAATTTATTTATGATCAAAGTTCCACGTCCTACTATAGATTGAATAAAAGAGTGACGTTGAGAGTCTTTGGTTCATATCTGTTGTGTCATGTGTTTTTCATGTGTGATCAAGATGCAATATTCTGCTAGCATGTAGTATTTGCAGCCCTTTTTGTTTTGTTTTTTGTTTCACTGGTACTGGTGTACTGGTGTTTTAGAGCCCGGTGTAATTATAGAGCTGCCTTTCCACGCATAAGGTTGTAGCTCGTCCTGTCCTTGGAATTAGTGCTGTTATGGTTTGGTAAGGTTATGAGTGTGTTTTTGCACAAGTTTGTGTATAGTGTTTTGCAGTGGAGACCAAAACATCAGAATGGGTGTAGAGCCTAAATCATGACACACTACCTCTTGAAGGATCTACTTATGGTCGTTAATAAAAGGAGCTCATTGTGAACACTACCCACCCTAAAAGGGTGTTTTGTGCTCTACATGTGAATTGTGATATTATGATCCCCTGTTTCATATTGTTGACGGTCTGCATTTTCCATATGGGTGGTATATTGGTGTATTAGGGTCTGCCCAGTGTAGTATTTATGGTACAGTAAGGTTCTGAGTGTGTTTTTGAACAAATTTGTGCATAGTGTTTTGCAGTTGAGTGATTGTGGTTATTATATGCTTTGAGCGACCACTTTATTCTTTGGCATATGATACATATCTAATATCTAAATTTAATAAAAGGTATTAATTGTGACTATTTTATCTTTACTTTTTTTTTGTGTGTTGTCAGACAATTATGGATGTAAGCCCCGCCCCTGGCCCCTGGCCACACCCCTAACCCCACCCCGTTTAGCCTCCCCAAACAGTTGGGCCACCGACTGCCTATGGTAAGGCAGTACTTCAAGGTGATCTGATAGCTTATGTAGCCAATAAACGGAAAAAGACTCCTGCTAGCCTTTTGCACCTGAACAGACAACTGCAGAAGGCTAGACGCCGTTATATGGGGCGGCAGACTGCAACTACCAGGGAGGCCTTCTTGTTTGTTCAGGCTGCTGTTAATTCCTTGTTGCACGAAAAAATGTTAAAGAATAGGATTTTCCAAAAATATAGGTTCCACAGGTTTGGAAACAGAGCGGGTAGTATGCTGGCCTGGGTGGTTCAGAAACGAGGAGAACCATATCAGCATTGAAAGGAAAGACGGGAGACCTTACTAATAACCCAGATAGGATCCTTCAACTATTTCAGGACCATTTTGCTCAGCTATACACTGCTGAACAGATGGTTGGGGAGGGACAAATGAGCGATTTCCTCAAAAGGGCCCGAATGCCAAAGCTGGGAGAGTTAGAGATATCACAATTGGAAGCCCCCATCCAGCCCAAAGAACTAGCAGAAGCTATAAAGGGGTTAAAGTCCTTCTCGGCATCGGGGGTGGATGGGTATTCTGGAGAATTTTTTTTTTTTGTGTGTGTCTATGGGTGAATTTCTTTTTAATTTCAACAGTTTTTATTGATGATTTAACATTTGTAACATGGCTTTTAAGTTTAACATTTGGCATTTGAAAAGATACATCATACTTGTATATATACAACATAAACTGTTATCATCAACGTTTTTATTCCCCTCCCTCTCATCTTCCCCCATGATAACCAAGATACTTGTAGTTATCGTGAAACGAGCAGCACAATAAAGTAATTAAATCAACTGATGTTCCTTGTTGTGTGATGGTTATTATTGCTATATCTAAATTAGGCTATTGGTCATTGTAACTCTATAAAGCTTATTCAAAAATGGACATTCCTTATAAGCTTTCCCCCTTTCCCCTCATCCCCCTATCCCTACCACCCCCCCTCCCCTCCCCTATGGTCCAATAAAGCTTAATTGTGGTTGTTAGTCCATCAGTGTTTACCCGCATCCAATATTCTTATCAAAGCGTGTTAAGTATTAGGCTCTGGCCTCTCTGAGACAGTGTGTCTAACATAGGTCCCCAGATTTTAAGAAAACATTTTTTCCGGCGACAGCAACCTTTTGCTTCTCTTGCTTCCCGTGTCAGTAAGAGGTGTATCTGGTTGCGCCAGTGCCAATATTCAGGGGGTTTATCTGACGTCCAGTTTTGTAAGATGCATTTTTTTTGCTACTAAGCAAAGCTTACGACATAGCGATGTCTCATCTGCCGTAAGGCCTCGAAATGCCCCTGGGCAGTCCAATATTAATTGTAGGGGGGTGCCCACTATTTTCTGTGATATGGTGGAGGTAAAAAAAACCACTACTTTCCTCCAAAATGACTGCACTTTTGTACATTCCCAAAATGCATGATAAAAGGAATTTTCGGCTAGCTTGCATTTCAAACAGGTTGGCGTGTCGATCCCTCCCATTCTAAAGAGCTGGAGCTGTGTAAAGTATGCTCTATGTATCACCCGGAATGCGCATTCTCTATAATTTGCACCACTGATCAATTTGGGGATGCTCCAAATATAGGCTGTTATGTCCCAATTAGCTAAATTTGCCCCCGTATCTGCCTCCCATCGTTCACGGAGCGACGACCATTCCCTATGTGTCGTCAGAGTCCACAGTTTTTTTTGGATTTGTGAAATTGAGGGAGCCTCATCTGATATGTCATCGTAAAATTGTTTGACTTTTTCTCCCAATTGAAACTTAAGCGCTTCCTCATCTAAGGAGTGGTCACGATAGTGTCTTACCTGACCATACCCAAAAGCATCCCCACAGCCCCCGCCCTCAGCTGGTATGAGTTGTCTGAGAGGTTTAATTTTCCCTTCCACGTCTAATAGTGTCCATAGACACGTGAGACCTCTAGCTGTCCATTGCTGAAAAACTGGATTATCCATACCTGGTGCGAACATCGGATTTCCTCTTATGGTCAACAATTCTGATATGTGCGGTTTACCCCCCCGTTTCTTCCCCAGAATTTTCCATGCCTCTTGTAAGGGGAGCAATAGGATACTACTTCTAAAAGTCTTGGGTATCCAGGTATTAGTGAGATGCAGCAAGGTGACTAAATTATAAGGACTAAAGTATGTTTTTTCCAACTGTAGTGGTGAGTGTGTGTTTGTGGAAAAGATCCAATCTCTCACCAGCCGCAATAGACTGGCTAGATTATAATATTGCAAGTTAGGCAGACCCAGACCACCCTGTTGCCAGGCTCCCAGCAGAAACTGGATCTTGAGCTTAGCTTTTTTTTGTGCCCAACAAAACCGCCCCACTAGATTATAAAAACGCTTGATGTCTTTCTGCAGTAATTTCAGCGGCAAAACTTGTAGCACATATAACATAGTAACATAGTAAATGACGGCAGAAAAAGACCTGCATGGTCCATCCAGTCTGCCCAACAAGACAAACTCATATGTGCTACTTTTTGTGTATACCCTACTTTGATTTGTACCTGTCCTCTTCAGGGCACAGACCGTATAAGTCTGTCCAGCACTATCCCCACCTCCCAACCACCAGCCCCGCCTCCCACCACTGGCTCTGGCACAGACTGTATAAGTCTGCCCAGCACTATCCTCGCCTCCCACCACCGGCTGGCTCTGCCACCCAATCTCGGCTAAGCTCCTTAGGATCCATTCCTTCTGAATAGGATTCCTTTATGTTTATCCCACGCGTGTTTGAATTCTGTTACTGTTTTCATTTCCACCACCTCCCGCGGGAGGGCATTCCAAGCATCCACTACTCTCTCCGTGAAAAAATACTTCCTGGCATTTTTCTTGAGTCTGCCCCCCTTCAATCTCATTTCATGTCCTCTCGTTCTACTGCCTTCGCACCTCCGGAAAAGGTTCATTTGCGGATTAATACTTTTCAAATATTTGAACGTCTGTATCATATCACCCCTGTTTCTCCTTTCTTCCAGAGTATACATGTTCAGGTCATCAAGTCTCTCCTCATACGTCTTGTAACGCAAATCCCTTACCATTCTCGTAGCTTTTCTTTGCACCGCTTCAATTCTTTTTACATCCTTCGCAAGGTATGGCCTCCAAAACTGAACACAATACTCCAGGTGGGGCCTCACCAACGACTTATACAGGGGCATCAACACCTCCTTTCTTCTGCTGGTCACACCTCTCTCTATACAGCCTAACAACCTTCTAGCTACGGCCACCGCCTTGTCACACTGTTTTGTCGCCTTCAGATCCTCAGATACTATCACCCCAAGATCCCTCTCCCCGTCCGTACCTAACAGATTCTCCCCACCTAACACATAAATCTCCCGAGGGTTTCTATTCCCTAAGTGCATCACTTTGCATTTCTTCGCATTGAATTTTAATTGCCAAACCTTAGACCATTCTTCTAGCTTCCTCAGATCCTTTTTCATGTTTTCCACTCTGTTGCAGATCTTAGTATCATCCGCAAATAGGCAAACTTTACCTTCTAACCCTTCGGCAATGTCACTCACAAATATATTGAACAGAATCGGTCCCAGCACCGATCCCTGAGGCACACCACTACTCACCTTTCCCTCCTCCAAGCGAATTCCATTTACCACCACCCCTCTGGCTTCTGTCCGTCAACCAGTTCCTAATCCAGTTCACCACTTCGGGACCTATCTTCAGCCCTTTCAGTTTATTTAAGAGCCTCCTGTGGGGAACCGTGTCAAAAGCTTTGCTGAAATCTAAGTAGATTACGTCCATAGCTCGTCCTTGATTCAATTCTCCTGTCACCCAATCAAAGAACTCAATGAGATTCGTTTGGCACGATTTCCCTTTGGTAAAACCATGTTGTCTCGGATCTTGCAACTTATTGGCTTCCAGGAAATTCACTATCCTTTCCTTCAGCATCGCTTCCATTATTTTTCCAATAATCGAAGTGAGGCTTACCGGCCTGTAGTTTCCAGCTTCTTCCCTATCACCACTCTTGTGAAGAGGGACCACCTCTGCCGTTCTCCAATCCTTCGGAACCTCTCCCGTCTGCAAGGATATGTTAAACAAATCTTTAAGAGGACCCGCCAGAACCTCCCTGAGCTCCCTCAATATCCTGGGGTGGATCCCATCCGGTCCCATGGCTTTATCCACCTTTAGCTTTTCAAGCTGTTCATACACACTCTCTTCCGTGAACGGTGCTCTATCCACTTCAATCTCATTTATACTTTTTGCAGTCCATCGCGGTC